>NC_141050.1:22062493-22477493 GCF_041138505.1 Cibotium barometz
CACACACACACACACACATTTCTCTTGCATTAGAACTATTTGGTTGCTAGGCTGGCACTCTTATTCTATATTACAAGATTTCTTTGCTTTTTTTTTAAAAAAATGAGTTAATAACCTCATTCTGATTGTGGGGCATATGACTGGATCCTTAACTAATTTATCTTGCTACAAAGATCTTTTTAACTAATTTAGATTGGCACATGACTGGACCCTTGGTATTGCATCCTTGGTATTTTTGGGCTGGATTTAGCCTTGGTGTATTGATAACCATTTAATAGGTTATGCTATATATGGTGGGCATTGGGTTTGGTAGCCGTCCGCCTCTTTATTGCCTGATGCTCTGTTTTGTCGTATTGCTGACATATTATAGTTGTCTAACCACATTGAGCAGTCCATATTAAATGGATTATTGCAGGAACTGGATGCATATAGGCTATTTATTTATATTGGGTGTCTGGCAGGAATTTGCCTCACGATTTTTGTCCTGCTCGTGGGTATGCGTTGAATGCACGCGTAGTAATGTGTAATTGCTTTTGTGGTACTGCTGTTTGACTTGTATTTTGCACTTGGATAATGGCTTCTTTTGTGTCCTCTGGCACTTTGTCAGGTGGAGAGTATTTCTTGTCTGATGATGTTGCGTTATTATGAGGAGGTGTTGAGGGCTGCCTGATACCATGTTTGGTAATCAATACATTGGTTTTCACTGTACAAGATTTGGTGGTCTCTCAAGCCATAAATCTATCTCGACTGATTGTGTTGAGGTGGACATTGGGTTTGTATGGAAACACTAATGGCATAAGACACATTCTGAAATAGATAGGTGTTAATACATACACTTCTTGAACCTAGGTATGTGCAGATTATTTCTCTAAAACCTGGGTTACTCTGGTACCTTCTCTATATATAATGAATAGATTAAAACTTGGTTATCACTTTACAATCCTGGATATAGGTTAAAGGGGCATTTTGGGTGTTCTTGGTTTTGCTCTGCTTATCTGTTCTCTCTTGCTTAATGGCATGTTGGCCAGGATGTTTGGGCTACCTTGTACTTTTCAATGATATGTATATAGTGCTGTAGCTACTGGCTTGATATGATATGGTTCCTGCAGGTTAGTTGCCTTTTGTGTGGTCACATGCTTTATAACATGTATTCCAGATTGGGTACAATGGATGCATTAACCCTTACTTGCTATTGCTCTGCTCTATTAGTTCTAATCCATCCTTCTGCGGATTTTTCATACATGCCTTTTCGGGATATGGCTAATTGCTATCCTGTTGTGATTGGTGACATACATGGGCTGGTATTGTAGTGCTGATGTTCTACTGTGGAAAGAATCCTCGATATTTTTGGTACACTATGGGCTAGGCTGCTAACTGGTAGTCACTTATCTGTTGTCAATATACAGGTTTATAAATTATACTATATGATGGGAATTAACATGAGTATAGTGATGCCGTTTACTGGTATGGTATGATATGGTTCCTGCAGGCATGATTTTGTGGTAGGTGGGCACTTGCTTTGATGCATGTACTCCATATATGGATTGAGATACAATGGATGCTCCATTTTGTCTGGTGCTCTGCCAGTTGTAATCCATCCCTTTTGCTAGATTTGTCATCCATGGTTTTTTGGTATATTGCTTACCTATTTTGTAGAGAATGTTCTATAGTCTGGGCATACTCTGGCATTGTCGTGCATATAATTTCAATGAAATAATACAGTTTTTCCAATTTACTTGTCGGAGTTGTTTTGGTCTTCTGACGTTTTGTCAGCTGTGTATAATTATGTATTTTAATTTAGGTAAAACACACACGTGACATAGTTTTACAGTACCTTCGAGTATTGGAGAGAGACCTACAGCCCGAGATTTCATCTATAATGATATATGGACTCACTATCATTATGCCTTGGCCGATACTCTTTAAGTAGTACCCAGATATCATTGTAGATAGAGCATTTGTCCACGATAGTTATGCCCTTATGGGCTTATCGGTTGTTGAAGGAGACAAACGTTCTAAAAAAACTATTAACACTTCTCTTCTTTTGATTTTTCAGATTCTACCCTTTCTTGGAGGCAAGCCGGTTCCTCCGAGCCATATTCCATCTAATGCCTGTCAGCATGTCATCTCCTGCATTAGAGATGACGAATTACATGATGCCATTATCTCTTCTATCAGCCAAGCGCCTCATGTTATTTCTCTCTTGCAAATCCTATCCTTTAATGATTGGATTAAGGTTTTAGCATCCATAGATAAGGATAAGGGTGAAGGTCTTAACTATATTAGAGATCTTAATGCTCAAATACCTGTCATGACCAAAAATCTTCAGACTGAGCTTACTAAGTTTGCTACTGCCAAGGGTTCTCTTCTCTCAAATCATCTCAGGAAACTTTGTAGATTAGAACCCATGTTTGTTATTACTCCTGTTACTCCGGTTATACCAACTGGGGGTAATATTTTTAATAGGGATCCGGCTGCGGTGGACGCAATCAGGAGCTTTCAAAATGACATGTGTTCTATGACAGATTCAAAGTTGCTGGATTTGGTACCTAAGGTGTCAAGGGTTTATCCTTTTTTACCTGCCAGGCAAATTGAGGTAGAGGCCACTGGCATTGCTCATAGACTAAAGGTTTTCTTTCTCCTATTCAGGCTGAAACTTGGATTTTCTTGGCTAACTTACCTATCTCCACTTTGGATGAATGCAAGAGCCATGCCATCAAAGGTCTTCAATATCTTGATAAGGGTGAACTTCTCAAATCACCTTTCTCCATGAATTTCTTGGATCCTTCCAAATGCCCTTCACCAGTTGGCATTTATGGGAGGACTAAAGGTACTATGTTATTTCAGAAAGCTGGTGCAGAGTATTATTCAGAATCTATTTGGAATATCTACAGGCCATACCTGAAATGTGCTTGTAAATTTCTTGACCCTAAGGCGTCTTGTGAATCTAGCATTATCTGGTTCGACCATGCTATTTGGTTTGTCCTCAATCACCTTGAGGACCTTTTTCCAGGCAAGGATGTGGCATTTCACCTCTCTCTTTTATGTTCTTGGCTTGGTGGGCAAGCAAAGAATTTAGTGTTGGCACAGATCTCTTTTATTTATTTTCGTAGTTATATGTTGGATTCTCTTGCTGAGATGCAAAGTGGGGAACCAGGTACTATTTTAGCCACTTATGGACATTACAAGGGTATTAAGCTGATTAACTCTTTGCTAAATCCGGTTTCTCATAATGAATCGGAGGGTAGTATAGAAACCCCTTCTAAATTGGCACGCATAGCGGATAGTACTCCAAGTGCTTTTACCTCTTTTCTTTCTCCTGCTACTAGTCAGAATGCTTCTGTAAGTCATAATGCTTCATATGGGAGAACTAAATCCTTTACTAACCGTGGTAGGGGTAGAAACCTTCCTGTACGTAACTTATTGGATATGTAATGTTTTCAGGTTACTAAAGGTCCTATTGGGCGAATTTGCATTTCTAATACAAAGGAGGATGACCTTTCTGGTGCAATTTACGTACCGTTTGTCTTTTTGTTAACAAAATTTTGGATTTTGTGACTCCATCTCACAGGTATTTTTTAAAGTTTTTGATGATGTTTTTGGAGATCATAGTATACTTGACAATGTTAGATTTGGATGGAGATATACATCTAATCTGAAGAAATTATTCTCTAGAACTGATTTCTTACGATTAGATAGTATACCTATATGTCTATGTGATAAATATAGAGAATTTACAAGTGATGTTTTTGGAGATCATAGTATACTTGACAATGTTAGATTTGGATGGAGATATACATCTAATCTGAAGAAATTATTCTCTAGAACTGATTTCTTACGATTAGATAGTATACCTATATGTCTATGTGATAAATATAGAGAATTTACAAGTGACTTTGGTGCTTTGGGTGTGCATGTTTGCACTAGTAATATTAATTTTGTGCAAGACAAAGAAGTTAAGAAATTACTTAGTTGTGGCTTGAATCATATCCCTAATGAACCACTTAATCCACATTTAGCACTTGTGGTGCTATTACTGATTGCTTGGCAGACATTGCCAAAGGTCTTCATCTGGAAGACACTGATGTAGTTGCTATTTCAAGAAAGCTTCCTCAGGTGTATAACCAACTTGTGTCTTTTCTTCCTAAGAAATGGTTTTCTACCGAAATATCCTGGGTTAGTCCTTCGCTTATGCTAAAATTTCATACACTAATGAATAGAGTTCTTATTATAGGGCTAGATAAGGCTCCTAATAATGCTTCATTCATTTGTAAAAATCTGGCCTATATGGCTGTGCCAGGAATAGACTTGAGAGCGCTGAATTTTATAAATGTTCACTTAAACCTTCGGAGTTTAGCGCTATAATTTTTGAAGAATTAAGTTATAGAAAGATTGTCCCTCGTAATAGAAACTTGCCTGTTTTGTTTCCTACTTTTAAGATTCATAAAAACAAATTCCGATGGATCTCAAATGCTTCAAATTGTGTATTTACTGAGGTTACTTCCATTATTACCTCAGTTTTAAACCTAGTTCTAAAAGGATTTCATGAGATATGTGCAAGGAAACAACATGATATTAAGAAATTTCTTAATTTAGACTACAACCCTTTTTGGGTTGTTGAAAATGCCACAGAAGTCTATTTGAATTTGCCTGATAAGATTTTCTCAATATATACTGCAGATATTACGCAATGCTATGAAAATATACCTCTACAAGGGGAATTTGGTCTTATGAATGTCCTTTTAAAGGTGTGCGATCTGGTATTTAAGTTTAAAAAAGAAAAAGGTTTTGAAAAAATCTCATTATATCGTCATCAGGGAAATTGGGTCAGGAAGTCAAAGTTGGGCTTCCCAATAAGTGTAGATTCAATAGAAATATATGATTTGATAACATGGCTTTTAAATCACACTTTAATCCATTTAGGAAATCAAGTCTATTCACAACTTCAGGGTATCCCTATGGGATTCTCTTGCTCACCCGTCATGTGCAATATATATTTTGCCTATTTAGAGTACAGGTATATTTCTACTCTTGTAGAAAAGGGAGATGTCAGTACTTTGAAAGATTTGGGTTTGTGTTTTAGATATATGGATGATGTGCTTAATGTTAACTGTCTAGATTTTGATAATATTATTTCTAAAATTTATCCCACAGAGATTATTTCAATTGAACCAACTTTCAAAGAATTCTTGCTTGTAGGCAATCGCAAATTTGTAACAAAAATAGTTTATCTGAACATGGAAATTACTCTTGTTAGTCCATTTATTGGTGAGTACAGCATTGGTTATACTTGGAAAAGGGAATTACTACCCATTATCCCTTTTGAATTTGTTAAGAAAAAAAGTAACCGGCCATTTATACAGGCAAAAAATACGATTTTAAGCTATTTTCATTTAATTCTGTATTCTTGTACTACTGCATGGCAAGCATTTAAAAACATTAGCAAACTGGTAAATAAGTTTTGTGCTAATGGATTTCACAAATCTGAGATTCTGAACCTTCTTATTGACAGATTAGTTGAATATGACTGGCCCGGATTACGTTTCCAGCCTTTTGCATTAATTACCATTTTGAGGTTGTAGGCCCATACCTATGGGCCTACGGCCTCAAAATAGGTATGGTGCCTGGGAATGGGTGGGCGCGCGCACACACACACACACAACACACACACACACACACACACACACACATTTCTCTTGCATTAGAACTATTTGGTTGCTACGCTGGCACTCTTATTCTATATTACAAGATTTCTTTGCTTTCTTTTTTTTTTAACAATGAGTTAATAACCTCATTCTAATTGTGGGGCATATGACTGGATCCTTAACTAATTTATCTTGCTACAAAGATCTTTTTAACTAATTTAGATTGGCACATGACTGGACCCTTGGTACTGCATCCTTGGTGTTTTTGGGCTAGATTTAGCCTTGGTGTATTGATAACCATTTATTAGGTTATGCTATATATGGTGGGCATTGGGTTTGGTAGCCGTCCGCCTCTTTACTTCCATGGATATTCGCCTGCAACGACTGGGGCCCTGGATCTTCTGCTACGAATGGCGGGAGCTCTACATAGATGGTGCATGGCTTCCTATATAACTCAAGGTGAGTGGTCTATCCACTCACTTAGTCCTTTGTGCTTGTTACAGTAGATATGGCTTTGTCTCTGGCTACATCCGGGGGTGCGCCTCCTTCGGTTAATCAGGTGCATATTTTTAACAAATGCACTTGTTCAGTTTATGTCTGTTGCTGCTAACTGAATGGCCTTGAAGATTTTGCAATTTATTCTCCCTTTGATGGCTTCATACATGTTTGCTAGCTTATACAGGATGGCTGATGCCTTGATTCCATAGGGATAGATGTATAGGTGGAGTCTACCTTCCTGTGGAATAGTGGCATGTGTGCCATGCTATTTCCTCATTGTTTTTGGCAGATCTCATAGTGAGTTGTTTTGTTAGATGTTCAGGGATTGCCTGATGCTCTGTTTTGTCGTATTGCTGACATATTATAGTTGTCTAACCACATTGAGCAGTCCATATTAAATGGATTATTGCAGGAACTGGATGCATATAGGCTATTTATTTATATTGGGTGTTTGTGTAGCAGGAATTTGCCTCACGATTTTTGTCTTGCTCGTGGGTATGCGTTGAATGCACGCGTAGTAATGGGTAATTTCTTTTGTGGTACTGCTGTTTGACTTGTATTTTGCACTTGGATGATGGCTTCTTTTGTGTCCTCTGGCACTTTGTCAGGTGGAGAGTATTTCCTATCTGATGATGTTGCGTTATTATGAGGAGGTGTTGAGGGCTGCCTGATACCATGTTTGGTAATCAATACATTAGTTTTCACTGTACAGGATTTGGTGGTCTCTCAGGCCATAAATCTATCTCGACTGATTGTGTTGAGGTGGACATTGGGTTTGTATGGAAACACTAATGGCATAAGACACATTCTGAAATAGATAGGTGTTAATACATACACTTCTTGAACCTAGGTATGTGCAGATTATTTCTCTAAAACCTGGGTTACTCTGGTACCTTCTCTATATATAATGAATAGATTAAAACCTGGTTATCACTTTATAATCCTAGATATAGGTTAAAGGGGAATTTTGGGTGTTCTTGGTTTTGCTCTGCTTATCTGTTCTCTCTTGCTTAATGGCATGTTGGCCAGGATGTTTGGGCTGCCTTGTACTTTTCAATGATATGTATATAGTGCTGCTGGCCTGATATGATATGGTTCCTACAGGTTAGTTGCCTTTTGTGTGGTCACATGCTTTATAACATGTATTCCAGATTGGGGTACAATGGATGCATTAACCCTTACTTGCTATTGCTCTGCTCTATTAGTTCTAATCCATCCTTCTGCGGATTTTTCATACATGCCTTTTCGGGATATGGCTAATTGCTATCCTGTTGTGATTGGTGACATTATGAGCTCTGTACATGGGCTGGTATTGTAGTGCTGATGTTCTACTGTGGAAAGAATCCTCGATATTTTTGGTACACTATGGGCTAGGCTTCTAACTAGTAGTCACTTATCTGTTGTCAATATACAGGTTTATAAGTTATACTATATGATGGGAATTAACATGAGTATAGTGATGCCGTTACTGGTATGGTATGATATGGTTCCTACAGGCATGATTTTGTGGTAGGTGGGCACTTGCTTTGATGCATGTACTCCATATATGGATTGAGATACAATGGATGCTCCATTTTGTCTGGTGCTCTGCTAGTTGTAATCCATTCCTTTTGCTAGATTTGTCATCCATGGTTTTTTGGTATATTGCTTACCTATTTTGTAGAGAATGTTCTATAGTTTGGGCATACTCTGGCATTGTCGTGCTTTTGATCTGTTTTGGTTGGATTTCTGATAATGTTGGTACAACTTGTACATGACTACTACTATGTAGTCATCTACCTGTTTTCAATATACAAGGGTATTCTAGTATGCTATAATATAATATGTACATTAACATGTAGAATGAAACATTTAATGAATCTGTTAAGCCTATGAAAAAATTACGTAATTCATCTGGACAGCATTCGAGTTTATATGTTTCAACAGTATTAGAGTTGCATATTGGTTTACTCTGAGTGGATGGTAAAAAGTTTCAAATTGCTTATGGTATATAATCTGTAATGAATGTATCTGGTAGGTAAAAATCGGAACTGTAATTTTTCAGGGATCTGCACCAATCTTGTCTAAGTGCAGAACTAATTTTAGACTGCTTGTGGCCAGATTAAGGCTTTGGTTAATATTAAAATATTACAAATGTTAGAATATTCATGAATAACTGATGGGCTTAAAACTTTGTAGAATATCTGACAATGATATTCTGGATAAATTTCATAATGATTCAAATGTTAACTTTAAAAAATCCTATTTGTTGGACATCTATAACACGTGGTTGGGCTTTACGACACCTGTAATACGCACAGGGACTAACATTTCTGCTTGTTGCTTGTGTATAGATGTAGGTAACAGAGCTCACCTTTTCAAATAGGATGTTTTTGGGTTGATGTTGCTGCTGGACAGTAAAGCCTATGGGCAATTTTGTTCTTTTGAAACATTGTTTCTTCACTTGAAAATCTTGTATGATTTCAATGAAATAATACAGTTTTTCCCATTTACTTGTCGGAGTTATTTTGGTCTTCTGACGTTTTGTCAGCTGTGTATAATTATGTATTTTAATTTAGGCAAAACACACACACACACACACACACACACACACACACACACACAGATACATTCATGCTGCACACACACAAACACACTTCTTTCTCATGCACACGTGCACACACACACACACCCTCTCTCTCTCTCTCTCTCTCTCTCTCTCTCTCTCTCTCTCTCTCACAAACACCCACCCACATGTAAATATATATTATCTATAATATTATGTTTTATTATATTTAGAGATGTATACCTATATATACGTGTGCATTTATAAAATAAATAAACACATATACACATATATTTTTAATTAATATTAAATTTTAACACGTGGGGATGCATGATGAGGTGTGTTCACTTTTAAATAAGTGTATCTTATATACAATGTCTTTTGTCTTCTCTTTTGCATACATATGCATGTGATTATGTGTGCACATACACACGTATGTGTGATTGTGTAATGTCTTCACGCGTGCATGTGTTGTGCAAGTGTCTTGATTGTGTATGTGTTAGTGTGTATTTGTTGTGTGTGTGTGTGTGTGTGTGTGTGTGTGTGTGTGTGTGTGTGTGTGTACATGGTGTGTATGTTTTTATATATGTGTATCCATAGCAAGTGTCTGCATGTACGTGTGTGTGAGCATGTGAATATACTCGTGTGTACATCTATGTGTGTGCACGTGCAGGTGCATATGTGTGTGTGTGTGTGAGTGTGTGCATGTCCATGTGTGTGCACATGTACTTGTGTATGTGAGTGTATTTATGTGCTTGTGTGCATGTATACACATGTGTGTATGTGCAAGCTTGAGTATGTGTGCAAGTGTGCATATCTCTATATGTTGCATGTGTGTCCATGTGTGCGAGTGTGTGTATGTGTGTTTGTATGCGTGTGTGCACGTATCATGTGCTTGTGTCTGTGTGTTATGTGTGTGTGTGTGTATGCATGAACATACATGTGTGCGTCGATATACATATAAATCTATTTATATATACATGCTTACATACCTATAGATACACATACATACATAATATATATACGTGTGTGTGTATGTATATTCTCTCTCTTACACATGCACATAATATATATGTTTGTGTGTGTATGTGCAAGCTTGAGTATGTGTGCAAGTGTGCATATCTCTATATGTTGCACGTGTGTCCATGCGTGCAAGTGTGTGTATGTGTGTTTGTATGCGTGTGTGTACGTATCATGTGCTGGTGTCTATGTGTTGTGTGTGTGTGTGCATGAACATACATGTGTGTGCGTCGACATACATATAAATCTATTTATATATACATGCTTACATACCTATAGATACACATACATACATAATATATATAAGTGTGTGTATCTATAGGTATGTAAGCATGTATACAAAGATTTCATTGAAAGATGTGAGATGAGATCTTCTTAGATTCAAATTCAAAATTGCATTGGAAGATGTGAGATTTGGCTCCTCCTCACGCTTGCAGGAGGAGTGGTTATTTTGAATTAGCCCCACCTCCTTTGCCCTTGGAGGGAGGTGGGGTTGTCTTAATCCTGTATAGATGATGAAGGATCTGATGGTCAAAGTCTGGATGTCCCAAATGTATGCACAAAGTTGGCAAAAGTGATGTATAATCTGATCATGTCAGGTAACCCATGATATTGCGTATGAAGAATCCCAAGTAAGAATCTTGCATCACACATGCGTCCCCAATCATTAAGAGTCACAAGATGATGTCGTCTCGCCGAAGAAAACAAGGACCATAGTAATAAATCATGGCTACATGCAAACCTACCCAATGCTCAAAGCATGTGAACAATACCAAATGAAATCTCAAACCGTGTAACGAGGGCTACAATGCACAATGAACTCACACTGTGTGTGAATGCACCCAAACTAAGCACCAATGTGTGTGAAAAGGATACTATGCACCCAAATATGCGAATAATGCTCACAATACGCTAATGCGTTGTCGTGCTGTGGCACGTCTATGCAGTGAAAGCATGTTCATGGAACAACTTATGTGGAATCTGGGCCCTGAGCAGCAAGGACAGATATGGAAGGTATCCACTCAGATACAGTGGCATGTGTTGGAGCAGTTAATATGTATGCGTCTCCAAGGATAAGCGGGCACTCGAGGTTGCAATTGAAGTTGGTGGAGGGCATGGGCAGAAAAAGGTAAAAAGGGCCAAGGTTGCCTTGGACTTGGTGTGAAAAGAGATGTTATGGTGGCCATTTTCCAAATAAATAAAATAAATAAAACAATGAAAAACGTGGCCAACGAAGTAGTAGCCACGTAGAGGCTTGCCATGCTGCCAGCAAGAGTCCCTGGAAGGTTGGCGAAGCCGCCATGTGGAGAGTGGGCCGTCGTGTAGAGACGGGGGGAAGAAGCTTCTGAGGGGGGCGGCAGCCACAAGGAAGGGAGAGCCTGAGAAGAGAGGGGTGTAGTGGGGTGCAACCGGGGGCTCTCAGACACTAACAAACTGTGTGCAGCTTGCAGGTATACAAGGGGGGGCGGAGTATGTGTACATAGCGACGGAGAAGGACAACGAGGCGTCAGTGGGGTTGTTCACAAAGAAGCTAGGCTATGTCAAGTTCCGAAATCCGGCAATTCTAGTGCAGCCAGTGTATGTGAGACGCAAGACGCTATCTAGGAAGGTGCAGGTGGTTGAGCTTAGCACAGAAGAAGCATGCAAGCTCTACAACACTCCATCGCTCTTCAGCAACAGCGAGTTCTTCCCAAAGGACATCGACGTCGTCGTTAAGAGCAAGCTTCACAGGGGTACGTGGGTCGCATACTGTAAAAACAACAATAAAGGTGGCTTGTGGATTACGCCAATTATCAGAGTGCAAATCAGACCAAAGTGATTCAGCTGCTCAGCCACCTAATATGTTTGTGTTAACTGCATATATTTTGGGCCTGAGAGTTGCTCCTAGGTGCAGGCGATTAGGGATTGGAGCTGAGTTGGTGAAGAAGATGGAGGAATGGTGCAGGGAGAGCAGGGAGGGGGAAATTTGGTAACTTTCGGGAATATCCTGTAGCCTACAGACAGTAAGCTCTCCATCTTGTGTGCATGTAAGTGAGCATACGGGCAGCAAATTTGTGTCTGTGTGCAAAACCAAAGCCTGCAATCAATCGCCAATTTAGTGAAGCATATGTGTGTGTAAAAGAAACCTGGAAGCTTCACCTACTTGAAGCGTGTGTGTGTGTTTGATGCAAGCTAAACAGCAAGCTTGGTGTATGAAGAAGTGTGTGCTTTGCCTTGTACATGCGTCTCTGAGAGAGGAGGGAGGAGGTTTGGCAGGATTTCAGATCACCAAACTCTCACAGCCAGACACCCAGTGTGTTCCCAGCTAGACCGCACACCTCACGACAGCGCGTGAACACACCCCATAAAAGCCCAAAGCACGTGGACACCTAACACAAATGTTCTCTGTGTGAAAAAGTCTAACAATGCGTAAAAGCATATGAATAAAGCCCAACAATGCGTGTGAGCAACCCCTAAGGTGCTCAAATCAACACTAAATCACCCAATGTGTCAAAGGACCAAAACTGAATGCAAATCACCACCAAATGTCCAAAATAATGCAAAAATCAATCCACAAGGTAGGGCTCACGAGTGAACACCCTCAAATGCACTAAAGTGGCCAAAAATGCGCGTATAAACGCCCAAAATATACCAAACGGCCAAAAGTGTGCTCGTGAACGCTCAAAATGTATCAAATTGGCCACACGACACACGAACCACCTCGATGAAGCTCAAAGCATATGAACAAGCCCTAAATAACATGTGAAAATGCCCAAATGGTCATGCGGGAATAAACTCATCTAACCCAAGCATGTGAATAATCTCCAATGTCCCACCCACACATAGCGTATGAAAAGATAAAAAACATTTGTGAGTTCCCCTCAAACCTCCAAGCTAGAATAAAAGAAACCCCACCAACACACAAAAACTATGTTGCATATGAGCATTCCCCAATAAACCAAGTGGTTTATGTGTGTGTGAGAAGCGGCCAAAGATGGTGACTGGGTGCCCATAGTCTGAATGGACAAGGGACTTGGAGGTGTAAAAAGACCAAATTGTGAGGTGTGAAGGTAAACGTAAAACAAAACAACGTTTTTTAAAAAATAGCTCACAACCTTCTTCTCCTCCTCACTCATGGCGGCCACCTTCTTCTCTCCTGCAACCACAACCGAGAGCTCTCTCTCTCTCTCTCTCTCTCTCTCTCTCTCTCACTCCTTGTCTGTCACGAGTGCCTGTAGTCTGGTCTCACGAGCGCTTGTGCATTCTCACGACCACAAGCTAACAACACCTTGGCTTGCTTGAGCGCCCAGCACTTGCTGAAGCACTTTGTTAAGGTGCTTGTGATGCACAAACAATGGTTAAACAACTAACAACGCCTTGGCTGGCTTGTGCGCCCAGCACAAGCAGCTAACCACACCTTGGCTGGCTTGTGCACCAGCACTTGCTGAAGCAGCACTTTGCTATGGTGCTTGATGACGTTGCAATGTTGCGTGCTGATGAGTTGCGATTTGTTAAGGTGCTTGATGACGTTGCAATGTTGTGTGCTGATGAATTGCAATTTGTTGCTGAAGTATGAAACTGGCGCTTGAACACCCACCAGCCTGTGCGTAGCAGTTCTTGCAACCCTATTTTGCTGTATGCTGTGGCGATAATTCCTACGGAGAGCGAAGCTGAACCTTGCTTGTGATGAAAGAGGGAGGGAGAGAGAAGCTAAACCTTGCTTATGATGAAACGGAGACAGACAAAACCTTGCAGGAAGAATGGAAGCGCCTACACCGCAACTGCTGGGGTCGAGGTTTGGGAGCTTTACACGGCAGCTGGTGGAGTCGAGGTTTTGCTACGGAATTGCTATGCGTTGGAAATTGAGAGCTTGAAACAAGAGACGCTTTGTGATGGTCTCAGCAGGTAGCCAATCCAGTCTCACGGCTTTATGGAGTTGCATCTAAGCGCTGCTTAGATGAGAGTGGCGGAGAGCTGAAGATGAAACCGCGTTTTCCTTCTGAATTTCGAACCTCTTTGCTTACTGTGTTTGTTTTGCTGTTTGCGTGTGTTAACCTCAGCTCGATGCCTTGATTGGTTTGATGTTGGCCATTGGTACTCTTTTGAGTTCAATTTGATGTTCTTGATTGCATTGTGAAAAGCTGCTTGTATGCTACAAAACAAGTACTTATTCAGAAATGTGATTCATCCAATCCATGGTAGATGTAAGTCATGCTTAAATATTTTGTGAGTTAATCCATGTAATTGTCCATAAGATTCTTGGTAGTGCTTCTCAATCCGTATCTAACCCCTCTACTTGCTATCAACATAGAATTGGTGTGAGCAAAGCTGACCTCTGATCTCTTTGATGTTTGATGCTTGGAGATTGCAGTTTATGTAGATTTCAATTGTGGCTGAATCAGTGACCCCATTGACAGCCTCGATTGTTAAGGATCTTTTCAAATCGACCAAGTTGCATAGGAATTCTTCACAGTGCTCTGTTTCTTCTCAGCGATTCTTTTCACAGAATTGGTTCTTTACTGGATCTGCAAGAGATCTTCTCTCTCAAGGAACCTTGTATGCAAGTTAGGTTTATGGTGTATGGGGCGCACTGGCTCACACCAATGGATTGGGATCCATTCCCAGCAGAGCCATTCTTGCAAACATAGTGTTAACTAACAAACTGTTTGAATTTCTACACTTGAAATTGTAAAGCTTGTACACTTTTGTATTAACTATTCATCAACATGCTCTCTACATAATACTGATGCTCAGATATAATAGAACAACATGCTTTACATTTCTTGACGAAAATGTGTTAAAATGTTATAATCCATGATATGTGCTTGCAAACAGTGTCTTCTTAACGTTTATCTTGCTGGCTTTACTTGCAATATATCAAGATTTATGCTAATCTGTGTAGATTTGTACTACTACAACAGGTTAATAATCTTTGTCCAACTTCTTTACAAAGAAAGTGATAAGATTTGAAAGATTTGATCAAGAATCACTTATTGTTCTATTCTGCATCAAGATTTGATTTGTAAACTGCTTTGTTCTACACTGTAGATTCGTAACAAAATTGTACTCTGTACTCTAATCTTCAACACTTCTTGAATTTGCACAATAAACTATATTCTGCACACTTCTTGAAACTACACTATAAACTTCAACGCTGTTTGTGAATTTGCACAGTAAACTGTATTCTGCACACTTCTTGAAACTGCACCAAATTCTTGCACACTTTCTTGAAATTGCACCACAATTACACATAAATCTCAAAATTTATAGAAAATTTTGCACAATAACCTTGATTCTCTCGGCACAATAATCTTCTTCTTGTAATCTTTCTCAAAGAATTCAAAGATTTGATAATCTAGAGTTTGATCTTGAATAAGAAGGAAGGGTTTTAAGTATTTTTATTTAATACTATAAGCTCTCTAAGCAAGGTAATACAAGAAAATCTCTCAATATTGATCCTCTACAAACTCTAATTTTTAAAATCAAGGAAATTTTCAAGAAAATCAAGATCAAGAAGATCAAGAATTTAAGAAAATCAAACAGTAAAGTGGATTAGGATTTTGAAAACAGTGATTAATACAAATTTGAAAATGATTAACACAAATTTCAAAAACAAATTTAGCAAATCTAAAAATTGTGTAAAAATCAATTTTGAAAATGATTAACACTAATCAAGATCAAGATAATGCATTCTGAAAGAATTGGATTAATAGTAATCTGAAAATGATCACTAATCAAGATTAAAAAAATGCATTCTAAAAATTGGTTTAAGCGTAATTTAAAAATGATTATCGTCAATCACTCCCTAAGCAAGGATTTAAGCCAAGAGCTCTAATACACCAATGAAAGAAAGGTGCATCTAGATTAACCTAAGATTATCCTAATTATCCTAGTTATCTTGGATTAGTGAAAGCTAGAGAGATTAACACTAAGCAATATGGAAAGTAAGTGTAATGAGTATCAAGAAGTATATCCAAAGGTAAAAAGGTACAATATTCCTTGAGCACATGCCTTTTATAGTCCCAAGGCCCATGTGCCCTAATCCCACATGTAAATGACACTAAGCCGATGTGCCTAGGCCCATCCCATGTGCGTGTGCATCCTAAGAACACTTTGTTACAGCAGGTTGAGACCTCCAATAAATATTAAAGAAAGGAGAAATGCACTCAATACATGGAGTACCACATGTTTTCACTTTGGAGGGAGTACCACCGTGGAAGCTTGCTTGAAGCAAGAAGATGTTTAATATTTGATTGGTAAAAGTCATTAGTTACATGATTAAACTCATAGTTATCTTACATAGTAGAGCTCCATTTCACACTTCATTATTAATGTCCATCCTTGTGTCCTTGGCCCTTAGCCCTATGTCCACACCATTTATTCATGTCTCATGGCCTTTACCCCATATATCCTAAGCTCATATACTTATTAACAACCATGTTACAAACCACCATCCCCAACCATAAGGTTACATCGCTGAAACTATATGAATAACTCTTTCACATATCATATGAGTGAGGTTATCTCCATAGAGTATATATAGTAATCCATGATCCAACTTGGATGTATGAGAGCAAACACCTCCATATTGCATGTAATGCTCTGCATGATAGCATATAGCCCATATGAAGCTCTCAACACATGCTCATCTGATACCATCATGAAGAGGGTTGTCCAAATAGCGAATCCCAAAAAATTCCAGCAAGTATACTCTATGTTTTTAAGGATCATTGGTTCCTCCTAATGCATCCAAAAACCCATTAAAGTGGGTTGCCAAAGCTTTTTCATTAGGTAATCCACATCATTTAACAAGGTATACCACCATAGTTTGGCTACAAAGTATCCTCTCTCTCATCCCCAATACCTTCTCCAAAACAAATTCAATCAACCCCTCCTCATTCATTGGAGGTAACTTATCATGAACTTGCACTTTGGGACCAATGTAAGTCTTTTAAACGATGGAATACATCATGAATATTAGTGGTCAATGGAAGTAATATGTTGCTTCCCCCAATCTTCTCAAAATCTTTTATGGACCATAAGTGATGAGCTAATTTGGTGTTGGTGTTCCCTTTGAGAGACCCATATCTTGACGTGGGAATCCTTAAAAACACCCAATCTCCTTTTTGAAACTCTAAAGGTCTCATATGGGCATCAAGCATAATGCTTCATTCTCACTTGAGCATGCTTCATGTATGCCTTGCATTGTTGGAGAAGAGCATGCATTCTCTCCACTCCCTCTTTTTCATTTGGATTCACTCCTTTTTTGAAAACCATCATAGGTGCATTCACCCTGTAGCCATATAATGCCTTAAAAAGCAACATGCCAGTACTCTCATAATAAGTACTATTGTAGGCAAACTTGGTTAAAGCCAACCATTCATCCCACACACCTTGAGTGTCATGGAAATAGTGTCTCAAAGTAAGTTTCCACCCACTTATTCACCCTCTCCAGTTAACTCATGAATTTGACATAATTTATTATAGTATACCATACAACTTGAATATATGGTCCATAAATTGACTTGCAGCCATAGATGTCATATACTTGACTTTTGTAGGAATTAAATATGCCACCTTTGTCAACCTATCCCCACAATTATGTATAACCTTTCGTTGTGTGTGGAATACCCTTAATGAAATCCATAGAAATATGAGTCCACTTCCCCTTAAGAATACGCAAAGGTTGAGGTAACCCACCAAGATTATGTGCTGCATCCTTATTAAGTTGACAAGGCATATATCTTGTGACAAAAGCATGTATGTCCTTCCATATCTCTTTCTAATAAAAGCTCTTCCTTATCTTATCCAAAGGTCTTAAATATTCCCAAGTTCCCTGCCATTGGTGAAGAATACATTCCCATAATCTCAAACAAAGGTCTTAAATATTCCCAAGTTCCCCGCCATTGGTGAAGAATACATTCCCATAATCTCAAACAAAGTTCTCCAAAATGAACTCATGAATCTAACATCCCAACCACTCACAATTTGTTGTGGTACACCATGCAACTTGAATATATGGTCCATAAATTGCCTTATAGCCATATATGTTGTATACTTGACTTTTAAAGGAATGAAATATGCCACCCATTCCATAATTATGTATAAACTTTCTTTGTGTATGGAATACCCTTAATGAAATCCATAGAAATATGAGTCCACTTCCCCTCGGAAATAGGAAAATGCTGAAGTAATCCACCCGGCTTATGTGTTGGGTCCTTTTATTAAGTTGACAATATATATATTATGACAAAAGCATGCATGTCCTTCCACATCTATTTATAATAGTAGAAGCTCTTCCTTATCTTATCCAAAGGTCTTAAATATTCCCAAGTTCCCTACCATTGGTGAAGAATGCATTTCTTCCATCACTATTTGGTTGTAGTTTGATGTAGGCATGAGGTAGACTCTATCTTTGTAGTAAATAAGACCATTTTGTAGCATGAAATGAGGCAACTCTTCATGAGAACCATGCTATAATTTCTACACCATTTGTGATGCCTCCTCATCCAAGAGATTCCTCTTGAATTTCCATGACCCAATTTTTGTGTACTTCAGAAGTAGAGAACATGCCCACCATGACCCAATCTTTGTGTACTTCAGAAATAGAAATAGCTGATAGAGAGCATGCCCACATTCTTGATAGAGCATTGTCCCCACCACATTATCCTTGCACTTTATACAGGTTATTCAAAATAGTAATTTTATAAGGTTGCCAACGACCTTATTTGCTCAGGAGATGGAATCAGTTTTGGAGAGGAAACACTTCAACACACAATGATCACACGATGATCATTTCTCACATAAAAATGACTACCATAAAGGTCATGATGCCATGTCTTGTTAGCACCATTTGTGGGCTTCCCATTACCGATAGCACCCTTTTGTGAATTGGTTCCAAATCTAAAATTTGACCTTTCTCCCTTTCCATGAACTGTAGGAGGGCACTTTAGGATGGTATGAGTTGATGAAGCTTCTCATGATGTAGACTTTCCCAATGGAAGACACATTCACTTCCAGCCTTCCAAAAGACTTAAGCTTGTATTTCTCTTCATAGATCTCTGCCAACAACATAGCCTCTTTAAGAGTTGTGGGTTGTTGGGATTTAACATCACCCCCAATGTACCTCTTGAGCCCCTTGATGTACTATAAGACCTTGAAATGCTCACTTGAAGAACATCACTCCCAATGTACCTCTTGAGCCCCTTGATGTACTTTAAGACCTTGAAATGCTCACTTGAATAATCCACATGTAGCAAAAGCTTCAAAAATTTATAGGAATATTCTTTTACACTAGTAAGTCATCCCATTCACAAACCTGTTGAAATATACAAGTGAATAGGGTGTGTGTGGGAACAAGCCCTTGGTTAGAGGCTATAAAAGAGGATGTGTAAATGTGAGAGAACCCGTGAAAAGGTGAGAGAACCTATGAAAAGGATGTGTAAATGTGAGAGAACCTGTGAAAAGGATGTGTAAATGTGAGAGAACCTGTGAAAAGGTGAGACGAATCTACTAGGAGAGAATAAAGGGTAGCATGAGAAGATTTAGGAAGTGTGGAGATATTCTGGGAAAAGTGGAGAGGTGGAGAGAATCAAGCAAAAGAGGTGGAGTGAATCAAGGAGAAATCAGTGGGATTAGATACTTGGATGTAAACTCTATAAATTGAGGCATTGGCCTAATGAGAATTTGCTGGTTTTTGATTATCCATGCCTACATTAAGCTATTTGTTAATTACTCACTAATCACATCTTAATTATTTGCTAATCACTTTGTTAATGATGTTGATTCTAGTATTTGATCCACCATAGCTCATCACATTGCTGTAATTTCAACATGGTATCAGAGCCAAGCCTAGAATTCATCAAGTTTATGAGCTCATAATCTAGTTAATTAGGATTAGTAGATAATTAGAAAATAATCAAAAATTTAGTTATTTTCAACTAGCCTCTGTACCCCCTACTGGTGGAGGAGCTCTAGCTCCTTTCACACTCAACATTAGGCCAAACCCTTTTAACCCTAGCTAGCCATAATCCTTGTGCTGCAGCCAGTCGAAACAACGCAGCAAACTGTCGCCAGACGAAGGAGAAATCATGAGTTTAGCTAGCGTAGTTTTTTCTAAGAAATTTGCAGATCTTGTCTTCATCCAATCAAATTGCTCTAATTCCTCTTAGCCCCAAGTGTTTTCAAGCATGCTCTACAAGCTGGTGAAGTCAGAATTCAATTTGATCAAGTCTACAAACAGTGAGATCCAAGCTCTTCATCAAATCTGCCAGGTGACTTTGGTAAAACAAAGATTAAGCATTCAATATTTGGTCAAATCTTATGTTTATTGGCTTAATCCTCTACTAGACTCATTGATATTGATGCCTTTGAAAGCATTTGAGCTCATTTGAAGTCTAAGGCCCCAGATCTGGACTCTCCGCATACTCTATTTTTTGCACACAAAATAGAGGATTAATTTGCTAATCAATGATTAATCAATGCTAATCACTATATTTTAGTGCAATTGAGGGTTCACATTAACCATTAGGTATCTGATACAGATCCCTATAACTTCAGATTGCAATTCGGAGTTGGTTTGATACTCTAACCATTCCGTACAAGTTACCCTTGATTTAATTTCTGGTAAAATTATGCTGATAAAATTGTGGTAATCATCATTTTGCATTTAATCCTTGGTTAATGCTTGTAAATCTCACTCAAATTCGAGATTATTCATAGCCAGAGTTGCATTTGGGAATGTACATAAGAATGAATGCTATACGCATTATGTATTGGGCACATTGCATCAGTGTAAAAATGGGATCAAACACTGCCCTTGTCCTCCAGAATAAGGCAAGAGGTAAGACCTTCCGCATAAATTTGGGTTTGCATTGCATAATGATACAAGATAAACATCAAAAGCCCAAAAGAACTGTCAGAAAAATGGTTAAACATGTTGCTCACATGGAGCAAGAAGACCCGACGGACAAGCTCATGGCCCCAGCCATGAAAGAAGAAGAACGTCTCTTTCCAAGAAAAGGATCCACACCGAGAAGAAGATCTAGAGGAAGCATTGAAGGAAGACATGGACACGAGAAGAGAAGCTGCCACAAGAAGAGAAACTACCACAAGAAGACTGAAAGAAGAGGAAGACATGGACGCGTGAAGAGAAGCTGCCACGAGAAGAAGACTAAAGATAAGAGAAGATGTGAGGCTCCAAAGAGTGAGGAGCCATGTGAAAATCTCTGAGAGAGAGAGAGAGAGAGAGACCCCACAACCCAATGTAACCTGCCCCAACAAAGTAAAACCACCTCTGAGCCACCGATGATGTAGGCCACGTGGTAGATAGATGTATGTGTGAGCACTTTAGTCAAGGTCGCGGGCACTTGTAGTAGCCTTGGACACATAGAGAGAGAGAGAGTGTCAAGGACTATGAGTTTAGGGACTTGAGGCACTGGTCGCGGGCTATCAAGTAAGAGAGAAACTTGGTATAGGGTCCAGGTGTGCTAAGTTAACTTGAGGGGAGGTGTGCTAGGTGGTCGTGGACTATCAAGTAAGAGGGAAACTTGGTATAGGGTCCAGGTGTTCTAGGAGTATTCACTTGAGGGGAGGTGTTGAAATATACAAGTGAATAGGGTGTGTGCGGGAACAAGCCCTTGGTTAGAGGATGTGTAAATGTTAGAGAACCTGTGAAAAGGTGAGAAGAATCTACTGGGAGAGAATAAAGGGTAGCATGAGAAGATTTAGGAAGTGTGGAGATATTCTGGGAAAAGTGGAGAGGTGGAGAGAATCAAGCAAAAGAGGTGGAGTGAATCAAGGAGAAATCAGTGGGATTAGATGCTTGGGATATAAACTCTATAAATTGAGGCATTGGCCTAATGAGAATTTGCTGATTTTTGATTATCCATGCCTACATTAAGCTATTTGTTAATTACTCACTAATCACATCTTAATTATTTGTTAATTACTCACTAATCACATCTTAATCATGCCTACATTAAGCTATTTGTTAATTACTCACTAATCACATCTTAATTATTTGCTAATCACTTTGTTTTAATGATGTTGATTCTAGTATTTGATCCACCATAGCTCATCACATTGCTGTAATTTCAACAAAACCAAGTGATTATTATGCAATTAGGAGAGAAAGGCATCTCTCATCTCATTATTGAAAGCTTCCCAAGATGTCTCCACCATGTGTGAAGATACCCTTCCAAATGCAAAGTGGCAAAATATACTTTGGCACGCTTGCTTCTAGGGTTGATGTCAAAGTAGACATCTATTTTATTGGCCCACTTTTCAAAGTCATCATTGGAAGCTCCTTCTCCCTTGAACTTCATGAAAAACACCGTCCTTGACTCTTTTGAATTCATCTTTATATTACCAACCCTCTCAGTTTAAGGAATGCACAATCAACATTGATACACCTTAGGTAACCACCACATATACTCATTCTAACCACCCTATTGAATGCATCCATTGAACATGTTATGTATTATATCCACACATGGCCATTAGATTTATGTTCCATTCCCAATGTAAGAGACCCATTTGGTGAGGGAGATAGCTTAAAAATAATGCAACCATTGTACTTTATAGGTAGTGCTACAGCTCTCTCCATTGACTCAGTTGACTCAGTTGAATTCCACATGAAGGGAACTGTGCTACAGCTCTCTCCATTGACTCAGTTGAAGCCAATTCCACATGAAGGGAACTGTGCAATGGCAATAGCTGCAGCAATGAAATAACACTTACCTCATTCTAAACTGTAGTTGTTTGGCTCCTATTCCTCATTTTTGGTGTTACAATAAGAGTGAATGTTTGATGCAATCTCTCATCTAACTTGTAAGCACCTTCATCATCTTCAAGATCAATGACATGCATCATAATTGGAATATTCTCCCTGCCAATTTCTTGTCAAAGAGCTATATGGAAATCAACACGATCAAAATTTTCTTTTAATCTTTCAACGTAACCTCATAGAACTTTGTATCATATCCACACTTGTCCCTACCATATCTAATAACATCTAGAGAAGGCATAACTATAGCAATAATGCAAGGAAAAATGTAAAAAATTATATAGATATGTTGGTGATTGAGCAAAAACTGATAGCAATAATCATTTTCAAAGTATGTTAGTGATTGAGCACAAACTAATAGCAACAAATAATCATTTTCAAAGTATGTGGAAAGTTTACTATAAATCACGTACTTGCTTCGCTTTTTCTTTTTTCCTTGCAAAAAGACTGGTCTCCACATTGTGTTGGCCTCTTTTGTCTTTTTGTCTCATGTGATGCGTAACTAGTTGGAAAAAATTGGCATTAGGCATTGGGCATCAACAATGTGCAGTTGCATGCATTCGCCACGATGACGATGACGATGATGATGGTAATGCTCATGCAGCTGCTAATAAAGAGCTACGTATGAAAACTTATGATGAAAACCTTTGTCAAGTGGTGAGGTCATTTTACCCTACACACAGAAAAGGTTTCGATACCCAAACCACGTGTGTACAATCAAAACAAGGCAAAAAACAAGCCCCAATAGGCTTGTGAAGCAAACGTGATGTCAGGTTTGCTTCACAGGCCTATCGGGAAATATTTTTACCTTGTTTTTCTTGCACACACATGTGCTTTTGCCATGGTTTGACTATTAACATTACTAACTCTACTAGTTACCAAGTCTTTTTTACTAGCGCTCTACTAGTTACTTGAAACATTGGAGATCAACATTGGTGTTGGGAGTTTCATTATATATCATAAATGGGGACATAAAAGGAGTTTCATTGCTTTTTGGGTCTTGCTTCCATAGTGTCAAGGTTTCACTACCCAAAACACATGTGTAACACTTAAAATAAGGTAAAAAACAAGCCCCAACATGCTCGTGAAGCAAACGTGATGTTGTGTTTGCTTCACGGGCCTGTTGGGGCTTGTTTTTTTTTGCCTTATTTTGACAGACATTGTAAGATTCCTCCCCAGCCTTTCAAGATGTCTAGCATCTTCCCCTGCAATCAAATCCCTCTTCAAAAATATAAAAGATCTTGTTTCTACCAGTTTTGGCCTCCTAGAGAGAGAAAATCTTCTAGAGAGTGGTAATTCAGTTTTTTAATATTTTTGGATGGAAAAATATCTCATCTTATTGAAATAAGTTTCCTTGAAATAGAAGTTTAAAAAGATTTTCAGAAGGTGCATTAAAAATTAAGTATAATATGTTCAAGAGGCATTATCCTAGGGGTCAAGATTTTTTCAAAATTTTAAATTAAGGTTCCTATGGACCAATAAGATTCATCCAAATGTAGGGAGGAGATAAATGGAGAAATAAAAGAAAAATCCCCCAAAAATGAGTAAATACTCACATAAGATGAAGAGTTGACTAAGGATAAGGTTAATAGTTAAAAAAGAGAGATATTTAGAAGAAATGATGCATTTTTAACACCTCAATATGGGAGAATTTCCCTCATGAAGGAGGCGCCTATTTCACATGTGTGGGAGAGTTTTAAACTCCCAAATAATGAGATATTTTTATCTCTCCTCTTTCCTGTTTCAACGAAATCCAAAAAGTGGACTAAACTGACCCAAAAATGGTCAAAAATTGACCAAACTGATCTGGAAAATTCTAGAATCAGTTGGCTTGGTTAGAAGCTCACTTTTTCCTATAAATAGAAGCCTTACCCTTTGTTGAAGCTTAATAGTGTTTTTGCACTGTTACCCTACTTCTCCCAAGAGCTAGAAAACTGTGAATTTACTCATAATTCATTAGTTTTTTGACCTTCCCTCTTCTAAAGATTGGTGGCCACTCTTGTTTCAAACAAGAGTAGAACCCTCAAACCATCAAGCCAAAGGAAAGCACTCAAATTCCTTCGTAAGCTGGAGATTCTTCTCTTTTCTATTCATTTTATGGTTTTTTTTTTATGATTTTTGTCTTCTCTAAATTGAATATGATGTTATGCCTCATTGTGAAAAAAAGGCATTCCCCTCTCTTCTTTAGTAAATCCAACTATTCTTTATCCTAGATGAATGATTAATGGATAAAATCAAGTTTTTCATAATGTTTCTCTTTGATAAAGTAGAAAATGTTTACATTAGAATGATTTAAATACTCTTGGTGAACTTCTAATTAATTTT
This sequence comes from Cibotium barometz, assembly GCF_041138505.1. Classification (NCBI taxonomy): domain Eukaryota; kingdom Viridiplantae; phylum Streptophyta; class Polypodiopsida; order Cyatheales; family Cibotiaceae; genus Cibotium; species Cibotium barometz. The sequence continues at coordinate 22,087,293 of NC_141050.1, forward strand.
AGAGAGTTAAAAATTGAAAAATGGTCAGCCATACAAAGGAGGTTATGGCGAAATTTTTCTAAAATTGTGAAAAATAAGTTTTACTTTTTTATTCAAAAAGAGTAATTCCCATCGTATATGTATTCTTAAAGTGTTATTTTTCATCCTAGGTATGGAAAAATGCATACTAAAAATATTTTATTAAAAAAAATGTTACTTCTTTAGAATTAAATTCTATGTATAGAAGGAAGCACAGGCTCCCACGGATGCCCAATGGCTAAGATACCTCAAAGCCACTAAGGTACACAATGACTATTGAAATTTTATTTTGATTATAAAAGTGTTATTTTCATCAAAAATGATTTTTATGCATAAATGGATGCATAAAAGAAATTCTTTTATGTTAAAAGAGTGATTTTCATCATAAATGATTTGTATGCATAAAAGATATATTTTTTATATTAAAAGTAGGATTTTCATGATAAATGATTTTTATGCATAAATGGATGCATAAAAGAAATTCTTTTATATTAAAAGAGTGATTTTCATAAATGATTTGTCTGCATAAAAATATGCATAACAGATATTTTTTATATATTAAAAGTGTGATTTTCATCATAAATGATTTTTATGCATAAATGGATGCATAAAAGAAATTCTTTTATATTAAAAGAGTGATTTTCATCATAAATGATTTGTATGCATAAAAGATATTTTTTTTATATTAAAAGTGTGATTTTTATCATAAATGATTTTTATGCATAAATGGATGCATAAAAGAAATTCTTTTATATTAAAAGAGTGATTTTCATCATAAATGATTTGTATGCATAAAAGATATTTTTTTATATTAAAAGTGGAATTTTCACCATAAATGATTTTTATGCATAAATGGATGCATAAAAGAAATTCTTTTTAAAAGAGTGATTTTCCTCATAAATGATTTGTATGCATAAACATATGCATAAAAGATATTTTTTTTATATTAAAAGTGTGATTTTCATCATAAATGATTTTTATGCATAAATGGATGCATAAAAGAAATTCTTTTATATTAAAAGAGTGATTTTCATCATAAATGATTTGTATGCATAAACATATGCATAAAAGATACTTTTTATATATTAAAAGTGTGATTTTCATCATAAATGATTTTCATGCATAAATGGATGCATAAAAGAAATTCTTTTATATTAAAAGAGTGATTTTCATCATAAATGATTTGTATGCATAAACATATGCATAAAAGATATTTTTATATATTAAAAGTGTAGTTTTCATCATAAATGATTTTTATGCATAAATGGATGCATAAAAGAAATTCTTTTATATTAAAAGAGCGATTTTCATCATAAATGATTTGTATGCATAAACATATGCATAAAAGATATTTTTTTATATTAAAAGTCTGATTTTCGTCATAAATGATTTTTATGATGATAAAAGTGTGACTTTCATCAGAATTAGATTTTATGCATAAATAGATGCATATAGAATTTTTATATTTAAATAAGGGTTCTCTTAATCCTCTGTTTAATTTCCGTAAAAATTAGAAAAATGAATAAGTAGATAATCTGTGAGAAGAAATGCTACTGTTTCATATTCACTAATCTGGTAATGAGAAAATTCAATTAAACTATCGAAGTCGGAGATCGAGATAAATGATTATTTTATTCCTCATAGGAAATTCATGTTTTAGAAATTTGTAAGCAAATATTCGACGAACAAAATTTAGAAAAAGAGAAATTGAAATATTACCTTTCGAGAAAGATAGTTTAGGAAGAACCTTTCCAGACCCAAACTCTGATTCAGACTAGTGACCAAGACCTAATTCATTTGTCAGTTTCAATCAATGACGATGTGCCTAGTTCAGGAAAAATGCTCTCAAATCCCCCACCGAATCTGAAACTAAGTTAAGACTTTTGATTTTGATCTAAGGATCAAGTTAACAGAATTCAAGGAATTCTGTTTGGAATTTAGACCTGGATCTAGAAGTATTGGGATACGGATTTAAGATTTATTCATGGTGTTCAAACAAAATCAAAACTATAAACTTGCATAGAAACTCTGTTTTCTTAAAGGACTGTCTTACGCCAGAATGCTGGAGGGAGCATTTGGCATATATGTTTATCTAAGGGAAGTCGGTTGCAACAACTGGCGAGCGGGGAGTGTTCAAGGGACAGCTCACGCTGTAAAAACCTGCCCAGGTCTTGACTAGCCTAGGTATGGTGAAAAATGGTGTGCTTCCGGTACGATGGGCGAGGGCCGACGAAGCAGTCCTTGAGTGAAGTACCAGGACACCTAAGGAGGATCCTGGAGGGTTCTGACCAGGTGATGCACGGGCTCGCGGTGCTTAGGACACCCATACATATGTCGAGGAAGATATATATATGTATGTTGACGAAGTGATTATTGTAATCTGTTACTGGATCTCGTTGGCTGACCAGTTGGTCCCAATGGAGAGTCCAAAGTGGTACTGTTTTTGTGAAATAAGGGATTGAATGAGAATTTTGAATTATGAAATCTGTGATCATGTCCGTTTTGTCAATGGATTATTTTTATATTAAAGTTTTAAAGAGGAGTGTGTGTGTATTTGTTTTCTAAAGCTAAAGTTAAGAAAGGCATTTCAATTATGGGTGGGTGAGTACTTGTTTGGTTCTACCGATTCCAGCGGTAGGGTGGTGGCTAACCCATGGGCCGGATGGGGTTAGGCTGGAATCAGTGGAGTTTTAATAATCAAACTGAAAAATCTTAGGATTACGCTAGGATTCGAGTAGTTAGTTAATTCCCTGATAATTTTCTCAATTGAGTGGATCAACGGCTGTGCCTGATCTTGATTAGGAAAAAAGGGTTGAAATCGCTCAGATGATCAAATTATATCAGTGATAGTTTCCTTCTATCTAGTTTATTCAGGTGGAGGATAGTTTAGATTTGATCTTGTTAGAAAAATTTGTTAAGAAAATTCAAAAAGGAGGAATCGTCCTCGCTTTCCGGGACATGGAAAATTTTCCTGGTTTCGGTTTTCGGAGTGACCACCAGCCTAGTCTCGTGCCCCGGACATTCGTGGGCGAGGCCTCGAGTAAGAAACCCTGCCTCGCACATGATGGGGCTGCTTCCACTGTCAGCTACTCCGGGAGTCTGGTGCGGGAAGGGGGCAGAGGGATCTCACAGCTGGTATCAGAGCAGAAATTGCCTAAATTTTTAATAGAAATCTGGGAAAGAAATGTTTTTCACTTGTTAATAATATGTAAATGAACTTCAAAAATAAAAAACTTATAAATTGAATTGAAAATTTATAGATGGACACCTCGAACCTATCTGGAATTCTTGGACTCTCTCAGAGAGTCAGGATATGATAGCTTTTGCATTTGATCACCTCATCAACTCTGCTACGACCAGAATGAGCAGAGTGAGACTCGCTCGCCATTTTGAGAGTCTTTACTTTCCTGATCCTCTTGAGCGACGTCGGTGTAAAGTCCCGGTCTCCACCGCGCAACGGATTCGGGGTACTAGTAGCAGCGGAAATAGCACATCGTGCACGGGGTAGGGGTCTCACACTCGAGGCCTCGCCCATGGATATCCAGACAAGAGACTAATCCGTCGATTTGTCCAAAATCGAAACCGAAAAAACTTCCTTTACCCGGAAAGCACGGGCGATTCCACCAGGATAACTCTTTACTCTAACGTAGTTAAGATCATTACTGATCAAACTGATCCGACTGCACCTCTAATGGTACTTGGTCAAATCAAGGAAGAAACTTGCACTTGGATCATTGTTTGGGATCAACGCTTTTTTCCCCATCAAGAGGCACAGCCGTTGATTCCTATCCATAGAACAATTACTATCCGGGATTTACTTCATCTATCGTAATAATAGAAATTAAATCTCGATTTACAGATCCAACAGTCCAGCCTAACCCCATCCAGTCCCATGGGTTAGCCAACCGCCCAACCACTGTAGTGATGGGATCCAATTAAGAATTTGGTTAGGTTTTGTCCCGGGTACCAAGGAAAAGAGTTCCAAGGCCCCCTAGCCGGAAGTTCATGCAAACATAAAACTAGTCACACCACTTACACACCCAATATGAAATTACCTTTTTCTTAGCATCAGCTAGCTTTAAAACAATCCTTTAATGAAACCATTATGTCACTGATGACAATCCTCAAAGTCTCTGGTTGAATCTTTATTTCTAGTCATTCATTCATCGGTATACTTATGGCATCATTGGCAACCAGAACGCTCACCACCTGTTCACTCAGGGGCCTTTTTCATAGTTCCTAGCTCATAGTAACCGGCCATCTTATCATATCCTATCACATCTCATACACATCTTATCACATCTCATTTAAGGAGACTAACACTTTTGAATTTAAAATCAATCTTTTATGCATCTTCCTATGCATAATTTCATTTTAAATGAAAATGACACTTTTGAATTAAAATTCAATCTTTTATGCATCTTCCTATGCATAAATTCAATTTGGATGAGAATTGACATTTTTGAATTAAAAATCCATCTTTTATGCATCTTCCTATGCATAAATTCAATTTGGATGAGAATAACGCTTTTGAATTGAAATCTTATTCTTTTATGCATCTTCCTATGCATAAATTCAATTTAGATGAGAATGACACTTTGAATTAAAAATCAAAATTTTATGCATCTTCTTATGCATAAATTCAATTTGGTAGGAATTACACTTTTAGAATAAAAGAATTTCTCTTATGCATCTAAGTTATGCATAAAATCCATTTATGATGAAAATCACACTTTTAGTATAAAAAGAATATCTTTTATGCATACCTCTATGCATGAAATCCAATATGATAAAAGTAACACTCTTACAATAAAATAATCAACTTTTATGCATACCTCTATGCATGAAATTCAATTATGATAAAAGTCACACTTTTATAATAAAATAATCAACTTTTATGCATACCTCTATGCATGAAATTCAATATAATAAAAGACACTTTTATAATAAAATAATCAACTTTTATGCATACCTCTATGCATGAAATTCAATATAATAAAAGACACACTTTTATAATAAAATAATCAACTTTTATGCATACCTTTATGCATGAAATTCAATTATGATAAAAGTCACACTTTTATAATAAAATAATCAGCTTTTATGCATACCTTTATGCATGAAATTCAATTATAATAAAAGTCACACTTTTATAATAAAATAATCAACTTTTATGCATACCTTTATGCATGAAATTCAAATATGATAAAAGTAACACTTTTGATATAAAAATTTATTCATTATGCATACTTCTATGCATGAAATAAAAATGATAAAAGTAACACTTTTGATATAAAAATTTATCCTTTATGCATACTTCTATGCATGAAAATAAAAATTGATAAAAGTAACACTTTTGATATGAAAATTTATCCTTTATGCATACTTCTATGCATGAAAATAAAAAAGATAAAAATAACACTTTTGATATAAAAACTTATCCTTTATGCATACTTCTATGCATGAAAATAAAAATTGATAAAAGTAACACTTTTGATATAAAAATTTATCCTTTATGCATACTTCTATGCATGAAAATAAAAATGATAAAAATAACACTTTTGATATAAAAATTTATCCTTTATGCATACTTCTATGCATGAAAATAAAATTTGATAAAAGTAACACTTTTGATATAAAAATTTATCCTTTATGCATACTTCTATGCATGAAAATAAAAATGATAAAAATAACACTTTTGATATAAAAATTTATCCTTTATGCATACTTCTATGCATGAAAATAAAAATTGATAAAAGTAACACTTTTGATATAAAAATTTATCCTTTATGCATACTTCTATGCATGAAAATAAAAATGATAAAAGTAACACTTTTGATATAAAAATTTATCCTTTATGCATAATATAAAAATTTAATTTCTCCATGATTACAATGAAATTTGTTTAATTAATCTAGGATGATAATTCCTAGAATATGGTAGGAAGTCCTCTTTTCATGCTTTGAATGAAATTATTTTATGTGTAAATTTTTACAAAATTTTGCCATAGCTCCGCTGCTATGTGACTGATAAATCTCAATTATTTTAAAAGATAAAGCTTATCTTTAAGGGAATGATTAGAATGATCCCTAATTGGATCATTAACCCATAATGGATTGAATCAAAAATAATCATGAAATACATAAACTAAAAGCATAGAAAAAAATCATTAATTTGGTCTCAAGCATAGATTAATCTTGGATTAAGGAAAAGCTTTATGAAAAGCTTCATTTGAATTAAGAATGGGTCATGAGTATATTTCTTGAGTGAGAGAGAGAAATTACATAAAAACCATTAGAATTTAAACATAAATGGAAATTTATGTAATTCTTTACTATCATTAATCAATTAACTTCAATAGCATTCATCAAATTATGTAACTCTTCACTACTATTCATCAATTAACTTCAATAGCATTTAAAAACCATACCAATTAAGCTTCTCAAGCTTGAGAGGGGTTGAGAAGAGAGAAACATTGAGAAATTATAGAAAAGATCAATATTCACTAATTACCTTACAAATTGCTTGATTCTTTATTCACGGTAGAGGCCCCCAACCAATCAATTGGTTTAGTATGTTGATGGAACCACCAATGGGGATTGAAGAAAGAGGGAAGTGTCAAAAACGAGTGAATTATTAATGAATTCACAGTTCTTGGCTTAGGTGGAGTAGAGTAACAATGCATTAACATTGTTTTTTTTTCAACAAAGGGGAAGGCCTCTATTTATAGGAAAAAGTGAGTTCCTAACCAAACAAACTGATTCTAGAATTTTCCAACTCAGTTTGGTCAATTTTTGACCAATTTTAGGTCAGTTGAGCTAACTTTTTGTAACTAGACTTGAATTAGGAGAGAGGAGAGATGAAATATCTCAATTTTTATGAGTTTAAAACTCATTCAAGCATGTGAAATATGCACCTCTTTTAAAGAACTCCCCTTCCTTACATATGTGTCAAAATGGAATCATTATACCCAAAATATCTCATATTTTTAATATTGCTCATAGTTTTTTACTAATAAACCTTGTACATTTTCAACTCTTCATCTTATGTGAAATATGCACCTCCTTTAAAGAACTCCCCTTCCATACATATGTGTCGAAATGGAATCATTATACCCAAAATATCTCATATTTTTAATATTGCTCATAGTTTTTTACTAATAAACCTTGTACATTTTCAACTCTTCATCTTATGTGAAATATGCACCTCCTTTAAAGAACTCCCCTTCCTTACATATGTGTCAAAATGGAATCATTATACCCAAAATATCTCATATTTTTAATATTGCTCATAGTTTTTTACTAATAAACCTTGTACATTTTCAACTCTTCATCTTATGTGAGCATTTACTCATTTTTGGGTATCTTCTTTTACAAATTGGATTTATCTCCTCCCTACACATGGATTGATGCTATTGGCCCATAGGAACCTTAATTGGACCATAATCCAAAAATTTCTAAAAATCTAGACCCTTAGGCTAAGGTCCTTTATACCCATTTCTGAAAATCTAGACCCTTAGGCTAAGGTCCTTTATACCCATTTCCAATTAATTCCAATTGCACATTGGAAAGTTCTTTTTGAATTTATGTTTCAGGAAAACTTTTTTTAATAAGATGAGATAACTTTCTATCCAAAAATATTAAAAATCTGAATATTCTCTCTCTAGAATATTTTCTCTCTCTAGGTTAAGTTAGAAACAAGTCTTTTATATTTCTAAAGAGGGATTGATTATAGGGGAAGATGCTGGACATTTTGAGAGGCTGGGGAGGAATCTTACAGTTGGTATATGTGGTTCTATGGAGGACGGTGTATTAATATCAGTACCAGTCAGTGTCAGAGGCTTAGGCAAAATATTTCCTTGGCCATGATTCTGATAAGACTAGGGCTTGTTCAACATGTTCAGCTCTGTGATCATTCACCTAGGAACTTCAGAACTTCATGCCGATTTTTTAGACTTCTTAGCCGCTTTATCCCGAGAAATAGAATTACAGCACCTCTTTGTGTAATGAATCATGTGTACCATGGTATGTCTTCTTCATAGTTTCGCTTCTTTATACGATTACGTCTGAGAGGCAGTGATTCTAGAGCCGAGCTGCTCTATGTACATATTGCAACTTTTATATAAATATAGAAATATTTTCTGGAGAAAAATTCCCTGTTGTATAAGTGATTGTTTACGGACGGATCTGATAAAGAAAAATCTGTTATCGGACATATGTCATAGATCTCCAATAAGATCATTGTCTTGTTTAAGAAATTGCTTTCTGAACCTCTTAAGTCTTAGGATCTCCTGAATGATATCAAAATAAAAATTCAATAATATATAAATTTTTAGTAGAATCATGAGACGAGGAAACCGTGGCCGCCGTCAGCACCCTCTCTCTGAAGATGACGAGCTTGACCCTGATGTTCGCAAGGTTCTTCATAGAACTCAGTCACAGGACCCTTCAAAGGAGAAGGGGAGAACCTGGGCGAGGCTGTGGAGAAATGGGTGGAAGCCATGGAAGAATATTTTGACGTCACAGGCTACAATGAGCGGAGCAAAATGGCTCTTGCCCGGCTAAAAATAGTGGAAACAGCCAGGGTAGCATGGAGGAACCACTGTGACACCAACCGTCTGGATAGAAATACTCAGTCCTGGAACGACCTAAAAACCTATTTGAGAAAGAGATTTTGTCCCCCTGGATTTTTGGAAACCAAAATGAACAAATTCTTAGAGCTAAAGTAGGGGAGGAAAACCATCGAGGAATATCACCAGGCCTTTACTCTTCTACTCAAATATTCACCACCTCTAGATGAAGAACAACTCATGGCTAGGTTCATTCGGGGAATGAACGAACCCTTAGACACACTTGTCAAAAATGCCAAGCCAGTGTCCATGGCTGAAGCAGTAAGAATGGCAAAGGATTTTGCCAAAGCCTTTGTAGTAAAGGTCCCGCTGAAGCCTGCACCCTCTAACTTTAAAAGATTCCAAACCCAGGGAAGTACTTCAAACTTTTCACCCCCGAAGAGGCAGCAAGGCCCGAATCAGAATCAGGATGCAGGAAGATTCCGAAGTGAAGATCCTTTCCCCCCATAATACTTTCTTAGGAGCCCCACCTCTTTCAAGAAATCAGAAGGATGAACTCAGAAGTGAAAACCGATGTTTTGGATGCCAAGGTTTTGGTCACCAACTGAAAGACTGCCCGACTCCTACCATGTCAAGGGGACAGGGAAGTCAAGGACCCCGAGTTCAGAGACCAACTCCTTCATACCAATCTAATTAGGGTCCGTCTCGCCCAAGCCAGGGAAACCCCAGAAGAAATCCAGCTCAACCATCTGCCTCTATCCAGAGTAACCTCAAAACTCCTTCCCATAGAACTGGGGCAACCAAAGAGAAAGAGTTCCACCTCAGACTGCAGAGCAGCCAAAGCTGTCACAATTTCAGATGTGGTAGAAGAGGAAAGAGGGCAGATCTTTGCTGCAATTGAAAACCAAGGACCTAACCGTCAGTTCTCAGTCATCCATACTCCAGCAGAATATCAGGGTAAGCCTTTTAAGCTTTTGATTGATTCAGGCAGTTCTCATTCATTCATTTTCCCTCTAGATGCTTGCGTAAGCTAGTCTGAGAAACCTATGCAAGTTGAATTGGCCAGTGGGAAGACTCTTTTCACTCACCATGAGACAGATCTTATCCAGTTCAATCTAGATGGTAATGTGACCGACTGTCAGTTCAAAGTCTTACCTCTGGGAGTTTTTGATGGGATCCTTGGAATGGATTGGCTCCACAAAAATCAAGCTAACATACACTGTCACAATGGAACCATTTCCTTCCATGACCTTCACGGGAACAAAGTTCAAGGAACTGGAGTTTTCGGATCCCCAGACCTTCAGTTAGTAAAAGCTTCTAAGTTGCTGAAAGGACTTAGAAAGAAGTAGCAAATTTATGTTGTCAAAATGAACCCACTAGACTCAAAGCTTAAGGCCAAAGAACCAGAATGGTTAAATGAATTTGATGATCTATTCCTAGCAGAGCTAACCGAAATGCCTCCAATCCGGGAAGTAGATCATGTGATTGAATTGACCCCCACAGAGCTCAGCCAGTAGCCCTGCACACGTACAAAATGCCAGTTCCTGAAGCCATCGAACTCAAGGAACAGCTTAGACAGTTGTTAGAACAAGGGTTTGTAAGACCCAGTGTTTCACCTTGGGGTGCGCCAGTTCTCTTTCAGAAAAAGAAAGATGGAACGCTTAGACTCTGTGTGAACTACAGAGGTCTAAATCAGCTGACAATTAAGAACAAGTATCCTATCCCAAGAATTGATGAGCTTCTGGACAGGCTAAATGGAGCCCAGATCTTCACAAAGATAGATCTCAAATCCGGGTATTACCAGATCAGGATCAACGATCAAGATATACTGAAAACAACTATCAATACTCGCTATGGGCATTATGAATTTACTATCATGCCGTTCGGATTAACTAATGCCCCAACTACATTCAATCGCCTAATGCAGGATATCCTCAGAGAATACTTGGATGATTTTGTTCTAGTTTTCTTTGATGACATTCTGATTTACTCAAAGAATGCAGCTGACCATGAGACTCATGTCCGAAAAGTTCTTGAGATTCTAAGGAAGCACCAACTCTTTGCCAAAAAGAGCAAATGCACTTTCTCTGCCGACCACGTTGAATACTTGGGCTTTCTAGTATCCAAAGATGGAATTTCTCCAGATTTTGCAAAAGTCCAAGTAGTCATAGATTGGCCTGAACCAAAGACAGTGAAAGAAGTCAGAGGATTCTTGGGATTGACTGGTTGGTATAGAATTTTTATACCAAAGTATGCTCTCATAGCTTCCCCCCTGACTAACCTTCTCAAAAAGAATACCCCATTTCAGTGGTCTGCCAGAGTGCTTTTGATAAGCTGAAGACTGCCTTGGTAACCAATCCCGTTCTGAAGCTGCCAGATTTCTCTCTACCCTTTGAGGTAGTAAACTGATGCAAGTGGTTTTGCCCTGGGAGGTATACTCATGCAGGAAGGTCATGCAGTGGCCTATGAATCCCGAAAACTCAAAACACATGAGAGGAATTATACTGTCCCCCACGACCTGGAACTACTTTTAGTAGTATATGCCTTGAAGTTGTGGAGACATTACCTATTGTAATAAAGATTCACTTTGATGACAAATCATCAGAGCTTAAAGTGGATCTTCACTTAGAAGAAGGATCTCATCATGCACCAAAGAAGGTGGATGCAGACCCTGCTGCAGGAATTTGATTTTGAAATCAAGTACCGCCCAGGCAAAGAAAATGTGGTAGCAGATGCCCTCAGCAGAAAAGCCTCCTTGCTTGCAATTATTGTAGTATCAAATCCTTTGATTATTGAAGCAAGAGAGAGAAGATCATGCAGGATAGATTCTTTGGCCCTATTGCTACCCTACTTATGCAAGAAAGCAAAACTCCACAGGAGTTGAACAGAGTTCAAGGGTACAGCCTAGATGATGGCATTATGTATTATAATCGCAGGCTATGCATTCCCAATGATGAGGGAACCAAGGATCAAATTCTGAATGAAGCCCATGACAGCCTTATGGGGCAGGACATCCAGGTTTCATCAAAACCTACATGTCTGTAAAGAAAAGCTTCTTTTGGCCTGGTCTGAAAAAGGATGTACTGAATCATGTACGTCAATGTTTGACATGCCAGAAAGTCAAAGTTGAAAGAGTAAAAATGCCTGGGAAGTTACATCCATTGCACATCCCCCAGATGAAGTGGGAATGTATCAGTATGGACTTTATTACTGGATTACCTTCAGTGCAATCAGGTTATAACTCCATTTTCGTGATAGTTGACAGACTAACCAAAGTTGCCCATCTGATTCCAGTAAAAGAAACCTACACTTAAGTGGATGTGGCCAGAGTGTTCCTCAAAGAAATCTTCAGATTGCATGGCCTACCCAGGACAATAGTAAGTGATCGAGATCCCAAGTTTACTTCAAGGTTCTGGACTGCATTTTTGAAGCAGTGGGAACTTTCTTGGATCTCAGCACAGCTTATCACCTTGAGACCGATGGTCAAACTGAAAGGGTAAACCAAGTAATCGAAGATATACTTCAGTCATGCTATGGCAGGGAACCCAAGAAGTGGCTAAGCTATCTGCACCTAGTCGAGTTCGCCTACAATGCTTCTTATCACCGAAGTATCGGGATGAGTCCTTTTAAAGCTCTGTATGGACAAGATTGCTTAACTCCATTAACTTGGTCCGACCCATTGATTAGGGTCGAGATGTCCAGACAGATGCAGTCAATTCGTAAAGATATTAAAGCTACCCAGGATCGACAGAAGCAGTATGCAAATAAGAAGAGGACAAACAGAAAGTTTGAAGAAGTAGATATGGTCTTCATTAGACAGAAAGTTTGAAGAAGCAAATATGGTCTTCATTAGAGTACGGCCCAAAAAGAAGTTCTCTATCTCTTGGGAAGTACAAGAAGTTATCCCCCAGATATTGTGGGCCATATCTGATTACAAAGAAAGTAGGTGACTTAGCCTACGAGCTTCTTCTGCCTCCTCATCTCAAAGTTCATAATGTATTTCATGTAAGCCTTCTAAAGAAATATGTGCCAAGCCCAAATCATGTACTTGATGATAAAATCCTAACCTCTTCAACCCAAGGGCAGATGGAACTCCAACCTGAAGAAATTCTTGATGTTCGAGAAAAGATTCTCAGGAATAAAATTCTCAGAGAATTATTGGTAAAATGGAAGTTCTATCCTTTTGAAGAAGATGCCACCTGGGAGAATGAAGCCGATCTGTTTGCGGGATTACCCCCAGTTTTTTCAAGTGGGAGAGAATGTAAGATTCCTCCCCAACCTTTCAAGATGTCCAGCATCTTCCCCTGTAGTCAAATCCCTCTTCAGAAATATAAAAGATCTTGTTTCTACCAGTTTTGGCCTAGAGAGAGAAAATCTTCTAGAGAGTGGTAATTCAGTTTTTAAATATTTTTGGATCATAAATGATTTTCATGCATAATGTGAGATCCCTGTTCCCACCGCGCAACGGATTCGGGGTACTAGCAACGGAAGTAGCACTTCTAGCGCGAGGCAGGGTCCCACACTCGGGGCCTCGTCCACGGATATCCGGACAAAAGACTAATCCGTCGGTTTTTCCAAAACCGAACCCGAAAAAACTTCCCTTATCCGGAAAGCACGGGCGATTCCTCCAGGATAACTTTTTACTCTAACGTAGTCAAGACCATTAGTGATCAAACTGATCCGACTACACCTATAAAGATACTCGGTCAGATCAGGGAAGAAACTTGCACTTGGATCATTGGGATCAATGCTTTTTTCCCATCAAGAGGCACAGCCGTTGATTCCTATCCATAGAACAATTACTATCTGGGACTTACTTCATCTATCGTAATAACAGAAATTGAGTCTCGATTTACGGATCCATCAGTCCAGCCTAACCCCATCCAGTCCCATGGGTTAGCCAACCGCCCAACCACTGTAGTGATGGGATCCAATTAAGAATTTGGTTAGGTTTTGTCCCGGGTACCAAGGAAAAGAGTTCCAAGGCCCCCTAGCCGGAAGTTCATGCAAACATAAAACTAGTCACACCACTTACACACCCAATATGAAATTGCCTTTTTCTTAGCATCAGCTAACTTTAAAACAATCCTTTAATGAAACCATTATGTCACTGATGATAATCCTCATAGTCTCTGGCTGAATCCTTATTTCCAGTCATTCATTCATCGGTATACTTATGGCATCATTGGCAACCAGAACGCTCACCACCTGTTCACTCAGGGGCCTTTTCCATAGTTCCTAGCTCATAATAACCGACAATATATTCATATAACAGAATGGAATCTCCGTGGAAGATCAGTAAGATCAACCCACAGATCCATATAAAGAGCCATGGACTCATCCGTTGAGGACCAGCAAGGTCAATCAACCAGATCCATGCCCGGTTTCAGAAAACAACTCTTATTCCTTGTTTCAATATCTTCCACGACGCACGTGTGGGTATCTTCGGCGACCCAGAGCCCGAGCACCGTATGGTCAGCACCCTCTAGGATCCTTCGCAGGTGACCTAGCGCTTCACTCATAGGCCGCTTCCTTGGTCCCTCATCCACCGTACCGGAAGCTCACCATTTAAATCGAACCGAGGCTGGTCAAGACCTCGGTCGACCTTGCTACGCGAGACGTCCTCCATTGACTCTCCATCAGCAGTTGCAACTTTAACAATTAGGTCTTCATGACCTTAATCCACAAGACGGTCAAAATGCTTCCCCAGCATTCTTGACATAAAATTGTCATTTATAGACAGTCACAAAATACAGTTTCTAAATCGAACTCTCGTCTTTCCACATTATCCCTCCTTAGTCCACATTACTTATTCCACATTCCATTCAATGTGTACTCATTCTCATCCATTTCCTCATATCAACAACACATTAATTCACATACACATTCACATTCACATCCATACATCCACATCTACATGCATACATCCATTTTTACATCCTCATTTATACATCCACATCCCATATCCACATTCATACATACACATCCGTATCCACATCCATACATCCACATCCACATTCACATCTATACATCCACATCTACATGCTTACCTCCATTTTCACATCCTCATTTATACATCCACATCCGTATCCACATCCATACATCCACATCTACATGCTTACCTCCATTTTCACATCCTCATTTATACATCCACATCCCATATCCACATTCATACATACACATCCATATCCACATCCATACATCCACATCCACATGCATACATCCACTGTCACATCCTCATTCATACATCCACGTCCACATACATTCATACATCCACATCCACATACATACATACATCCACATTTCCATTCACATCTATACATCTACATTCACATACATACATCCATATCCACATTCCCATTCACATCTATACATCCACATCTACATCCACATACATACATCCACATCCACATTCCACATACATACATCCACATCCACATTCCACATACATACATCCACATCCACATTCCACATTCACATCTATACATCTACATCCACATACATACATCCACATCCACATTCCACATTCACATCTATACATCCATATCTACATCCACATTCACATACATCCACATCCACATTCCCATTCACATCTATACATCCACATCTACATCCACATACATACATACATCCACATCCACTTTCCACACTCACATCTATACATCCACATTCCCATACATTCACATCTATACATCCACATCTACATCCACATTCACATACATCCACATCTACATCCACATTCACATACATCCACATCCACATTCCCATTCACATCTATACATCCACATCTACATCCACATTCACATCTATGCATATACATCTTCATGCATACATCCATTTTCACATTCATACATCCACACTCCCATCTCCACATCCACACATCCACATACATACATCCATTTTCCCATTCCCATTCATATAACCCCATATGCCTTCACATCTAATCTTTTACATCACATCCATTCTTGCCCCATCACAACCCATATACATCTTATCCTATCACATACACTTCTTACCTCATCCCATACACATCTTAATTCATCTTATCACCTCCTAACTTATTTCATAAGCATCTTATCACCTCCTAACTTATTTCATAAGCATCTTATCACCTCTTATCACATCTTATACACCTCTTATCACATCCTATCACATCTCATATCTATTTATAGAATACAAGAGAATTCTTATATTTGATATAAGATTTCTTTACACATTTATTTATGCATAAATTCTATTTAAGGAGATTAATACTTTCGAAGTAAAAATCAATCTTTATGCATCTTCCTATGCATAAATTCATTTTAAATGAAAATGACACTTTTGAATTAAATTTCAATCTTTTATGCATTTTCCTATGCATAAATTCAATTTAGATGAGAATGACACTTTTGAATTAAAAATCAATCTTTTATGCATCTTCTTATGCATAAATTCAATTTGGTAGGAATTACACTTTTAGAATAAAAGAATTTCTCTTATGCATCTAAGTTATGCATAAAATCCATTTATGATGAAAAATCACACTTTTACTATAAAAAGAATATCTTTTATGCATACCTCTATGCATGAAATCCAATATGATAAAAGTAACACTTTTACAATAAAATAATCAACTATGCATGAAATTCAAATATAATAAAAGTCACACTTTTATAATAAAATAATCAACTTTTATGCATACCTCTATGCATGAAATTCAATTATGATAAAAGTCACACTTTTATAATAAAATAATCATCTTTTATGCATACCTCTATGCATGAAATTCAAATATGATAAAAGTAACACTTTTATAATAAAATAATCATCTTTTATGCATACCTCTATGCATGAAATTCAAATATGATAAAAGTAACACTTTTATAATAAAATAATCAACTTTTATGCATACTTCTATGCATGAAATTCAATTATGATAAACGTAACACTTTTATAATCAAATAATCATCTCTTATGCATACCTCTATGCATGAAATTCAATTATGCTAAAAGTAACTCTTTTATAATAAAATATTCATCTCTTATGCATACCTCTATGCATGAATTTCAATTATACTAAACTTCTATGCATGAAATTCAATTATGATAAACGTAACACTTTTATAATAAAATAATCATCTCTTATGCATACCTCTATGCATGAAATTCAATTATGCTAAAAGTAACTCTTTTATAATAAAATATTCATCTCTTATGCATACCTCTATGCATGAATTTTAATTATGCTAAAAGTAACTCTTTTATAACAATAAAATATTCATCTCTTATGCATGCCTCTATGCATGAAATTCAATTATGCTAAAAGTAACTCTTTTATAATAAAATATTTATCTCTTATGCATACCTCTATGCATGAAATTCAATTATGCTAAAAGTAACTCTTTTATAATAAAATATTCATCTCTTATGCATACCTCTATGCATGAATTTCAATTATGCATAATATAAAAATCAATTTCTCTAGGCTTACAATGGATATCTTTCAATTAATCTAGGATGATAATTCCTAGAATATGGTAGGAAGTCCTCTTTTCATGCTTTGAATGAAATTATTTTATCCGTAATTTTTATAAAAATTTTGCCATAGCTTCGTTGCTATGACTGATAAATCTCAATTTTTCTAAGGGATAAAGCTTATCATTAAGAAAATAATTAGAATGATCCCTAATTGGATAATTAATCCATAATGGATTGAATCATCAATATTCATGAAATACATAAACTAAAAGCATAGAAAAAAGCCATTAATTTGACCTCAAGTATAGAGTAATCTTGGATTAAGGATAAACTTTATGAAAAGCTTCATTTGGATTGAGAATGGGTCATGAGTATGACCATTTCTTGGATGAGAGAGAGAAATTACATAAAAACCATTTGAATTAAATATAAATGGAAATTTATATTTAATTACATAAAAACCATTTGAATTAAATATAAATGGAAATTTATGTAACTCTTAACTATCATTAATCAATTAACTTCAATAGCATTTATCAAATTATGTAACTCTTAAACTTTATTCATTCTTGGAATATATACAGTAAAGATAGAAGAACTCTTTACACTTCCATAAGTCCGTCCATCATATGATCACAAAAGCAGCACTCACAAGCTGCGCACGTATAAGGTAACTCATCTATGGGAATAATTCTGTTGGTTATTGCCGCACCTATCTCAGTGGTATGAGGTGATCTAACAAAAGGACCTCTGAGAGGCAAGCCAAAAATGGGGTAAAGGCATATCTTTTGATGAGGAAGAAAACACACCAATAAGAAGACCCGCTCAGAAAACCCAAGATGTCTTGATCTCATGACGCAGTAGTATCGAGGACCCAAATCCAAAGCTTCAATAACCATGGCCAAGCGGACATTGTTACGAAAGTGCTGCTGATCCCAGGGTGTTACCCTAGTTATATCTTGATAGGTCCACCATTTGGTCTGAGCTACAGAAGTTCTTAGGTGAGGAAAAAGTGAGCGCTCATACTGTTCTATAAAATCTTTCTTCACAGACTCGCTTGCGTCTTGAAGGTGAGAAATCATCATGGATAAAACTAATTCCTGTTGCCAAGCCATGAAGGAGATTAAGAAGAAGGGAGATCGATGGAAGTAAGATTACTGTGAGTGACAAGTAAAAGTTACGACTTATATAAAGAAAGGAACTAGCGTAACTTAGAAGCCAATGGTGTAAGGTTCCCCCCTTCCCCACAAATTGGGGAAACACTTAAGATAGTCCGCTAAGTCTTATCTTAGAGAAAATTTCCTACTCATCGACACCTTGACCATACAGAGATTCAAGGATACGATTCATAGGTAAGACCTAGTTCTATCCCGCAGCGGGAGCGTGGTCTTCTAAAATCAAATCACCCATAGGGTAATTGATCACATAAATTGGGCAACTACAAGACTTGATTTCTAGAGGCAACGCTTTTTTCCTCATCCATGCAAGGCACAGCCCCGCTGGCCTAGTCTTCTAGAATAGAGTTTCCCGAGAACCTATTTATCTAGCATAGGGCTTTCACTTAATCTGTTGGAAAGCTACCCGACTAATCGGGTCCACCCGTCCGTACGATGGTGCCGTCGGGGCATTCCATCCTCCCACTTTCCACCCTACTCACGCGTCAATTTGTTTTCTAATTAATCCTACCACACTGTTTGACATAAATAAACATGTTCCTTAATTAAGGCCCTTTTCACAAGGTTTGTTAAAACAGCCTTTTTACACAATACAATAATACCAAAGACAAGATTTATAAAAACAAAGTTTAAACATGGATCAATTTCATACAAGCCAAACCGGCTCTCTTATTCTTTTCCTTTATACCGTCGATGATCTAGAATTCGGCCTTCCAGCCTCTACATGCTGGGCAAAACCCTACGGGACCATACACCTCATCGTCGGCCGCTGGCGAGGACCCAAGCCGGCCTGTCGCCCTCTCAGGCTCCATCGCTCGATCCTCCCGCCCCTCAGAGGGATGTCTGTGCACTAGGGTGGGCTAATTCACCGCACTAGCCTGGGCCCTCAGAACTAGGCAGCATCATCACAATCACTTGCCTCAATCGGCAAACCTCATTCTCCCAATGGTATGAGGGATACCATGGGCCAACTCCGGGCCTTACTAACGTCTCCGCCGTCCGGCTACACAAGCACAAGAACGGGGCAGCGTCAAGGCAGGGAGAAGTTGTACCTGTACCTTAATTTAACCAAGATAACAATCCATTTACTCACTAAACCATATGACTAGGATCCATGTCACCTTCTTTAAGAAAACAATCTTTTTCTCACACAGATTTTTACATTTCAACTTGAGATTGCGATAAGACATTCTTTATTAAGGCATATGCTATTGCTTAAAAGAATACAAACTTTAAATAGTAAATCAATCAAATAGATCACTATTAATAATTAATAGAGAAGCCGGGGCCATACCTCAACCCCTAAGAATGATATATAATTGAAAAACAAAATATGTATATACCTCATAGAAATTTGTCGTTTATCGTTGCCTTTGCTCGTTATTTAACAAGAGCTTTAGAATATAGAGTCTTCTAATACCTTCTCTTATGATTGAAATCATCCAATCATCTCCAAGCTTTATCTCCTCTTACTCATACTGTGACTCTTCTCTCTTTCTAAGATCTATGGCAAAATAGCCTTCTCTTACAGGGCTACGGCATACTATTCTTTCTCTAAAAGAAAAGCTATGGAGTTTTGGTCTCTTCCTCCGAAAGACTATAGCAATCTAAGCTTCTTTTCTGAGATATTAGATTAGAATAGAGTTGCCCGAGAACTTATTTATCTAGCATAGGGCTTTCACTTAATCTGTTGGAAAGCTACCCGACTAATCGGGTCCACCCGTCCGTAGGATGGTGCCGTTGGGGCATTCCATCCTCCCACTTTCCACCCTACTCACGCATCAATTTGTTTTCTAATTAATCCTACCACACTGTTTGACATAAATAAACATGTTCCTTAATTAAGGCCCTTTTCACAAGGTTTGTTAAAACAGCCTTTTTACACAATACAATAATACCAAAGACAAGATTTATAAAAACAAAGTTTAAACATGGATCAATTTCATACAAGCCAAACCGGCTCTCTTATTCTTTTCCTTTATACCGCCGATGCTCTAGAATTTGGCCTTCCAGCCTCTACATGGGCAAAACCCTACGGGACCATACACCTTATCGTCGGCCGTTGGCGAGGACCCAAGCCGGCCTGTCGCCCTCTCAGGCTCCATCGCTCGATCCTCCCGCCCCTCAGAGGGATGTCTGCGCACTAGGGTGGGCTAATTCACCGCACTAGCCTGGGCCCTCAGTACTAGGCAGCATCATCACAATCACTTGCCTCAATCGGGCAAACCTCATTCTCCCAATGGTATGAGGGATACCATGGGCCAACTCCGGGCCTTACTAACGTCTCCGCTGTCCGGCTACACAAGCACAAGAACGGGGCAGCGTCAAGGCAGGGAGAAGTTGTACCTGTACCTTAATTTAACCAAGATAACAATCCATTTACTCACTAAACCATATGACTAGGATCCATGTCACCTTCTTTAAGAAAACAATCTTTTTCTCACATAGATTTTTACATTTCAACTTGAGATTGCGATAAGACATTCTTTATTAAAGCATATGCTATTGCTTAAAAGAATACAAACTTTAAATAGTAAATCAATCAAATAGATCACTATTAATAATTAATAGAGAAGCCGGGACCATACCTCAATCCCTAAGAATGATATATAATTGAAAAACAAAATATGTATATACCTCATAGAAATTTGTCGTTTATTGTTGTCTTTGCTTGTTATTTAACAAGAGCTTTAGAATATAGAGTCTTCTAATACCTTCTCTTATGATTGAAATCATCCAATCATCTTCAAGCTTTATCTCCTCTTACTCATACTGTGACTCTTCTCTCTTTCTAAGATCTATGGCAAAATAGCCTTCTCTTACAGGGCTACGGCATACTATTCTTTCTCTAAAAGAAAAGCTATGGAGTTTTGGTCTCTTTCTCCGAAAGACTATAGCAATCTAAGCTTCTTTTCTGAGATATTAGATAAGAATGAAGGGATATATGCATCTCAAACTCTAGGATTACCTTGAGGCTACTTGCTGTCTTCTCACAGTTTTCTCTATGTAAAGACCCTGACAGAAACAGCAAATTGTTTTGGCCATAACTCTCTGATAAAAACTCAGAATATGATCATATAACCAGTTAAAAGAACGAGAAGGCATCTAGTCTACAAGCCATCGCGGGTAGAATAGGCAAAAACGTGTGTATATAGCCACAAACGCGTCATCTTTGGAAACACGTTGTTTTTCCACATTTTTAGTATGCATGGACTCTAAATGTGTAAAAGTACTCTAAATATGACCTCTTATCACCTAAAATCGAAATTCTATTTTTGGGGATACTTATCTCTTAATAGAACTATTCTTATGTTCTTATTTTTTTAGGATTTTTGGAGCTAATATTTTTATTCTAACACTTTTCTAATGTTTCTAGCCTTATTGTCTTACTCTTTCTAATTACACTCTCTTTTCTTATTGAAATCTATATTAAAAGAGACACATACATACGTGGCTTGGGAGGGACCTTACAAACGGTATCTTACCACTGAAGTTTTATCGTCTTTCCATGATTTGGGTTTGGCACATATTTCTATGAAATACATTAAGAACTTTGAGATGAGGAGGTAAAAGAAGCTTGTAGGCTAAGTCACCTACTTTCATTGAATTCAGATATAAGGCTCACAATATCTGGGGATAACTTCTTATACTCCCTAAGAGATAAAGAACTTCTTTTGGGCCATACTCGAATGAAAACCAAAACCTTGGTATCCAAAACACCGATTTTCACTTCTGAACTCATTGTTCTGAATCCTTAAAACATGCGTGACTCTTGAGAAGTATTCTAGGGAGAGGGTCTTCCTTTTTTAAACAGAATCTTTCTTTTATTTTAGAGAGGGAATAATTATAAGATCAAAAAGGGAGATTCTTACTCCTGTATACCTCGAAGGCTGGGGGGAGGAATCTTACATTCTACCCCACTTAAAAAAGTGCGAGATGTCCTCATCTCGCAAGGTAGAGGACAACTCTTTTTCTTAAGATCCAATTTTATTCTGGGGTTCCTTATATTCTGGTCAACCCAATAGAATACTGGGATAAATATCCCTTAGAACTCATCATTAAATAACAATTCATTCAGATCATTTCATTCATATCTTTAACATGATAATGGTCCATTAGACCGAAAAATTTCCTTCTGAACATTCCTCCACGGGAATTTCAATCAAGTAAGTTCTCAATTTGTCATCCCTTAACTTGATCTAACGGTCAAGTGTTAACAGTAACAATTTGACAGCACAATCCACTAATCTCATAGTGATTTGCTGAAATCATTATCATCATTTATCATCACAGGGACTCGTCCCATTCATCCTCATTGTAGTTTTGCTCAGGTTATTATATTTCAACTAAATTTCAGAAATCATCATTTTTCAATCAGAATCCAAATCAATTCATCAGTTCTCAAACAAAATTAAAATCATATCAACCACATTCGAAATCATCATCTGGATAGCATTAACGCTTATAATTTCAAGTCTTGGATTTACTCGTATATACTGCCGGTAAAGAGCTGCAGTTATACCCTCGGTATATACGGGTCATCATCATACTTGGAACTATAAGGTAAATACCATCATGTCTAGGCCTCAAGCAAGTCAGGGTTCCATATAATTGTGGTACTTCCATTTGAAGACCCAATTACTAATTTATGAATTTTCAGATTGAATATCAATTTGTATGAATCATATTACACAATTACAATCTTTTTGATTCTTGATAAATTTTTGATATATTTGGCTTCTCGGTTGATCCTTATTAACCAAAAAGCTCTGATACCAACTGTGAGATCCCTGTTCCCACCGTGCAACGGATTCGGGGTACTAGCAGCGGAAGTAGCACTTCTAGCACGAGGCAGGGTCCCACACTCGGGGCCTCGTCCACGGATATCCGGACAAAAGACTAATCTGTCGGTTTTTCCAAAACCGAACCCGAAAAAACTTCCCTTATCCGGAAAGCACGGGCGATTCCTCCAGGATAACTTTTTACTCTAACGTAGTCAAGACCATTAGTGATCAAACTGATCCAACTACACCTATAAAGATACTCGGTCAGATCAGGGAAGAAACTTGCACTTGGATCATTGGGATCAACACCCATCAAGAGGCACAGCCGTTGATTCCTATCCATAGAACAATTACTATCCGGGACTTACTTCATCTATCGTAATAACAGAAATTGAGTCTCGATTTACGGATCCATCAGTCCAGCCTAACCCCATCCAGTCCCATGGGTTAGCCAACCGCCCAACCACTGTAGTGATGGGATCCAATTAAGAATTTGGTTAGGTTTTGTCTCGGGTACCAAGGAAAAGAGTTCCAAGGCCCCCTAGCCGGAAGTTCATGCAAACATAAAACTAGTCACACCACTTACACACCCAATATGAAATTACCTTTTTCTTAGCATCAGCTAACTTTAAAACAATCCTTTAATGAAACCATTATGTCACTGATGATAATCCTCATAGTCTCTGGCTGAATCCTTATTTCCAGTCATTCATTCATCGGTATACTTATGGCATCATTGGCAACCAGAACGCTCACCACCTGTTCACTCAGGGGCCTTTTCCATAGTTCCTAGCTTATAGTAACCGACAATATATTCATATAACAGAATGGAATCTCCGTGGAAGATCAGCAAGATCAACCCACAGATCCATATAAAGAGCCATGGACTCATCCGTTGAGGACCAGCAAGGTCAATCAACCAGATCCATGCCCGGTTTCAGAAAACAACTCTTATTCCTTGTTCCAATATCTTCCACGACGCACGTGTGGGTATCTTCGGCAACCCAGAGCCCGAGCACCGTATGGTCAGCACCCTCTAGGATCCTTCGCAGGTGACCTAGCGCTTCACTCATAGGCCGCTTCCTTGGTCCCTCATCCACCGTACCGGAAGCTCACCATTTAAATCGAACCGAGGCTGGTCAAGACCTCGGTCGACCTTGCTACGCGAGACGTCCTCCATTGACTCTCCATCAGCAGTTGCAACTTTAACAATTAGGTCTTCATGACCTTAATCCACAAGACGGTCAAAATGCTTCCCCAGCATTCTTGACATAAAACAGTCATTTACAAACAGTCACAAAATACAGTTTCTAAATCGAACTCTCGTCTTTCCACATTATCCCTCCTTAGTCCACATTACTTATTCCACATTCCATTCAATTCTCATCCATTTCCTCATATCGATAACACATTAATTCACATACACATTCACATTCACATCCATACATCTACATGCATACATCCATTTTTACATCCTCATTTATACATCCACATCCCATATCCACATTCATACATACACATCCGTATCCACATCCATACATCCACATCCACATCCACATTCACATCCATACATCCACATCTACATGCTTACCTCCATTTTCACATCCTCATTTATACATCCACATCCCATATCCACATTCATACATACACATCCATATCCACATCCATACATCCACATCCACATGCATACATCCACTGTCACATCCTCATTCGTACATCCACATCCACATACATTCATACATCCACATCCACATACATACATACATCCATATCCACATTTCCATTCACATCTATACATCCACATCTACATCCACATACATACATACATCCACATCCACATTCCACATTCACATCTATACATCCACATTCCCATTCACATCTATACATCCACATCTACATCCACATACATACATACATTCACATCCACTTTCCACATTCACATCTATACATCCACATTCACATACATCCACATCCACATTCCCATTCACATCTATACATCCACATCTACATCCACATTCACATCTATGCATATACATCTTCATGCATACATCCATTTTCACATTCATACATCCACACTCCCATCTCCACATCCACACATCCACATACATATATCCATTTCCACATTCCCATTCATATAACCCCATATGCCTTCACATCTAATCTTTTACATCACATCCATTCTCGCCCCATCACAACCCATATACATCTTATCCTATCACATACACTTCTTACCTCATCCCATACACATCTTAATTCATCTTATCACCTCCTAACTTATTTCATAAGCATCTTATCACCTCTTATCACATCTTATACACCTCTTATCACATCCTATCACATCTCATATCTATTTATAGAATACAAGAGAATTCTTATATTTGATATAAGATTTCTTTACACATTTATTTATGCATAAATTCTATTTAAGGAGATTAATACTTTCGAAGTAAAAATCAATCTTTATGCATCTTCCTATGCATAAATTCATTTTAAATGAAAATGACACTTTTGAATTAAATTTCAATCTTTTATGCATTTTCCTATGCATAAATTCAATTTAGATGAGAATGACACTTTTGAATTAAAAATCAATCTTTTATGCATCTTCTTATGCATAAATTCAATTTGGTAGGAATTACACTTTTAGAATAAAAGAATTTCTCTTATGCATCTAAGTTATGCATAAAATCCATTTATGATGAAAAATCACACTTTTACTATAAAAAGAATATCTTTTATGCATACCTCTATGCATGAAATCCAATATGATAAAAGTAACACTTTTATAATAAAATAATCAACTATGCATGAAATTCAAATATGATAAAAGTCACACTTTTAAAATAAAATAATCAACTTTCATGCATACCTCTATGCATGAAATTTAATTATGATAAAAGTCACACTTTTATAATAAAATAATCATCTTTTATGCATACCTCTATGCATGAAATTCAAATATGATAAAAGTAACACTTTTATAATAAAATAATCAACTATGCATGAAATTCAAATATGATAAAAGTAACACTTTTATAATAAAATAATCAACTTTTATGCATACTTCTATGCATGAAATTCAATTATGATAAACGTAACACTTTTATAATAAAATAATCATCTCTTATGCATACCTCTATGCATGAAATTCAATTATGCTAAAAGTAACTCTTTTATAATAAAATATTCATCTCTTATGCATACCTCTATGCATGAATTTCAATTATGCATACCTCTATGCATGAAATTCATGCATACCTCTATGCACAATTATGCTAAACTTCTATGCATGAAATTCAATTATGATAAACGTAACACTTTTATAATAAAATAATCATCTCTTATGCATACCTCTATGCATGAAATTCAATTATGCTAAAAGTAACTCTTTTATAATAAAATATTCATCTCTTATGCATACCTCTATGCATGAATTTTAATTATGCTAAAAGTAACTCTTTTATAATAAAATATTCATCTCTTATGCATACCTCTATGCATGAATTTCAATTATGCTAAAAGTAACTCTTTTATAATAAAATATTTATCTCTTATGCATACCTCTATGCATGAAATTCAATTATGCTAAAAGTAACTCTTTTATAATAAAATATTCATCTCTTATGCATACCTCTATGCATGAATTTCAATTATGCATAATATAAAAATCAATTTCTCTAGGCTTACAATGGATATCTTTCAATTAATCTAGGATGATAATTCCTAGAATATGGTAGGAAGTCCTCTTTTCATGCTTTGAATGAAATTATTTTTATCCGTAATTTTTATAAAATTTTTGCCATAGCTCCGCTGCTATGACTGATAAATCTCAATTTTTCTAAGGGATAAAGCTTATCATTAAGGAAATAATTAGAATGATCCCTAATTGGATCATTAATCCATAATGGATTGAATCATCAATATTCATGAAATACATAAACTAAAAGCATAGAAAAAAGCCATTAATTTGACCTCAAGTATAGAGTAATCTTGGATTAAGGATAAACTTTATGAAAAGCTTCATTTGGATTGAGAATGGGTCATGAGTATGATCATTTCTTGGGTGAGAGAGAGAAATTAAAAACCATTTGAATTAAATATAAATGGAAATTTATGTAACTCTTAACTATCATTAATCAATTAACTTCAATAGCATTCATCAAATTATATAACTCTTCACTACCATTCATCAATTAACTTCAATAGCATTCAAAAACCATTCCAATTAAGCTTCTCAAGCTTGAGAGGGGTTGAGAAGAGAGAAACCTTGAGAAATTATAGAAAAGATCAAAATTCACCATTTACCTTACAAATTGCTTGATTCTTTGTTCACGGTAGAGGCCCCCAACCAATCAATTGGTTAAGTATGTTGATGGAGCCACCAATGGGGAATTGAAGAAAGAGGGAAGCTCCAATTTCTTCAATTTGGAGAGAATTTTAGAGAATAGTAGAAACTAGCATTATTTCAGCATAACTCTAGTATAGTAAAATTCTTCCTTTTTTTTCAAAGGACTCATATTCTATTTATAGGAGAGGGAAGCTCTAACAAAAGCTAACTGAATTCTAGAATTTTCCAGATTCAGTTTGGTTAAAATTGGACTAGATTTGGATCTAGTTTGGTTACTTTTTGATTCGGTTTAGTTCCATTTTGATTTGGTTTGGTTCAAGAGAGAGGAGAGATAAAAATATCACATTTTTTTGAGTTTAAAACTCATTCAAGCATGTGAAATATGCACCTCCTTTAAAGAACTCCCCTTCCTTACATATGTGTCAAAATGGAATCATTATACCCAAAATATCTCATATTTTTAATATTGCTCATAGTTTTTTTTTTACTAATAAACCTTGTACATTTTCAACTCTTCATCTTGTGTGAGCATTTACTCATTTTTGGATACCCAAAATATCTCATATTTTTAATATTTCTCATAGTTTTTGTAAGGTTCCTCCCTCTAAAAATGGGAGAAACACTTAAGATAGTCCGCTAAGTCTTATCTTGGGAAAAATTTCCTATTCATCGACACCTTGACCCTGTAGAGATTCAAGGATACGATTCATAGGTATGACCTAGCTCTATCCCGCAGGGGGAGCGTGATTTTCTAAACATCAAATCACCTATAGGGCAATTGATCAAAAATTGGACAACTACTAGACTTGATTTCTAGAGACAACGCTTTTTTCCTCATCTTATGCAAGGCACAGCCGCCGCTGACCTAGTCTTCTAGAATAGAGTTGCCCAAGAACCTAACTATCTAACGTAGGGCTTTCACTTAATCTGTTGGAAAGCTACCCGACTAATCGGGTCCACCCGTCCGTAGGATGGTGCCGTCAGGGCATTCCATCCTCCCACTTTCCACCCTACTCACACATCAATTTGTTTTCTAATTAATACTACCACACTGTTTGACATAAATAAACATATTCCTTAATTAGGGCCCTTCTTCACAAGGTTCGTTAAAACAGCCTTCTTACACAATACAATCATACCAAAGACAAGATGCAATTATATAAAAAGTTTATACATGAATCCATTTCCATACAAGCCAATCCGGCTCTCTTATTCTTATTCTGCCGATGATCTAGAATTCGGCCTTCCAACCTCTACATGCTGGGCAAAACCCTACGGGACCATACACCTCATCGTTGGCCGCTGGCGAGGACTCAAGCCGGCCTGTCGCCCTCTCAGGCTCCATCGCTCGATCCTCCCGCCCCTCAGAGGGATGTCTGCACACTAGGGTGGGCTTATTTACCGCACTAGCCTGGGCCCTCAGAACTAGGCAGCCTCATAATCTCTCGCCTCAATCGGCGATCCTTATTCTCCCAAAGGTATGAGGGATACCTTGGGCCATTCCCGGGCTTTGCTAATGACGCCGCCCAGCTACACAAGCACGGAACGGAGTTAGCGTTGAAGCCAAAAAAAATCTTGAATTCCAAAGATAACAACTTCAATGCAATTTTTCAAGTATAGCATTCACAATTCATGAAGATAGCAATTTCAACGCAATTTATCGAAAACAACATCACATAATTCGTAATTTCATATAATTTTTATGTCCTCGTTTTAAAAGAAAAAGACACCATTCATTAATACTAATTTAAGGAAAAATCTCTTCTTTTGAAAATTAACCAAGCTAACCTGGCCACCGTTTCCTTGAGGGGCTTGAAAAGGGAGGACTGGAGCCGCATTGGGCGCATCTCCCTCCATCTCGTTGTTACGTGCGCCTCTTGAGGCAATGTTTTGCCATCTTCGGGATGAGGCCATCTTAGGCGTCGCCTTGTAGAGCTCGCTGCTGTGATCGAAACGCTTCAGTCGGATCTGAATTCCGAGCTCGTTTGCTCACCGTATGAGCAAAAGAGTATGGCGCACGAACCCTCGCTTGAGTCAAAAAACCCTTACTAAAGTCTACGCAAATGGGGGGGGGATTGTGAGATGTCCTTAAAGCCAAAGGCAAAAACGTGGAGAGGGCTGGGAGGGGTGGCTGCAAGCCTCTCTGTAAGTCTATTCACACGGGGGGGAGAAGAGTTAAGGACACTGGCCTCTAGCAAGAAGGGGATGGAGGAAAATTGGCTTATCTGAAAAGAGCCAAATGAGGGGGTGTGAGAGGGGTGGCTGCAAGGGCGGCTGTACTTGCAGCAAGTACGCTACACAGGGACGGACGGCGGCACAACAGGGCATACGCTACACAGAAATGCGTGCCGACTGAGGAGCACCCTGGGGGTTTATATAGCTGAGGGGTGAGGGTACGGGCGCTGCGCAAAGCAAGGACGAAAGGACGGTGTACCTTCAAAGGCTATGGATCAATGGCCTGCATGGGTCTACGGGAAAGGTACGGTGTCGGTTGTCTGGGAAAGGAGTGGTACGCATGTACCTTATCTGGTCTGGAAGGGTACGCGTGGACCATACAGTGGGCGGCCGTCCTTTGGTTCTTGGGCGGCCATTGTACGGGTGCCCTAGTAAGTGTGTACGGACCAAATTTTGGGGCGGGGTACCCAAATTTGGGATGCCCGCCTCGATTTGCGTGCCGGACCGCCCCGGGGGGCGAAATTTTTTTTTGTCCGGGAGGTTCTCCTGGTCGCAGGGGTTCAGACCGTTCGTCAATCGGACGTGCGGTCGTGCATTTATTAAGGTTTAAAGGTCGCCGTTTTTTAACTAAAATGATTAAAATTAGCGTATAGGCTTGATCCGGTGTCCGTTTTGGATGCTATAAAATCCTACATTAGGGTAAAATCGCGCGCAGATTCCAAATTTGGGCTCAGAATTTGAAGATTCTACGTAGAAATGACTCAAATAATAAAATCATTGATATTTATACCATAAAAACTCATAATTACGTGGACATTTCTTTATTAGTGAAGATGGGTACGTTACATCCTTCCCCCCTTAAAGAAATCGAGATGTCCTCATCTCATCATGAATTGGGGATAATCCTTTAAGAGTGTAGCTTCATCTTCCCAAGTTGCATCTTCTTCAGGGTAATCTTTCCACTAAACTAGATGTTCTACAAGAGTTCTATTTCGGAGTTGCCTTTCCCTAGAATCTATGATGCTACTGGGCTGTAATTCAAGGACTCCTTGAGTAGGGATTACAACTTGTTCATCATCAAGAATATGATCGAGACTGGGGACATATGGTTTTAATAAACTTACATGAAATACATTATGGACTTTGATATGGGCTGGGAGTTGGAGTTTATAGGCACTTTTACCTAGACACTTGATAACTGTATAAGGACCACAATACCTAGGGCTGAGCTTCTTATATTTCCCAAGTGATAGAGAACTTTGTTTGGGTCGCACCCGTAGAAGAACTTTGTCTCCTTCCTTGAAGATCCTTTCAGACCTCTTGTTGTCAGCATAATGCTTTTGTCGATCTTGGGCAGTTTTAATATCCCTTTGGATAGCTTTGGTTTGTTCCTCCATCTCTTCGAGCATTTTCCTGGATGCCTCAACTCTTATGGTCGGATCAGAGAAATTTAGAGGAGACAAGCATTCTTGCCCATAGAGTGCTTTGAATGGTGACATTCCTATGCTCTGATGATAAGACGCATTGTAGGCAAATTCTACCAGAGGAAGGTATTGAATCCACCTTCTGGGTTCCCGTCCACAGTATGCTCTGAGAATGTCTTCAATTACTTGATTGACTCTCTCAGTCTGGCCATCGGTCTCTGGATGATAAGCTGTGCTAAAGCAAAGTTGAGTCCCCAGAGCTTGAAATAGAGACTGCCAGAATTTTGAGGTGAAGTCAGAATCCCGATCACTTACTATCCTTTTTGGGAGACCATGAAGTTTGAGGACTTCCTTGATGAATATTCGAGCAACATCAGAAGCTTTGAAGGTCTTTTTTGCTGGTATAAGGTGAGCTACTTTGGTAAGTAAGTCCACTACTACTAGAATGGAGTCATATCCTCCTTGAACAGTGGGGAGACTTGTGACAAAATCCATACTAATGCACTCCCACTTCATTTGGGGAATATCTAAGGGTTGAAGCTTTCCAGGCATCTTGACCCTTTCAGCCTTGATCCTTTGGCATGAGAGACATTGTTTCAAGTACCGAAGCACATCATTTTTCAAGCCTGCCCAATGAAAGCTCCTTCTTACTGCATTTAATGTTTTTGCATAACCTGGGTGTCCTGCACAGCAGGGCTATCATGAGCTTCATGGAGGATTAGTTTCTTTAAAGCAGGATCCTTAGTAGGGATACATAGCATGTGATTGAAGTAGAGGCTTCCTTCATGAGTGGAGTATCCCTTGATTAGATTCTTCTCTTTCTCTGAATGTCCCCCTTCTTCTACTAACTTTATCATCCTTTGATAATCTGGGTCATGAGATGAGACTTCTTCTACCTTGACCAGTATGGGATTATTTGGCATTGAAATTGCATTGAAATTGCAATTTGGGATAATCTGGGTCATGAGATAAGACTTCTTCTACCTTGACCAGTATGGGATTATTTGGGATTATTTGGCATTGAAATTGCATTCAAGAAAGATTTGCGGCTAAGTGCATCAGCTACCACATTATCTTTCCCAGGGCGGAATTTGATGTCGAAATCATATTCTTGTAGAATTTCAATCCATCTCCTTTGCCGCATGTTGAGGTTAGGCTGGGTGAAGATCCACTTTAGACTTTTGTGGTCAGTTACAAGCTGGAATTTGCCTCCCAAGAGATAATGTCTCCATAATTTGAGGCAATGAACAACTGCTAAGAGTTCCAAATCATGGGTGGCATAGTTTGCTTCATATTGCTTCAGCTTGCGGGCGGGAGGTATAATCGACTGGTCTGCCTTCTTGGCCTAAGACACCACCAAGTGCTAGACTACTAGCATCGGTAACCACTTCAAATTCCTTGGAGAAATCAGGAAGCTTTAAGACTGGGGCAGAAGTAATAATGACTTTCAGCTGATCAAAGCTGTTTTGATGGATTGGCAGCCACACTATTTTGCAATCCTTCTTAAGAAGATCTGTCAAGGGTGCAGCTACCAAGGCATAGTCTTTGATAAAAATCCTAACCCGTGATTCCCAAGAATCCACGAACTTCACGAACTGATTTAGGGGGTGGCCATTCTAGAATATCCTTGACCTTGGCGAGGTCTACTGAGATGCCATCTTTGGAGACGATGAATCCAAGATACTCAATTTGATGAGTAAAGAAGGTACATTTGCTCTTCTTGGCATAGAGTTTGTGTCTGCGCAGCAATTGCAGAACTCTACGCACATGCTCCTCATGCTCTTCCATTGATTTGGAGTAGATTAGGATGTCATCAAAGAAAACAAGCACAAACTCATCCAAGTACGGGCGGAATATATCTTGCATTAGGCGGTTGAAGGTTGCAGGAGCATTGGTTAACCCGAATGACATTACAGTAAACTCATAGTGGCCATAACGGGTATTAAATGCTGTTTTGGGTATATCTGCTTCCTTGACTTTGATCTGATAGTAACCAGACCTCAAATCTATTTTTGAGAAGACTTTGGCCCCATGAAGCCTGTCAAGAAGTTCATCGATGCAAGGGATAGGATACTTATTCTTGACAGTGACTTGATTTAGCCCTCGATAATCTATGCAGAGGCAGAGAGTCCCGTCCTTCTTTTTTTGGAAAAGAACAGGTGCTCCCCACGGAGAGCTACTGGGGCGTACAAATCCTTGTTCAATGAGTTGGGAAAGTTGCTCCTTAAGTTCAATGGCTTCAGGAAGGGACATTTTATAGGGAGTTTTTGAGACGGGTTGAGCTCCAGGGATCACCTCGATTTCATGGTCGACTTCTCGAGGAGGCGGTAACCCTGTAAGCTCGTCAGGGAAGATGTCAGAGAATTCTTGGAGCCAAGAGGGTTCTGTCTCCATACTAGGTTCAATGACTTTGTTGAGTTTGACTAAGAAAACTTGCTGACCCTTACGTGTCCCCTTGAGAAGATGTTTTGCCTTGACTACCCTAGACTTAGGTTTTCCTGTGATTCCCTGAACAGATATTACTTGGCCATGCTCATTTTCAAAAGTGATACTCCCCTGGTTACAATGAATGCTAGCTTTGTTTGCAATTAACCAATCCATCCCAAGAATTCCATCATAAATTCCTAGTGGCAAGACTTTAAAGTGACCATGAGTTTGCTCATTACCCAGCTCAAAATCAAGGTTTCCTATAGAGTGGCGAGATACTACTTCTTTCCCACTGGCTAACTCTACAATCATTTTTCTAGCTGTTTTTTGACTCAAGTTTAATTTTTGCAAGCACCTAGGAGAAAGGAATGAATGGGTACTGCCACAATCAATCAAAAGCTGAAATGGCTTACCGTGATGAGTGGCGGGGGCTTGGATTACACCAAATTGTTTATTCGGACCTTGGTGTTCTACCGCCGCATGGACGGTGGCGCGCTCTTCTTCAGCCGTTTCCAAGGTCGGTTCTTCACTTATAACACAGGCAGTTCTAGCAACTGTTCCTTCGCGGCCTCTGCCACGATCACTGCCTCTTGCACCTTGGTGGGTAGGGGTTCCACGGCCTTGATTTCCTCTGTTACCTTGGGGGAATGATGTTGCCATCTTGGGACAGTTGGCTCTAAAGTGTCCCGGCTCATTGCACTCAAAACACAGAGGGCCTTCTCTGGAAGAAGCAACATACGAGCGGGGGGCAAAAGAGTTGCCTTGTCGCCCTCTGTTGTAGTAGGGAAAATTCTGTTAAGGTTTCTTGTAGGGTTGATCTCTAAGGTTTGCCTCAGGGTAAGATCTCTTTTGATTCTTCGGTTTGTCATTTCTTTCACAAGGGGCTTAGCTCGTATGAGAGCATCCTGTAATGTGCTTGGCCTCATTGCTTCAAGGCGGGAATCTAGGGGTTCATTTAGCCCTTGGCAGAAACGAGCCACTTGCTGGGAAGTAGTCATAGCTGGGGCATACTTCCGAAGGGTAATGAATTTGGAATAGTAGTCCTCAAGAGTTAAGCTACACTGTCTAAGACTAAAAAACTCATTCATCTTTATGGATTCATGGGATGGAGGAAGATATCTTTCCTTCACTGCCTGCTTGATGTCTTCCCACGTTTGAGAATGCTCGGTGACTTCCTTGTCACGGCACCACTGTTTCCACCAGAGTTTAGCATCTCCAGTGAGGCGAAACCGTGCGAGCATAGACTGATTTGCTACTCCAGTACCGGCAGCAGAGAAATAATCGTCCATCGCCTCAATCCAGACTTCAGCATCCTTCTCAACCTTTGAACCTTCTCCTTTAAAGGAGGGAGGTTGCATTTGCTTGAGCAGGAGCTTCTTCTCCTGGGTATCGGTATAAAGCGCATTGGGAAGTGGAGGGTGGTCATCCTGGCCATCATCGTAAAAACAATTTTTTAAGATTACAAGATTCATATTTGCACAACGCTTAATTTTTGGAGAGTAAAACCATTGAAATTATTTTATTTCCAAATATTTACAAGGACAAGTTTTATTACAAAGTTCTGAGACTATAATCAATCTTATTTGCTATGAAGGGAAATTCCTAGGCTTGACTATGACATAAGGGTAGAGCGGTCCACATAGGTGAAATATGGGGGTTCCGCTGTAGTTTCTAAGACCCTAAAAACTGATGGTAAGGGTGGTAAACTCTGGATTGGGGTAGGTCCCAACACTGCTACTCTATCAGCAGGTAAGACCTGCATCACTTTGTCATACACCCAACGATCCTAAGGTATGCGAACCCCATCTATAGTCACCGAGGTGTCGGCCCTTGGGGTACCGACGAACCAAAATAAGCGGATCATCTTCAGCTTCTCAATCCAACGAATCCGCTTAAGGTCGGTGGTGAGGTTCCCAATCTGATCTGCTCGGATGATGAAGTATCTCGGCCCACGACTCCAGAAATCTCTACCCCATCCTCTCTGAATACGAGAGAAATGAGGGAGGGATATCTTCTCTAATATCTGCACCATGGTGTCGCGGAACTCGAAATTCGAGGAGTGACTAGCAGTCTCGAAGATGCATTGGAAAACTAGAAATTTGGAGTAGGCATCTTCCT
Source organism: Cibotium barometz (assembly GCF_041138505.1). Classification (NCBI taxonomy): domain Eukaryota; kingdom Viridiplantae; phylum Streptophyta; class Polypodiopsida; order Cyatheales; family Cibotiaceae; genus Cibotium; species Cibotium barometz. The sequence goes on from NC_141050.1 coordinate 22,122,791, forward strand.
CTTCCTACAATCATTCAAACATCAATTTAACTTATTTGTTTAAGTAGGATATCTTTACTAATTAGCATTACGTTAGGTAAAACATTTATTACAAAACAGTCCTTAAACTGCAATTCCTAGGAGCCAAACTTGCTCTGATACCAATTGTAAGGTTCCTCCCTCTAAAAATGGGAGAAACACTTAAGATAGTCCGCTAAGTCTTATCTTGGGAAAAATTTCCTATTCATCGACACCTTGACCCTGTAGAGATTCAAGGATACGATTCATAGGTATGACCTAGCTCTATCCCGCAGGGGGAGCGTGATTTTCTAAACATCAAATCACCCATAGGGCAATTGATCAAAAATTGGGCAACTACTAGACTTGATTTCTAGAGACAACGCTTTTTTCCTCATCTTATGCACAAGGCACAGCCGCTGACCTAGTCTTCTAGAATAGAGTTGCCCAAGAACCTAACTATCTAACGTAGGGCTTTCACTTAATCTGTTGGAAAGCTACCCGACTAATCGGGTCCACCCGTCCGTAGGATGGTGCCGTCAGGGCATTCCATCCTCCCACTTTCCACCCTACTCACGCATCAATTTGTTTTCTAATTAATACTACCACACTGTTTGACATAAATAAACATATTCCTTAATTAGGTCCCTTCTTCACAAGGTTCGTTAAAACAGCCTTCTTACACAATACAATCATACCAAAGACAAGATGCAATTATATAAAAAGTTTATACATGAATCCATTTCCATACAAGCCAATCCGGCTCTCTTATTCTTATTCTGCCGATGATCTAGAATTCGGCCTTCCAGCCTCTACATGCTGGGCAAAACCCTACGGGACCATACACCTCATCGTTGGCCGCTGGCGAGGACTCAAGCCGGCCTGTCGCCCTCTCAGGCTCCATCGCTCGATCCTCCCGCCCCTCAAAGGGATGTCTGCACACTAGGGTGGGCTTATTTACCGCACTAGCCTGGGCCCTCAGAACTAGGCAGCCTCATAATCTCTCGCCTCAATCGGCGATCCTTATTCTCCCAACGGTATGAGGGATACCTTGGGCCATTCCCGGGCTTTGCTAATGACGTCGCCCGGCTACACAAGCACGGAACGGAGTTAGCGTTGAAGCCAAAAAAAATCTTGAATTCCAAAGATAACAACTTCAATGCAATTTTCCAAGTATAGCATTCACAATTCATGAAGATAGCAATTTCAACGCAATTTATCGAAAACAACATCACATAATTCGTAATTTCATATAGTTTTTATGTCCTCATTTTAAAAGAAAAAGACACCATTCATTAATACTAATTTAAGGAAAAATCTCTTCTTTTGAAAATTAACCAAGCTAACCTGGCCACCGTTTCCTTGAGGGGCTTGAAAAGGGAGAACTGGAGCCGCATTGGGCGCATCTCCCTCCATCTCGTTGTTACGTGCGCCTCTTGAGGCAATATTTTGCCGTCTCTAGGATGAGGCCATCTTAGGCGTCGCCTTGTAGAGCTCATTGTTGCGATCGAAACGCTTTAGTCGGATCTGAATTCCGAGCTCGTTTGCTCACCGTATGAGCAAAAGAGTATGGCGCACGAACCCTCGCTTGAGTCAAAAAACCCTTACTAAAGTCTACGCAAAGGGGGGGGGATTGTGAGATGTCCTTAAAGCCAAAGGCAAAAACATGGAGAGGGCTGGGAGGGGTGGCTGCAAGCCTCTCTGTAAGTCTATTCACACGGGGGGGGAAGAGTTAAGGACACTGGTTGGCCTCCAGCAAGAAGGGGATGGAGGAAAATTGGCTTATCTGAAAAGAGCCAAATGAGGGGGTGTGAGAGGGGTGGCTGCAAGGGCGGCTGTACTTGCAGCAAGTACGCTGCACAGGGACGGACAGCGGTATGGACGGCGGCACAACAGGGCATACGCTACACAGAAATGCGTGCCGACTGAGGAGCACCCCGGGGGTTTATATAGCTGAGGGGTGAGGGTACGGGTGCTGCGCAAAGCAAGGACGAAAGGACGGTGTACCTTCAAAGGCTATGGATCAGTGGCTTGCATGGGTCTACGGGAAAGGTACGGTGTCGGTTGTCTGGGAAAGGAGTGGTACGCATGTACCTTATCTGGTCTGGGTGTCCACCTAAGGGTACGCGTGGACCATACAGTGGGCGATCGTCCTTTGGTTCTTGGGCGGCCATTGTACGGGTGCCCTAGTAAGTGTGTACGAACCAAATTTTGGAGCGGGATACCCAAATTTGGGACGTCCGCCTCGATTTGCGTGCCGGACCGCCCCGGGGGGCGAAAATTTTTTTGTCCGGGAGGTTCTCTTGGTCGCAGGGGTTCTGACCGTTCATCAATCGGACGTGCAGTCATGCATTTATTAAGGTTTAAAGGTCGCCGTTTTTTAACTAAAATGATTAAAATTAGCGTATAGGCTTGATCCGGTGTCCGTTTTGGATGCTGTAAAATCCTATATTAGGGTAAAATCGCGCGCAGATTCCAAATTTGGGCTCATAATTTGAAGATTCTAAGTAGAAATGACTCAAATAATAAAATCATTGATATTTATACCATAAAAACTCATAATTATGTGGACATTTCTTTATTAGTGAAGATGGGTACGTTACAGTTTTTTACTAATAAACCTTCTACATTTTCAACTCTTCATCTTATGTGAGCATTTACTCATTTTTGGATACCCAAAATATCTCATATTTTTTATATTACTCATAGTTTCTTACTAATAAACCTTGTACATAGTCAACTCTTCATCTTATGTGAGCATTTACTCATTTTTGGGTTCTTTTACAAAATTGGATTTATCTCCTCCCTACACATGGATTGATGCTATTGGCCCATAGGAACCTTAATTGGACCATAATCCAAAAATTTCTGAAAATCTAGACCCTTAGGCTAAGGTCCTTCATACTCATTTTCAATTAATTCCAATTGCACATTGGAAAGTTCTTTTTGAATTTCTGTTTCAGGGGAACTTATTTTAATAAGATGAGAAATTTTTCTATCTATAAATATTCAAAATATGAATATTCTCTCTCTAGAATATTCTCTCTCTCTAAGTCAAAACAGTTAGAAACAAGGTCTTTTATATTTCTGAAGAGGGGATTGATTACAGGGGAAGATGCTAGACATTTTGAGAGGCTGGGGAGGAATCTTACACATAAATGGATGCATAAAAGAAATTCTTTCATATTAAAAGAGTGATTTTCATCATAAATGATTTGTATGCATAAACATATACATAAAAGATATTTTTTTATATTAAAAATGTGGTTTTCATCATAAATGATTTTTATGCATAAATGGATGCATAAACGAAATTCTTTTATATTAAAAGAGTGATTTTCATCATAAATAATTTGTATGCATAAACATATGCATAAAAGATATTTTTTTATATTAAAAGTGTGATTTTCATCATAAATGATTTTTATGATGATAAAAGTGTGACTTTCATCAGAATTAGATTTTATGCATAAATAGATGCATATAGAATTTTTATATTTAAATAAGGGTTCTCTTAATCCTCTGTTTAATTTCCGTAAAAATTGGAAAAATGAATAAGTAGATAATCTGTGAGAAGAAATGCTACCGTTTCATATTTACTAAGATGGTAATGAGAAAATTTAATTAAACTATCGAAGTCGGAGATAGAGATAAATGATTATTTTATTCCTCATAGGAAATTCATGTTTTAGAAATCTGTAAGCAAATATTCGACGAACGAAATTTAGAAAAAGAGAAATTGAAATATTACCTTTCGAGAAAGATAGTTTAGGAAGAACCTTTCCAGACCCAAACTCTGATTCAGACTATTGACCAAGACCTAATTCCTGCGTCAGTTTCAATCAATGACGATGTGCAGTTTAGGAGGAAAAATGCTCTCAAATCCCCCACCGAATCTGAAACTAAGTTAAGACTTTTGATTTTGATCTAAGGATCAAGTTTATCAGAATTCAAGGAATTCTGTTTGGAATTCAGACGTGGATCTAGAAGTATTGGGATACGGATTTAAGATTTATTCATGGTATTCAAACAAAATCAAAACTATAAACTTACATAGAAACTCTGTTTTCTTAAAGGACTGTCTTACGCCAGAATGCTGGAGCATTTGGCATATATAATTAAGGGAAGTTCGGTTGCAACAGCTGGCGGGAGTGTTCAAGGGACAGCTCACGTGGCAAAAACCTGCCCAGGTCTTGACCAGCCTGGGTATGGTGAAAAATGGTGTGCTTCCAGTGGGCGAGGGTCGACGAAGCGGTCCCTGAGTGAAGTACCAGGACACCTAAGGAGGATCTTGGAGGGTTCTGACCAAGCAATGCACGGGCTCGCGGTGCTTAGGACACCCATACGTATGTCGAGGAAGATATATATATGTATGTTGACGAAGTGATTATTGTAATCTGTTTTAATGGATCTCGTTTGTTGACCAGCTGGTCCCAACGGAGAGTCCAGAGTGGTACTATTTATGTGAAACAAGGGATTGAATGGAAATTTTGAATTATGAAATCTGTGATCATATCCGTTTTGTCAATGGATTATTTTTATATTAAAGAGGAGTGTGTGCGTATCTGTTTTCTAAAGCTAAAGTTAAGAAAGGCATTTCAATTATGGGTAGGTGAGTACTTGTTTGGTTCTACCGATTCTAGTGGTAGGGTGGTGGCTAACCCATGGGCCAGATGGGGTTAGGCTGGAATCAGTGGAGTTTTAATAATCAAACTGAAAAATCTTAGGATTATGCTAGGATTCGAGTAGTTAGTTAATTCCCTGATAATTTTCTCAATTGAGTGGATCAACGACTGTGCCTGATCTTGATTAGGAAGCTCAGATGATCAAATTATATCAGTGATAGTTTTCTTCTATCTGGTTTATTCAGGTGGAGGATAGTTTAGATTTGATCTCGTTAGAAAAATTCGTTAAGAAAGTTCAAAAAGATGAACCATCCCCACTTTCCGGGCATGGGAAAATTTCCCGGTTTCGGTTTTCGGAGTGACCACCAGCCTAGTCTCGTGCTCGGACATTCGTGGGCGAGGCCCTGAGTGAGAAACCCTGCCTCGCGCATGACGGGGCTGCTTCCGCTATCAGCTACCGGGAGTCCGCCGGTGCGCATTTGGGGCAAAGGGATCTCACAGACATGTGCTTTTTCCATGGTTCGTGCATGAGCTTGAAGGCAAAAACCATGCAACACTTTTTAGTTCTTGCTTAAGCTTTTGTAAATGGAGAGACGGAAAAACTCTCTCACTTGTAGCAAGAGTAGTATGATCCACACTTAGCTCAATCCAATGGGATTTGCATCCCTTTCGGAGCTAGGGATTCAACCCGTACCGGTGCACAAAAGCTTATCCATTTGATGGAGAGAATGCTAAGAAAACTACTACTAATGACATAGACTCAACACACACACACAAGCTCAATCTTGCTATTGCTCACTCAACTCCACATTCCACTCATCCATACATCCAAACAAGAAGAAAGCTTAGCTATTGCTTACACAAGAACAAAGCATTCTTCATTCTCAAATACTCATTTCCCTAGCATGCCCACAATCCTTGACGCTATCAATAAGAAACATGCACACAAGAGAATTGACAAGAGAAGAGAGACAAATATCAACTCATTGCATTGAATTAACAAAAGAATAGAACTTACAACAATGTTGATGGGGAGAGAGAAGAGCTTGCACCTCTATGGAAGAAGAGGGAGAGCTATTCTCAAGAGAGCTCAAACATGAGTTTGCCCAATGTGTCCATGCTCTCAAATGAGCCACCTTTTATACAAAAATTCTAGAACTCCCAAAAGTTCCCATGTGGGATTATTGTCAAGCCCTCTCCCACATTCATCTACAAAGTGGAACTCTTTACAAGAGCCCTAAGTATCTTTTTTGTTGCATCCTTGTATTAATCTTCAACACTCCCCCCTTCCTATTTTGCGCACGTCCTCGAGCGCGGTAGTAGCAAGAGCTGCAACAAAAAAAACAATGGATACATTAAAGTCTTTTATTGAAAAAAAAGAAAAGAAAAGAAAAGAAAAACCAACAATGATAATTTCACACGTGAGCATATAAGTGCAAGGCTGATTAAAGTTTTAATGAGTCCTAAAATAGGTGAGTAAAGACTAGTCCAAATGAGACTTAAGTGGTAGATAACGCTATGCAAAGGCAAGTGTGCTTTGTACATCGCCGGTTATGACCGCAGTCTCAATGTCCTACAAGTATGTAAGTTATTCCTAAGTGGCAAACCTACTCCTAAATATGAGCAAAGGTGATTGGAACTCTTTTTTTTCTTTTTTTTCTTTTTTTTTTTCTTAATATGTGTGTGTAGAAGGTGATAAAGATTAAGGTTCTATCCCAAAGAGACCCAAGCAATGGCCAAGAGACCTCCGCCAAGAGAATCTAAAGATCGCTAAGTATCTCAAGGGTGACAGACCCTTTTTCTTTCTTTTATGACCTAAGGAGTCCCCCATGAAGATGAGGGCATCGGTCTCGAGGGCCCATAGTGTACCCCAGAGTCCTACCAACATCCATCAAGGCGATAGATTCCTCAAAGGTCTTTTTCTGAAGCTTTTAGACATCAGTGTTCACCCCATGGAAACCAAGGCATCGGCCCCAAGGTGCTAAGACAACCCCAGGTCCTACCAAGCATTTCTCATGGCTGTAGACACATCATGTCTCAATTTATTTTGGATATATATTTTTTTAGGGTACATTTTCGTAAATTTTTATTACTCCTAGCACCTAGCTCATATCTAAGAGGTAGCCACCACTAGGGATAACTAATATACCTTGAAAGCATAAGAACTTGGCATACTCCCTTGGTATATATCCTACACTGTCTTTAGATAGAAATATCTTTTCCTAAGTCTTCTAAGACTCTAGAATTCACTCACCATATTTTAACAACTAATCAAAAACTTAAACCAGCCAACATTGTGTGAACATGCAAACCATATATTCGAAAGATAAGAGCACATAAAGAAGTAAAGATTAAGATTTGAATACACCTGTTGTAGTGCCCTGTTGATGTTGTTCGTTTGCATTGATGCATTGCGATTTTGTGCAGATTGCTCCTCCTTGATCTTGGTAGGCGTAGCATGTCTCCCCCCTTCCTAATTTGTGTGCACGATAGATGGACTATTGGGGCATGTTTGATGCTCTTGTTAAGCTGAGATCTCTGCAAAATTTTTATTAACAAACACGAAAAGAAAAGAAAAAAAATAAAATTTGCCATTGGTGCCAAACACCGAATATAGCCGAGGGGAAAAACCCAGTGGGATAAAAGTGCCCTGGCTTGTCGATCTTATTGTGGAGTCGTTTGAACTTACCCTTGCGTTGGTGGTGGATCCGTGTCAAAAAGAACATAATTCTCAAAAGGCATAAGGAACCACACTATTCAAACATTGATCTACCAAAGAGCTTCATTTGTAGTGTTAATGCCTTATCTTTGGTTTTAGGTATGTCCTTCTTGGGTGGGAATTTTATCAATTGTTTTGGAATTTGAGCAAGATCAGAGGATTTAGGCATTGAAGTACCAGAATCTATGCTCAAATGAGACTCCTTTGTACTTGTCTTAGGTACACAAGTTGATGGTGGAATTGTGTAACAAGGAGAGATTGGGACAACTTGTGTTTCAATACATGTTTTAGGAGGATCAACACCAGTAGATTTGTAGGTGCTATTACAACCACCTATCCTATCTTGAAGAGGTTGTGTTGATTTCTTTTGCACCCACTGATATGGAAAACCAAGGGTGGCTTTTGGAATCTTTCGGATACACTCTTTTACCCTTAGCACAGCATGGCATTTTGGAAGCCAAATTGCTGTTGCCCCCTCATAATAGCCTTGTGCTTTAAGAACATGTTTTGGGACCCAACAAGTAACAATCCGAGGTTTAGGCTTGGAAAAGATGTGCTTCTTAAAAGGCTTAGCAACTGGACTAGATGGTACAAGTTTGCACGCATCTTTTGGTAGCCACATTGATAATTCCTTCTTGCCTGGCCTTCTTTGAGCAGCAACTAGAGTAGTTGGAACATGCCAGCCATGGCCCTCGCTTGAGTACTCATCAATTATCCACATCATTTGTATTGGAGCTAGGGTCTCTTTCTTATCAGCATCATTAGCAGATTCGATTGTTAAATCCTCAACTGAGACTTCCTCTACATGCATAGCTGTTGTGGATGTATCCCTATAGTACAAATCATCTAGAAGAGCACGTGGTTGTACCATTCGTATAGGAATAATATCATATCCATCTGAGTCACAAAATTGAATTGGCTTTGGTAAAGCACATGTCGATAATGTTGCAAGGACATGACTCCATTCTAATGGATCAATTAAATGCTCAGGGAAGGGTTGTGGAATGTATGCCTCGTCTGATACACTTCGATTACCCTTAAGTCTCTCAGTGTTGAAATCCCTACATGAGGCTCCACACATCCATAGATCTTCTCGCCCATCTGACAATGTAACTCTTGAGCCCTCAGATGAAGCAGAATCAAACTCATCTATTGGAGACCTTGTTACATCACGATATGAGTGATTCCTTAGGTTGACCCTTGTGATGACAAAATCATGTCGGAGGTACAAATAATTGTAACCCCAATCTTGAATCATTTGAAATTGTCGCATGAATGGTCTACCTAATATCACTTCATAGTTTGGATGTTTTCCAAAATCCACTACGGCAAAGGTGTGCTCATATTCAATCCCACATGTGGTGACCAATATGTTCTCAAGCAGCCCAAGGGGATGTTCTAAGCTTCCATCTGCTAGCTGCAAGCGCATCCTTGTACTCCTAATAGCTGGTTTGCCCCACTTTTCCCAAATGGACCTTGTCACAATGCCCACTCCTGCACCACTATCAAGTATTGCAATTGAAGATACTTTTCGCACTTCTAATGGGAGGGTAGCATTTCCCTGATCGTCCTCACAAAATTTTCCTACTTTGTTGATAGGAACTGGCATTACATGCTTTGTCTCAGGGTGTATAGTACACTCATGGTGACCCTTTTGTAGCAATACCTGCTCTGACAAACATGTGGCAATATCATTCCACAACTCAGGTCGAATTTTTATCAAATCAAGCAAAGGTAAGGTACAAGCCACTGGTGCTGACAAAATAGCTTGCACCATACTCATATCTTTCTCCTTTGTCAACCTTTTATGCATGGAGGGTATCCTCAAGGTTTGAGAACAGTTCTCATATTCTCCCAGATATGATGGTAATGTTTTCATTGTATACTTACTTCTAGGAGAAACAATTGTTTGAACTTCCTCCTGGATGCTTGGGTGTCTAAAGTTGTTTTCCGTGCCCCTGGTAAAATCCACCTCAGAGAATGGAGGCGAGCTAATAGAAGACATGTTCTCATGAACTTTCTCATGAACTGCGGCCCACATCTCATTTGCCATGTCCTCATTAGCATCAATAACTTCATCATTGCATGGGAAGACAAGGCTAGGTGGTGGCAGGTTACCCCCTTTCAATTGGGTGTCAATTGGTGCAGACCTTTCGCTATGAGCTTGTGAAATGAGCTCACTTTTCATTTCCCGACTTGATGACACTTCTGGTATGGTTTTTAATGTTGGCTTAAGAGAGGTTGGGCCCCGAGGAATAGGTGGTGGTGGTCCCTCAAGTATTGACTGAGCTTCCCTAATGAGTTGCTGATGTACAGCTAGATTGATCTTCTCCTCACGAGGGTTTGGGTATTCTTGAAGCTTCTTGGGTAGCTCAGATAAAGCTGCAATGCGACTTCTATGAGCATCAATGATGGCATCTAGAGTCTCATTCACTTTATCCACAAAAACAGAACCCCCAGAACTAACCTCAGTCGTACTAGCCTCATTTTGGTTAGCACAAGGCTCAGGTTGAGGTTGATGTTCCTCATGCACTTCTTGGGAAGTAAAAGTTTTATCCCTCATGTTTTGTTTAGAGGCTTCTTGAGAACTAGTGGATGTACTTTTAGTTTGTTTGCTTCGGTTCTTCTTCCTCCTAGTGGTCTTTTTTCTACTGGACTGTAGGGTCTTGTCCACTAGATTTGTCTTTGCATCCCGAGTTCGAGGTGTCTCATCAGTTTGCATTTTTGCATTTCGTGTCTGTGATCTAGTCATGACTCTAAGTGGCACGACATCATCATTCTCAGATGAAGGTGGTGATGGAACTGTACCTACAAGGTTGAGTGAGACCTTTGGTTGAGAGGTGCCTTCCTCATGTGGTTTCAGCAGACAGTCTTTTGGGAAGTGTTCTACACAACACCCTAGACAATATCTTTCAATCGGTGGAAACTGTTGTACTGTTGTATTTGACCGAGATGCTTGCCTTGAGCGATGTGGACAATCACGAGCCCAATGGGGTTCTCCGCACTCATAACAGGGGCCCATTGGTTTGGCCTCTACTTTCCTTGGCTGCCATTGACCTGAGGGGCCTAGAGTCCTAGGTTGGTAGCCACCTAGCAACATTAAAGAGTTTTGTTCCCCTGGTTGAACGTCTAGTGCTGGGCTTGGGTATGCGGGACTTTCAAAGAGATTATCTTTGGATGAATATGATGAGTATTCTTCTTCCACATAGCCTGGGTTTACCAAGTCTCTACACATATTTGAATTATCATAGTCCACAACCCTTACAGGAGCCGTCCTAGGAGCAGGAGGTTGAGCACCAAGAACAGGTCGTGCTTGCTCTTGTGCCATCGGTGGCTTACGTTCAAAACTAGTATACTGTTGATACATTTGTGGAGCCACTCCACCCCTCGGCTGCTCACGTTCCTGTCTCATTCTCGCGATGCGAGTACATTCCTGTGTGGTGTGGGTAAAGTTCCAAGCACAGGCTTGGCACCACTTCTTTGTGGGTTGGTTTGTGACTAGAGGAGAAAAGGTATTACAGTCCTCTGTTTTATGGTCACCGCCACATGCTCCACAAAGATGAGGACCTGTAGGAAGTACACTCCTCATTCTCTGTTGCTGTTGTTGTGGCTGCATGGGTGGACGATAGGTCTGTCCCAATCTCCGTAGTACTAGGTTAGCTATCTGGTCTGGATTTACTAGCGCGCTAGACCCTGAACTTTGGTCGTCTCCCCACTGATCTCTAGGTTTCACCTCTGGGCCAGAACCATCTTGGAACTTGAAGTTATCGGTGAAATCCATAGCATCATGGCAACACTCATTGAAACTTGTATGCTTCTTCGCATAGAGATGTGTATGCAGTGTCGAATTTTTGAGGCCTTTTAAGAAGAGAGAAATTAATCGACTTTGGGCGGGCTTCTCATCTTCTGGGCAACGATTAATGTACTGCTTCATTCTATTTACACAGTCTCTAACACTCTCATTCTCGCCTTGCTTGAAAGAGTAGATGTGTGCTACCGTGTCATGTTGAATTCCCATCAAGAAAAAAGCAGCAATGAATCTCTCTTCCAAAACTCGTAAAGAAGATTTGTCTGAAGCCTCTAATGCCTGAAACCAAGCCAGGGCTTTTCCTTCAAGAGTGAGCCCAAATCCTTCAATTTGAGTATGCTTGTCAGCCACTTGCTCAGCTCGAACTGCTTGTCTAAATGCTGCTACATGATCGTATGGATCTCCCGACCCTTCATACTTCTTTACCAGTTTCTGAAGAGTTGATGGCCTTACTTGTCTTGAATACTCATCGTAGGGCCTACGGCCTCTCACTCTCAGTGGGAATTGTTCCTCTCTTTGGAAAGATGGTCCACATGTATCCAAAATTGGTGTGGGTACCCTATTACCAGCCTCACCAAACCCCTCCAAAGATCTTGTCACCCCCGCATTTCAGGAGGTGCATTTATGGGAGGCCGAGTTGGCTCCTCTCTCCTCCTATTGTTATAATGAGAAAGATGTTGTTGTGGTGTGACCGGTGGTCGCACATTTGGTGTAGGACGATATCTTGGTGCTAGAGTTGGGCTACTAGCAGTGGTCCACTTAGATGTTGAAGGTCCCTCTCTAGTGAACTCTCGTAGGGGAGGAGCAACAGTTTCTCCAAGAAAGGCTGTCTCTCCTGGTTTGGCTGTATTTGTTGAGAACACTTCCATAAATAATGGTTGTCCTTTCCACGTGAGTTCCCGAATCTCAATTCCTATTTCAAAGACCTCACGCCTTCATCACAGGCATGTGTGCTTGATGCTTTGATTGATCTGCCCAACATGGCCAACTGCAGGGCGCTTTCCGACATTGGAGGTCGAAGAGAGAGGAGAGCTGGCATGGCGGTGCTACAAAGTGTTCGTCATTCCTATATAGTTAACAAGAAGAGGAACTCTGCGGACGCTTTGGCTGCTCGACGGGCTATTGCGGCAGCCATAAGTAGCTCCCAAATGAAGGGTAAGGTTAGTGCCACATCTCGCATCCTTTCCATAGCACCACACGCACTTAGAGTTGGGTCTATTAGGCGACAAAGTTTAGATGCCAATGAGGTTGGTGCTATGTGGGCGAGTAGTGGTCGTGTAGCTAGGCATGATCGCCTACTAGATGAAACCACTAGAACCTTGATAGAAAGTTTTTGGGAGGAGAATTGTCGTGCATCGCCAGTTTTCAAGAAAGCTTTGCGTAAGAGAGTGACAAGAGGAGTGTTCATTGAGCACGGTGCTTGCTTTCTTGAAATGACCCCAACTGAGTTGTATTCTCAGTTTGTGGCTTCGTATCCAGAGCTTAAAATTGGGCAAAGGTCATTTGAGGGGTGTAAGCCTTGGTTTGTGAGGTACTCACGTCAGCGTGACACATGTTGTTGTCGCTACCATGTTGAGTTCAAACTTTTTTATGATGTGTTCCGTTCTCTTAGTGGGCATAGAGAGTTGCCTCGTAGTCCACGTGATTTCATCCACTCTCTTTTGTGTGCACGCACAGAGGATGCCCAGTTCCATAGGATGCCTTGTGTGGAGAGCAATTGCACATCATGTGGTTCACTTGCACATCTACAGATGGTAGATCTTGATGCAAGTGACCAAGAGATAGTGGCATGGCAACGTTATGAGTATGTGACACACCAGCTCCAGAGTGGTGGATAGTCCAGGAAGTTGCAGCTCGTGGACAAACATACACCACGTTGTCACTTCACAGCCACATTTAGGGAGCAGATCTACCCCTACATACGGCACAATCATTGTGCCAAGTGGCAGGATCGTCAGTTCCGAGCATGCCTAGCAGAGTTTCATATTGGTGTGGTCGTCTCTGTGATTGATTTTGCAGAGAACTACACTTTCACACCTTTTCAGGAGATACAATCTGAGTATTACTTCTCAGAGCAGGTAATGGTTATATTTTGTAATATTTGTCTTATGTTTGAGCTACATTACTTATTTGATTTTTTGTGTCCTAAATGTATGTATTGCTTACCTCACCAGGTTGCTATTATGGTCCACATTAGCTATCGACATGCAGAGGCTCATGTAGATGGGATAGCGAGTACTCCCGAGACCCGTGTCATTATTCGAGAGTATCATTTCTATATCAGTGATGATCGTTCACATGATGCACATTTTGTGCAACACTGTTTTCGTCTCCATGACGATTTTTTAGGAGATTGTGGGATCAGACATGTCCAGCAATGGGTTTGGTCGGATGGTTGTGGCGCACAGTTCAAGTCATCACGTCAATTCTATTGGCTCTACAGGTAGTACTTATGGCTTTCTTACATTTACAATTAAACTAAATTCACTAGAACATCTTAAAGAAAACAATAACTAAGACTATCTTTTATGGATTTATAGGTGGCATGTGCAGTCTAGTATCCCAGTGATTTGGTCATTCTTTGAGACTGGTCACGGGAAGGGAGAGCATGATGGTGCGGGCACGTGTGTGAAACATGCCTTGAGGCGTCATCAGCTGCGAGACAGGATGCTCAACGGTTCAGAGATGCGGGCCACGTAGTCGAGTGGTGCTCCCAACATTTGTGTGGGAGTGCAGCATCATCGTACCCCAAACGTGATGCTCGGATTGTCAGGAGATTTTTTTGGCATGTGGATGGTGGCATGATTGACCGTAGAGCCTCCCATGATTGTGACACAGTACCTGGCACCTTGGGCTTACATTCCATCAGGAGCACGTGCATGGCGGCCCCCACGATTTACACACGACGATTTGCATGCTTCTGTGGAGCATGTATGGATGGCGATTGGTCACATTGTGCCTCGAGAGGATGGGCAGATGCATGGATACAGACATTCCTCTCCCCCGAGCATCCTTCACATCCCCAATGGTGTCTGATGAGCACACAGGTCCTGCGTTCATGGTCAGTTATGATAACCTGACAGATTTGCTACAGGAGGGTGATGTATTTGCTGTTATTGCCAGTGAGGGAAATAGCGAGGGAGTAGACTACTATCTGATGAATACAGTGGATGATCATGGGTTTTCTTATGACGCCCATAGCATGATTGTGGCAGGCCGGTTCTACCAGCAGATTCGACTTCATCGGGGGAGTCTTGAGTTCCAGCAGTGGAAGTGGGAGTTAGAGGCATTTCAGTTCTCTCATCTAGTGGTTGCTACCAGGCTCACTCTTGTTTGAGTACAGAGCCGAAAACACAGTTCTCACTCTCGTTTTCAGCTTCGAGTGGATGACCATGAGAGCATTCTAGAGTAGTTGAGAGCTAGAGAGGGTGCTGGTGACTAGATCTCTATCTTGATAGTGACTAAACTCAGACTAGCTGGGTTAGCTCACTTACATTGTACTTAGATTTTTGGGCAGTGACTAACCTCAGACTAGCTGGGGTAGCTCATTTTCATTCTGATGTACTTATTTGATGTTTATATCATTATGAGTTTTCTCATTATTGAGGATCATTACATTTTAGTTGATGTTCTTGATTTTATTATATTTTTTAACACTTTGGCTATCATATTGTTTGTTGAAAATCTCCATGCCATCGTACCCAAACATGCTCCGATAGGGACCAAACTTTGCAAGCATGTGGAGGTGGGTCCCCCCCACATGCTTGCAAAGTTTGGTCTCTATCGGAGCATGTTTGGATTGGTAATTAGCGCCCAGTGCGGGTTTTTGAAGTCTCTTGGTGCTTAAGAGGCCATGGAAAATCCGGGCCTTCCCCATACCATCGTACCCAAACATGCTCTGATTGTGACCAAACTTTGCAAGTATGTGGGGAGGACCCACCCCCACATGCTTGCAAAGTTTGGTCCCCATCGGAGCATGTTTGGGTACGATGGTATGGGGAAGGCCCGGATTTTCCATGGCCTCTTAAGCACCAAGAGACTTGAAAAATCCGGACTGGGCGCTAATTACCAATCCAAACATGCTCTGATTGTGACCAAACTTTGCAAGCATGTGGGGGGGACCCACCCCCCCATGCTTGCAAAGTTTGGTCCCTATCGGAGTATGTTTGGGTACGATGGTATGGGGAAGGCCCGGATTTTCCATGGCCTCTTAAGCACCAAGAGACTTCAAAAACCCGCACTGGGCACTAATTACCAATCCAAACATGCTCTGATTGTGACCAAACTTTGCAAGCATGTGGGGGGGACCCACTCCCACATGCTTGCAAAGTTTGGTCTCCATCAGAGCATGTTTGGGTACGATGGTATGGGGAAGGCCCGGATTTTCCATGGCCTCTTAAGCACCAAGAGACTTGAAAAATCCGGACTGGGCGCTAATTACCAATCCAAACATGCTCTGATTGTGACCAAAATTTTCAAGCATGTGGGGGGGACCCACCCCCACATGCTTGCAAAGTTTGGTCCCCATCGGAGCATGTTTGGGTACGATGGTATGGGGAAGGCCCGGATTTTCCATGGCCTCTTAAGCACCAAGAGACTTCAAAAACCCGCATTGGGCGCTAATTACCAATCCAAACATGCTCTGATTGTGACCAAACTTTGTAAGCATGTGGGGGGGACCCACCCCCACATGCTTGCAAAGTTTGGTCCCCATCGGAGCATGTTTGGGTACGATGGTATGGGGAAGGCCCGGATTTTCCATGGCCTCTTAAGCACCAAGAGACTTCAAAAATCCGGACTGGGCGCTAATTACCAATCCAAACATGCTCTGATTGTGACCAAACTTTGCAAGCATGTGGGGGGGACCCACCCCCACATGCTTGCAAAGTTTGGTCCCTATCGGAGCATGTTTGGGTACGATGGTATGGGGAAGGCCCGGATTTTCCATGGCCTCTTAAGCACCAAGAGACTTGAAAAATCTGGACTGGGCGCTAATTACCAATCCAAACATGCTCTGATTGTGACCAAACTTTGCAAGCATGTGGGGGGGACCCACCCCCACATGCTTGCAAAGTTTGGTCCCCATCGGAGCATGTTTGGGTACGATGGTATGGGGAAGGCCCGGATTTTCCATGGCCTCTTAAGCACCAAGAGACTTCAAAAACCCGCACTGGGAGCTAATTACCAATCCAAACATGCTCTGATTGTGACCAAACTTTGCAAGCATGTGGGGGGGACCCACCCCCACATGCTTGCAAAGTTTGGTCCCCATCGGAGCATGTTTGGGTACGATGGTATGGGGAAGGCCCGGATTTTCCATGGCCTCTTAAGCACCAAGAGACTTCAAAAATCCGGACTGGGCGCTAATTACCAATCCAAACATGCTCTGATTGTGACCAAACTTTGCAAGCATGTGGGGGGGACCCACCCCCACATGCTTGCAAAGTTTGGTCCCCATCGGAGCATGTTTGGGTACGATGGTATGGGGAAGGCCCGGATTTTCCATGGCCTCTTAAGCACCAAGAGACTTCAAAAACCCGCTCACATCCATTTTCATTCCATTGCATCACATTTACATCTTATCACATCCTATCACATCCCATACACCTCTTATCACATCCATTCACATTCTATCACATCCCATACACATCTTATCACATCCATTTTAATTCTATCGCATCCCGTTTACATTTTATCACATCCTATCACATCCCATACACATCTTATCGCATCCTATTTTCACCTGGTCTCATCCATTCGCATGCTATTCCTATTTAATAGCTTTTTCTAGGTTGATCCCGATAATGGGACTTTTTCTAAATTTCTGCCTATTGCTTGGCCTAATTAAAGGTTCTTTTTCTCGACGACTATTTCCATATTCATTCTCAATTGAATTATATTCAATATTCCTCTTTTGAATAAAAGAATTCATGGGATTTACAGAAATCAATTCTACCCATATTTCCACTTTTGATAAATAATCATAAATTGAATTATACTAAAAATTCCTCTTCTTCTCATTTAATTTCTTGGATCTCGAATACCATGAGAATTTCTCTTTTTGATTTAATTAATTGCATTCCAATGTCATGGGTATTCCTCTTTTATCATCAAATATTTCACATAAAATAAAAATAAAATATTAATTAATTCAATATGCTAGGAATTTCTCTTTTCTCATCTAAATGATGGAATTCCAAATGTCATAGGAATTTCTCTTTTAACATTTAAATATTTCTCATAGATAAAATAAATTTATCTAAACTTCATCTTTGAATTTAAATAAAATACTCATTAATTCCAATATGCTAGGAATTTCTCTTTTTCCATCTAAATGATGGAATTCCAAATGTCATAGGAATTCCTCTTTTAACATTTAAATATTTCTCATAGATAAAATAAATTTATCTAAAATTCATCTTTGAATTTAAATAAAATACTCATTAATTCCAATATGCTAGGAATTTCTCTTTTTCCATCTACATGATGGAATTCCAAATGTCATAGGAATTCCTCTTTTAACATTTAATTCTCATAGATAAAATAAATTTATCTAAAATTAATCTTTGAATTTAAATAAAATACTCATTAATTCCAATATGCTAGGAATTTCTCTTTTTCCATCTAAATGATGGAATTCCAAATGTCATAGGAATTCCTCTTTTAACATTTAAATATTTCTCATAGATAAAATAAATTTATTTAAAATTTATCTTTGAATTTAAAAATACTCAATATGCTAGAAATTTCTCTTTTCCTATCTAAATAATGAAAATCCAAATGTCAAAGGAATTCCTATTTTAGCATTTAAATATATTACTAGAAATTTCTCTTTTTGCTAACAACTATTTGTGCATAAACATTAAAATCAATTTATCCATAATAAATTTATCTAAAATTTATCTTTAAATTTAAATAAAATACTCATTAATTTCAATATGCTAGGAATTTCTCTTTTCCCATCTAAATGATGGAATTCCAAATGTCATAGGAATTCCTCTTTTAACATTTAAATATTTCTCATAGATAAAATAAATTTATCTAAAATTTATCTTTGAATTTAAATAAAATACTCATTAATTTCAATATGCTAGGAATTTCTCTTTTCCCATCTAAATGATGGAATTCCAAATGTCATAGAAATTCCTCTTTTAACATTTAAATATTTCTCATAGATAAAATAAATTTATCTAAAATTCATCTTTGAATTTAAAAATACTCATTAATTCCAATATGCTAGGAATTTCTCTTTTCCCATCTAAATGATGGAATTCCAAATGTCATAGGAATTCCTCTTTTAGCATTTAAATATATTACTAGAAATTTCTCTTTTTGCTAACAACTATTAACATTAAAATCAATTTATCCATGGTTATGATGAGAATTAATCAATTAACCTAGGATGATTAATCCTAGAATATGGTAGGAAGTCCTCTTTTCATATAATGAATGAAAATGATTTATGTGTTAATTTTTTAAAAAAATTACCATAGCTCCGCTACTATTATTGAGATAATTCTCAATAATTTTGAAAGCATAAAGTTTAGTAATATCATATGATAGAATAACCATTAATTGGATCACTATCCAATTATGAAATTGATTCCTAATTTTTCCATGAATTAAATAGCATAAAAGCATTAAAAAGCCACTTATTTGGCCTCAATTTGACAAGCATAGAAATTACTTCTAGATTAGAGAATTGCTTCATGAGAAGCTTCATTTGAATATGGAATAGGTCATAGGAATGACCATTCTTTGGGGGGGGGGAGCGAGAGAGAGAGAGAGAGAGAGAGAGAGAGAGAGAGAGAGAGAGAGAGAGAGAGAGAGAGAGAGACATGCTTAAAAAAACATTTAATTTAAGCATAAATGAAAATTTATGTGTTTTATCACCACAATTCATTAAAGAACTTCAATTGTATTAGAAAGCCATTCAATTGAATGCTTCTCAAGCTTGAGAGGGGTTGAGAAGAGAGAAACATTTGGAGATTAAAGAAAAAAGACCATAAACCACAATTTACCTCCTAGATTGCTTGATTCTTTGATCAAAGTAGAGTTTCCCAACCAATCAATTGGTTTGGTATGCTCATGAAATCTCCAAGGAAGATTGAAGAGAGAGAGAACTCCAATCTCTTCAATTTGTAGAGGATTTTTAGAGGATAATAGAAAATATCATTATTTCAGTATAATACTAGCATGGTATAGTTCTCATATTTTCTTACAAAGGGCTAAGGATCTATTTATAGGTGAGGGAGGCCTCTAACCAAGTCCAAGTAATTTCTAGAATTTTTTAGGTTCAGTTTGGCTGAATTTGGACAAGATTTGGACCTATTTTGGCTTCCTTTTGATTTGGTTTGATCTAGGAGAAGAGGAGAGATAAAAATATCACAATATTTTTGAGTTTAAAACTCCACCACACATGTGAAATAGGTGCCTCCTTGAAGAGCCCCCTTCTCCTTACCAAGGTGTCAAATTTGAATCATTATACCCAAAATATCTCATTTTTTTAGTAATACTCATAGTTTTTTGCTAATAAACCTTGTCCTTAGTCAACTCTTCATCTTATATGAGTATTTACTTATTTTTGGGGGTTTTTCTTTTAATTCTTCAATTTATCTCCTCCCTACATTTGGATTAATCTTATTGGTTTATAGGAACCTTAATTGGACCATAATCCAAAAATTTCTTAAAATCTGGACCCTTAGGCTAAGGTCCTTTTTACCTATTTTCAATTAATTCCAATTGCACATTAGAAAGTTCTTTTTGAATTTATCTTTCAAGGGAAACCATTTTAGACACTAGGAAGATTTTTATATCCAAAAATATCTCAATTTTGGACTACCTCCCTCTAGACATTTTCTCTCTCTAGGTCAAAATAGGGTAAAACAGAATCTTTCTTTTATTTCAAAGAGGGGAATAATTACAAGATCAAAAGGGGAGGTTCTTACACCTGTACACCTCAAAAGCTGGAGGGAGGAATCTTACAAGTATCACTGATCATAATCCTCCAAAATATCCGGTTGAATTCTAATTTCCAATCATGCCTTCATCGGTGTACCTATGGCATCATTGGCAACCAGAACGCTCACCACCTATTCACTCAGGGGCCTTTTCAATAGTTCCTAGCTCATAGTACCTAGCAATATAATCACATAAGAAACTCTAGATGGACTCTCCATTGAAGATCAGCAATCAACCAACAGATCCATATAAAAGAGCCATGGACTCATCCGTTGAGGACCAGCAAGGTCAATCAACCAGATTCATGCCCAGTTTCAGAAAATAACTCTAACTCCTTGTTCCATTTTCTTCCTCGACGCACACGAGGGTATCTTGTGCCGAGCACCGTATGGTCAGCACCCTCTAGGATCCTTCGCAGGTCACCTAGCGCTTCACTCATAGGCCGCTTCCTTGGTCCCTCATCCACCATACCAGAAGCTCACCATGTCAAGACCTCGGCCGACCTTGCTACGCGAGATGTCCTCCATTGACTCTCCGTCAGCTGTTGCAACTTTATCACTTAGGTATCCACACGACCTCATTCACAAGATGGTCAAAATGCTTCCCCAGCATTCTTGACATAAAACAATCATTTAAAAACAGGTCATAATAAATACAGTTTCCAACGAACTGTCATCTTTTCACATCGTTCCACATCAATCCACATTACTTAATCCACGTCTAATCATATGTATTCCCATCGTCCTTCATCCATTCTCATCCAATCACATCATATTCTCATCCAATCACATCATATTCCATCTCATCACATCTATCCACATTTATCCTCATCACATCTCATCCATTCGCATCTACCCATATCCACATCTCATCACATCACATTCATTCACATTTAATCCATTCATATCTACCCCGATCCACATCACATCCATTCACGTCACATCTCATCCATTCGCATCTACCCATATCCACATCTCATCACATCACATTCATTCACATTTAATCCATTCATATCTACCCCGATCCACATCACATCCATTCACGTCACATCTCATCCATTCACATCTATCCCGATTCACATCACATTACATCCATTCACATCACATCTCATCTATTCACATCTATCCCGATACACATCACATCACATCCATTCACATCACATCTCATCCATTCACATCTATCATGATTCACATCACATCACATCACTTCCATTCACATCTATTTATATCACATCACATTCACATCCATTCATATCCATTCACATCCATTCATATCCATTCATTCACATCCATTCACATCCATTCATATCCATTCATATCTCATCCGCATCTATTCACATCCATCACATCCATTCACATCTCATCGCCGCATCTATTCACATCCATCACATTCATTGCATTCCCATCCCATCACATACATTCTATCCATATTACATCACATCCATATCCATCCATACATTCACATTCACATCCACATATATTCACATCACGCCTGTTTTCACAGATTCAGTTGTCTTTAAAATAATCTTTTAATGAAACCTTAGTATCACTGATCATAATCCTCCAAAATATCCGGTTGAATTCTAATTTACAATCATTCCTTCATCGGTGTACCTATGGCATCATTGGCAACTAGAACGCTCACCACCTGTTCACTCAGGGGCCTTTTCAATAGTTCTTAACTCATAGTAGCTGGCAATATAATCACATAAGAAAATCCAAATGGACTCTTCGTTGAAGATCGGCAAGATCAACCAACAGATCCATATAAAAGAGCCACGAACGTATCCGTTAAGGACCAGCAAGGTTAATCAACTAGATCCATGCCCAGTTTCAGAAAACAACTCTAACTCCTTGTTCTATTTTCTTCCTCGATGCATGCGTGGGTATCTTCGGCAATCTAGAGCCCGAGCACCGTATGGTCAACACCCTTTAGGATCCTTCACAGGTCACCTAGCGCTTCACTCATAGCCCGCTTCCTTGGTCCCTCATCCACCATACCGGAAGCTCACCATTTAAAACAAAGCCAATCCACATCTCAAGGATGATGACCAAATTTAATGGAGCTAAAGATCCCATGTAGTACTTAGAGAAATTTGATTAATTTTGAGGCCATGGGAAGGATTGACGATCCTTGGTCACTTGGACTTTACCTTGAAGGCAAAGTAGACCACTAGTTTAGGTATCTAAACCCACTTGAAAAGACCAGCTAATAAGGTCTTGAAAGACACCTTCATTGTGGGATTCTCACACAGTGGAGCTAGATGGAGCCCCGTAGCAAAAATCTATAATCTCAAGCAAGAGGAAAAAGAGACAATGTAGGATTACATTGTGAGAGCCAAGTATCTGCACATAGATGTAGTCCTAAGGAAAGACTAGATGACTTACTGCTCATTGATCAATTTATGACGGTTTCAAGAGCATGAGACTAGATGAATTATCACCAATTTATGATGGTCTTAAGAGCATGAGGCTTCATGACCATCTCTATGGGTCTAGGCACTATATATTTTGATGAGTGTTGGGTGAAGCAATAGGCATAGTAGAAAATCTTCAAGATAAGGATGTAGAAGTCAAACCAAGAGATAGGAGATACATCATCCAAAGCCTCGATAGCTAAAGGAGATCAACCAGCAAAGAGTCATCAACAAGTACATAAGCATAGATGAATTGGTAGAAAATTTGCTCTATTGGTTAGGCCAGTCTCCCAAGGGCAAACCGAACTTGAGGATACATATCCTTCAAATGTAACCATTCTATGTATCCAAGACAATGAAGAAAATTATATTGGAGCTTTCAAGAAAGATAGAAAACATTCCAAAGAAAGAAGTGCGAATTTAACTTACTTGTTTCAATGGTATGAAGCCATGACACAAGTCTATGGTTTCCGTCCCAAACAACTAAATTTTTATTGGTAAGGTGAGCCCACTTCTGTGTTTCTTTGAGATTTTCATCAAACATATTCGATTATTGCCACCAAAACCCCTTCCTCCATCTTGGGTCCTTAGGTTATGTTCTATGGGGGCTTCCCTAGGAAAAGTCTCAGAAACAATGAACTCTCCCATTGATGGCATATGACCGTGCCTATTGAAGCTCTCTTCAAGTTCCAACAAATGGTCATTTGTAGTTTGAATGGCTGGATTCACACAAAGCTTGTTCAATGGTATAGGTGGTAATCTCACATCATTGACAAAAACCAGTCTTGCAGCATCTCAGTTTGCACCAGCCTCCCAAAATTTTCTGGTAGAGAGGGCAAGTTCTCATCCTCCTCTTCCACCAATTGCTTGACAACCCTTTTTTGAGAGCTCTGTGGGGGGGTAGTGTGAAGTTGGTTTCCTAGCCATTAATGATGGAAAGCTCAATTGTCACTATTGCAAAAAGCTAGCAACTTGTAAGGAATCTTGTGCGTGCTATGTGTATTATGTCATGCCTAGTATGATAGTCTAACACGGCTTCTATACACACCAAAACTCATTCCAATGGTGTCCAGGCTGGAACATCAAAGGCATTGCTTGATAAGACTAAAGCAATGGTTCAAAGAGTAATTACATTAGATGCAGCGATAAAGAATTCAATAATGTGCAGGAAGAACTCGGCCCGCTAGTTGAGAACAAGTGGTGAGTTAAATTAGAGAAGCATTTGTCAAGGCCATATATACAAAGTGATTAAAATTTCATTTCTTTTAGGTTTCAAAGGTCAGTAGCTCATGCACGCCAAGGACCACCTAAGTCATCATTTGGCTATGATGACTTGCTACGTTTGAAGAGAATTTGTAATTATGACTTCTTCCACATATGGGAGCTGATTTCTAGGTCAAGGGAAGGAACTGAACGTTGTTTTGTTTTTAAGATGTCTACTAAGGGACTAGCCTCACGTGTCAAACTCGTCAATAGAATGAGGCGTTCAGGGAATGGTGATCTAAGAAAAGCTTGGATCCAATTTAACCACACTAGACGCATCATGGATTGGGTAGTAACAATGGCTTGTCATGTTTATAATCCAAGGTAGTAACAATGGCTTGTCGCTATGTTGGAAAAAAAATAGTTTTTTGTTATTACCTCTTTTAGCATATTGACTTTTAGTTGCAGCCTACAGGGGAGCTTCTAACTATTACAACTTGTGAGATGAAAGAGGAGGACAAGACTTCCCAAGTATTGTTTTGGGAGTGCATAAATAATGTCATGGTGGCACACAGATTTGAAAAGGTAGACTTCTTTGGTTTCATGAAAGATGAAGCCCAAACAAATTAGAATGCCATTAGAGAAGTCTACAATGAAGGACAAGAAATGAAAGGTCGGGAACGCTCATGTTTATTTCATTGGGCACAAAGCCTAAATATACATACCGCAAAGTATGTTATAAAGGCCTTCCAAGGCGTGCATAAGAGCATGTGCGAGAAGCGGCAGACCGAGTCAACAAAAAAGGCTACACTAGCTCAAGGGCGACTTATCCGACAATGGTGGCGCATAGATGTACCTTCCATGGATCTTTGGCTAAGCTGGTGGGAAGTGCACATTACACATTGGGCCAATGTAATAATTTCAGTATGTATAAGAACCATTGTCTTTAAAACCAATGTCTTTATTGATGTTTCTAATATGTCTCTAACTATTGCATAGGTGGAGAAGAGCGGTGACCAATCATGTACGCCACGAACAAACTTGTCAGAGTCTAAACATAGAAGCTGGTTAGCTAGGGAGGGTTTCAAACAAAAAATAACACTCTACAATACATGTGTATTAGACATGGCTAATGCTTTATTACAGAGTGCAAAGCAAAATTCATACATGATGGGCAAGCATATCGAAGCAGGTCCAAGTCTTGAAAAGCTCATAGAGAGAGAGAGAGAGAGAGAGATAAAAGAGAGAGAAAGAGAAAGAGAGGGAGACAAATAAAGAGAGAGAATAGACCGAGAGCCCCCCATTATTAAAAAATTGCTCATCATATTTGGGTTTATGCTCGCCTATAATTGCTCGCAAAAAAAAATCCCCCCGGCTCATGGAGGGTCCACAAGATCCACTATATCGATGTCCTCCACCTCCAGGGTCCGAAAGAAACTAGTGATGGTTGGCTGGCGAGGGAGGGGGCATGGTGGCTGGGGCCGAAGCTCTCTCAAGAAGATGTCCTTGTGTCTATGGAGCTCAAGCAGGAAGAGGCCTAGGCAACGCTGGTCCTGGAAGTCAATAATCCTGGAGAGTGGACCAAATCCCTCATGAAATAGACAGTGAAACCTCTCGTGGATCTCATAGTATACTGGGTAGCGGAGACAAATGTGTAATAGAGAGAGAGAGAGAGAGAGAGAGAGAGAGAGAGAGAGAAAGAGAGGCAGAAAGAGAGAGAGAGAGAGAGAGAGAGAGAGAGAGAGAGAGAGAGAGAGAGAGAAGGAGAGAAGGAGATAAGTGTGCAATAGAGAGAGAGACAGACAAAGAGAGAAGGAGATAAGTGTGCAATAGAGAGAGAGACAAATAAAGAGATAGAAAAATGTGCAATAGAGAGAGAAAAAGAGAGGCAGAAGAGAGAGAGAGAGAGAGAGAGAGAGAGAGAGAGAGAGAGAGAGAGAGAGAGAGAGAGAGAGAGAGAGAGAAAGAGAAAGAGAGAGACAGACAAAGAGAGAAGGAGATAAGTGTGCAATAGAGAGAGAGAGAGAGAGAGAGAGAGAGAGACAGATAAAGAGATAGAAAAAGAGAGAGAGAGAGAGAGAGAGAGAGAGAGAGAGAGAGAGAGAGAGAGAGAGAAAGAGAAAGAGAGGGAGACAAATAAAGAGAGAGAATAGTAGACCGAGAGCCCCCCATTATTGAAAAATTGCATATTTGGGTTTATGCTCGCCTGTAATTGCTCGCCAAAAAAAAAAAAAGAGAGGCAGAAAGAGTTTGGGCATCTTTAGGCAAAACCACACTCACTCCTAGGCAAATGAATGTTCTAGATGCTAAAGGCCAAAACCTCAAAGGCTGGGGTTATTTCTGACACACAATTCTAAGTGAGGATAATAACATCAAGAGTGAATTTCAAGTTACCCTTGAGGATTTAGAGGAAATTGTCCTTATTAGTGGTGTGAATAGTTGTTGGTCAACACGTGGTACTCCATTGAGGAAAGTGAGGAAACCATCTTCTTGGAAACCCCTAAAACATCCTTCACATTGCTCCTACACAAGGATTCCTTACCTGAAAGGAAGATTGTAGAATCTTAAAATCTCTTGCCAAAGTCAAATCAGCTGAAAGCTTAACAACTTGAAGCTTGCAAACCTAAGACTTAAAGCACCAAACCTCATCTACAAGAGCCACTCCTAGAAACAATTCCCAATCACCAACAGTGGCATCAATGATCAAACCCATGTCTAACAAAAGGATAAAAAATTTGTTAAAAGAAAAAATCCTCGATCGATATCACCAACAAAAGAAAAGCCTTACACCAAGGGAACCTCATCATCAATTGCCCCTCTATTGCTACCTCCACAACCCTTGCTCACAATAGTAACCAAGTTTATCACTACAATCGACAAAGTAAAAGCTATGATGGTGACCTCATCAACGATAACCCCTCTTGCTAAAGTCCCTAAGGCTACAATAACAAAAGAAATCCAACTCCCAATCGGATCTAGTAAAATCCAAGACATAGCCTCAATATTGATGCAAGAAATATTGCAAAGGCTCACATGAGTAGGCCAAGGGCTTTAAAAAGCAAGCCTCTAGATGCACGCCTTCGGATAGGGGCCCTACAGGCCTCTGATGGGATTAATATTTTTTCAAGAGGTGGTATATGTAACATCTGTGTACACATAAAGCTTAAGCTCATTTTGATCATGATTTTTTTTTTGCTAAGCGACCCCTCCTTTATAGAATACCCCAACCTCATCATCATCTATGCTATCAAAACCCAACAATAAAGCCTTGCCAACTTATATCAAAAAAGTTATAAAAGCTTCAATTACAACAAGGAAAGATCGTTCTCTACCATTGAGAAGACTATCAACATATTTTCAAAGCCTCAAAAGGTGGGTGGAAAAGCAACTGCATACAAGAGTTCTTTCTACAAGGGTAGCAATCCTATTTGGCTACCTAGTCAAAGCTAAGCTGCATTCATATAGAGAATTTCAAAAGCTTGACAAGAAGAAAAAAATAGGGTAGCATCAATCGTGGTAGGCAAGGCAATCACACTAGGGCATGCTTGTAAAGAAAATATGGATTCCAAGAGTATTAATACAAGCCCAAGGATATCATAATGGTGAAACCCAAGTTTGGATCCCAAAAAGGAAGCAGAGGTATGAACCCAAAGAGAAGTTTGTACCACAATGGAGACGACATCAACCAAGGTACCATGCTCATCTCCACATGAACCATGAATCCACCAAAGATGGGTACCTATAAACCTACTTCAGACTCAGGGATACTATGAGGGTAAACCATCATCTGGGTGCCTAAAGCTGTCAAGATTAATCAAGTTTCATCAACACATGGCACTCAAAAGAATACTAAGGTGTGGAGAGAGAAAAAACAACCTAACCACATGGAAAACACTATCTTCCCACACTAGGAAGAATTGCTGCTCACTTCATCCAATGAAGGAATGCAATTAGAGATGTCTCCATGGATCATCTACATGAATCCACTCTTTGAACTAATAGTTTCTGCAATTGCAAAAGCTCACTCGTGGTAGACACAAGGACCTACTCTCCTAAAAATGGAGGTAGCCACAAGGACCTACTCTCCTAAAAATGGAGGTAGCCACAAGAACCTGTTACTCACATGGTAGTAAAATAAATACCATGGAGCCACAAGAACCACTACCTGCGAAGGTAGAATGCCACAAGAACCTCCCACAAACACAATTTAATGAATCATCATCAGATACAAAGGTCAAAGACATCATCAATTGCCAACAAATGGATGCTGCCAGGAAGAAACATCAGCATAAAGGGTCAAATTGGACACATGGGTGTCCAACTCCTAACAATGAAATATGTCAAGGGTCAAATGACAAAGGATAGACAAGGATTCAAAGAGTTTTCACACCACTATGATTCTCCCAGTCGCGATCATGATTTCTAACACTTGCAAAATCACAAAGGCTAAAACTCCCACAAATGTGCAAACCACGTGGCCACAAGTTTTTCTCATCATATTTCTAATCTAAGAAACCATTATTCTATAATTCATATAATTTCACCACCGTGATGTCAAAATCACGCCTATGTTTCATACCTAAACACGATATTCTTCAACACAGTATCATCCTTGTCTACTACAATCAACGGAAGCAATTGCTCAATGAGTACACATTTACTCACCCATGGTAGAAACCTCGTCATCGACACCTTCTAGGTACATATTTGGATGGGGGACCATGGTGGGTGTATGCCAACCCATGGGACGACTCATCACCTGAAATTCCTTAAAATTTAGCCTTGCCATCATTAGCCAATGATCTCGTTCAAATAGCCTCTAACCCTTTACAACACATGGTTCCATAGCCTTGCAAATCGACTAAATCCTTTCAATCCTCTCCTGAACTCCAATAGCTCCACAACAAGAGTTTAAGAACTCGCCCTTTTTGTACGTCATGGTATATCAGTTTGACCAAAGGTAAAAAATAACTAATTGCTTTTAATGGATAAGAAGCACATAGGAAGTAAAGCAAGCTCAGTCACACTAGAATCCCCACTAACCTCAATAAATATTGTAACCTTGCATCTAATTTCCCAAAGAAAAGAAAAGAAAAGAAAAAGAAAGAACAAACAAGAGTAATCACATGCAATGGCCCCACCCCCATTAGGATCCCATTTGATATTAACTTTTTCATGTACTAACTAGCTTCTTCATCCCTCTAGAGGATCAAAGACTCAGCAACACCAAGCATACACTACCCCTCGACAATATCTTCCATGCAATCATGAGGATGCGATTTACATTAGAAAGGGGAGACTGTTAACCCCATTTTAGGGTTAACAAGGTTTTCTTACACCTAATATTATGCTAAAGCATGAGTAATCTACATCAAATGTCAAGGATGGGTACACCAAACTCATGTATAAATAAGCCATATAGCAATGGTGTCCAAATCTCTAACTTGGACTGGCACTCGTAAAGGTCTGAAGGATAATTAATGGTGTTTCCCACATCCAAGAGCATGTGATAGTGAGCTAGGATGTGCTCCCTAGTGTTGTAATGAATTGATGTATTATGAGATGAAGCAGTGTATAAGAAATAGGCTATCTAGAAGCTTTGGGGCGCCTTTCCGACACCACAATTTAAGTATGTGTGAACACTTATGGCCATGTATATAAGGAAAATTCTTTCATAATGCAAGGGGACTCTCCCATTATGCAATTAAGCTTTCCCTCTTGCTAAACCTTTCTTTAATGCATGTTAGTGAGTGTGTGAGTGATTTAATGTGAGAGGAGGGAGTAGTGCCCATAGTGCAACATGACGGTGTGACAACTCTCGCGTGACAAGGTGAATGGTAAGCTACCCATGACGGTGTGACAAGGTGAATGGTAAGCTACCCATGACGGTGTTGAGCTTGAAAACCTCAAGGGTTATGAGTTCGGCCATCAGAAAGATCCCCATGACACGTTGAGGTGAGAGATTCCCTCTTTGCTATCTCTTAGCCTTAACAGTTCTACTCTTAACAAAAAATACAATTTTAAATTTGAGTTTTTTCGGTTTCTTATTTTTTTTGGTGCTAGGTTCATGTTCGTGGGCTCATGACTCCAAACTCATGTCTGGTGGACTCACACCTCTAGACTATGACTGGTGGACTCACACCTTTAGACTCTCATTTGTAGGCTCATGTCTCTAGACTTACGTTTGCTGAACTCACACCTCTAAACTCACATCTCTAAGCTCACATCTAGTGGGCTTACATCTTTTTTATATGAAATAGGCTCACATATGTTTGGTGAGTCACTTTGTGCCTAGTAGGCTCATGTCTCTAAACTCACACCTTTGGGCTCATGCCTACTAGGATTATTTGGGCTCATGCCTTTAGACTCACAAATCTAGGCTCACAAATGGAGACTCACACCTTTTTCTATGAACTAGGCTTACGGATTTGATTTTTATGAACTAAGCTCCCACCTTTTTGTATGAATTAGGTTCACACCTTTTGTATGAATCAGGTTCACACCTTTTTATATGAACTAGGCTTACGGATTTGATTTTTATAAACTAAGCCCATGGATTTGATTTTTATGAAATATTACAAGTTATATGATATGAATCTTAATAGGACATGAGTAGGTATGTTCGTACAAGTCTTCAAGGTTTTTTTAATTCCCATGAACAATATTAGGTTTACATATCTTTAAACTCACGTATGTTGACTCACGTCTCCCAACCGGAGAGATGGTTTGCATGGTTTTTGGAGTTTTTTGGATATTTTTTTGGACTCGATGAGGGTGATTAAGGTTCTTAATCTTAATTAATAATGTTTATGCTAGTGAGAGTGTTTTTTATTGTTTTTGGTTGATTTTTTATGCTTCTAAGCTACCAATTCTAACATAAAAGTGAACTTTCCCAATCCAATCCCCACACTTGATGGAGCTTAAAGCTTATCACTCTAAATCACTCTTGATAGATCTCAAAGCTTACATTTTAAAAGTGGATTCCACTCCTTGAGTCAATGCAATGAAATCTAAGCCTTGTGGGCTTCAAAATCATGCAACTCACTAAGAAACCAGGGTTTTCTCCTTCCAAGATATGAAAATAGGATGCCCTAACACAAATAAGGTTCAAAACATTGAATGTATTATCTAAATGGAATCAGATTTAAAGTATATAGGGATCATCATATTTTGTAATTAACCACATTTTAAAGGTCGTCAAATTTCTTGGGCCTAAATTATACAGATCATTGAACTCATAAAATGTATTTAATGGTGCCCATAATTAAAAGAAACACATTTGTTATTGTTTGACACATTGTTTATAGTGTAAAATATCAAAGTATGAGTTTTGACACATTATTTGTTTCACTGTAAAATCTCAAAGTAGGAGAGAGTTAAGCATCAAAGGTTGTTGAATCTTCGTCCCATTCTAGAAGATTCAACAAATGGCAAAGCATTCCCATAGATTTTTTCATGGGATCGTAGAAGCCCTTCTAAGGTTATACTGCTATACTTGTGGTGGATAGACTCACTAAAATGGCCTACTTAATATTGAAACACTACAAGTAATGGAGTTGTTTATACAAAATGCTTTTTTACATCGTTTTCTTGAGTCCATCGTTTTGGGAAGAGATCCATTTTTTTGGGGTGGAGATCCATGTTTCTCTAAAAAAGCTATGCAACATGTGTTATCTTCATGAAGAATGGTCTTGTTGTCTTCATGAATCATTTGGTCTTGTTTTTTTTTTTTTTTTTTGTAGAAGCATGATTAAGCTAACCATAGATCACATAGGATGCTGAAGAAGAGATAGAAAATCAAGTTCTTTGAGAGTTTCTAGTAGCTTGAAGAGGACATTCATTGTCAGATGTGACTTAGGAAGTTGGGTCACAATTAAGGTGATGTTATCTTGAATTTGTCAATGGGGAAGCTAAGTCACAATTATCTTGAGTCTGTTAAAGATTCATCAAGGATGATGAATCCTAGTTAAGGGGGAGAGAATGTCACAACCTGAAAAAGCAAAGAGCTCAAGGACAAGCTATCTAAGGAGAGCTATAACCAAAGTACATGAGGATGCACACCATCACTTGTAAGCTATAGGTGTGAACGTTGGTGGTCTAAGGCACGTTATCAAAGGAACAATTTTTTTGTGGGTTCAGACAATCTAGCAAGAGAACCCAATGGTGTATATGGATAGGGAAACTAATGACTAGGGCTGCTAAAGATCATGTATGGATAAGTAGGTTCTCACATGGGCATCCATGTTATAGTATATATAGGAGGGGAGGAATTAGCATACGAGTTTTCTTATACTTTGGTCGATTTTCTTGCTTTATTAAGAGCATTCATGAGTGTGCTTGAGGGGAGGCCTTATATTTTAGGTCAATTTTCATGAGTGTGCCTGAGGGGAGGCCTTATATTTTAGGTCAATTTTCTTGAGTTGAGGGGAGGCCTTACACTTTAGGTCAATTTTTTTGCTCTCTTGGGAGCATTCATGAGTGTGCTTGAGGAGAGGTCCTTGATCCAGGGTTTTAGAAAGGGCTTGATAGGGGTCATGGATTGTGATGCTACGTTGGCAGAAGACAAAGCAATAGTAGCAACTAAGAAGGAATAAAGAGATGCGAGATTACATGCAATTATACTTTTAAAAGATAGATTCATGCTCTAAGTCCTAGTGGTTGTATTTTTTGAAAGGGAAAACTCTCACTAACTTGACTTCTAGAGCTATATACATAAGCTCTTTTATATAATTTCTAAAGAAAATTCTAACCCCCTTAAACATCAACTCTACTATAGCTAGCAAGTATACAACGAATGGTTTTAAATAATTCTTCCATGGATTGTTTAGAAATTAGAGCTAATTAGTCGAGCTAATTAGTCAAAACTAAAGTTTTTCATTGCTTAAAATTAGTCCTTATTCAAAAAATGAATAAAGTTTGGTGAAATTGAGATCATGAGTGTTTAGTATATTAAGTAACTCACAAGTGTTGCTTTTAGTATGCATCCATTTGACCACTAATTAGATAATAGAATGGAATCGCTTACTTTTATGTCCAAACTAAAGCAATTACTCATTTTTGTACCTAATCACTTGAATTTGTGGATCTAATTAGTGTATTACTAAAAAAAACATTTAGCCCAACATCCCTCTATACAAGTCAAATCTTACTAGGATTCTTCTCCCATGATTTTATCAATAGTAAGGAAATTCATCCTACCAAACATGAATCATAAACTCTAATAAATTCTTTGCCAATGGCCTTGCTTGCATACCAAAAAGGGTTGTGGGTGGGTTTATTAATTTTTACTTAAGCCTTCCTTGAGCATCAAAGCCTTTTTAAAAATAATCCATACACAACTAAAAGAAAACAATATAATCATATATTTTTAAAATTGGTTATTATCAAATTGTCTTCTCATCTTGGTGTGTGTACCAAGATGAGAAGAAGATTAAATCTTCTTCTCATTTTAGTGTGTGCACCGCTCATAGATTATAGTTCCATAAATTGATTATATTTCTAGCTCCATGGTTTTTCCAGATGTAGGTCAAGCATTGTTCATTCCCTACAATAGGCACAATGATCTAATGTATAAAGGTAAAATCTCCATGAATGTGTGAGAAAATTCACTTATATACAGTGTAATACATTTGTCCATGACCATTCACATTTGGAAAAAACATATCAAAGTAACCAATTCAAATGTATTTAAATAGACATGCCTTCACCATGAACTCTAAATGGGGAACTCTAGATACACATCAAAGTATCCAATTCAAACGTATTTAAATAGATACAGCTACACCCTGAACTCTAAATGGGGACTCAATCATAAAAACTTGAGTTCTTATGGGTTTACATTTTCAAATATTCTTTTGACTTGGATACACACATATTTAAGACTCTGAGTATTTAAAAGTTGTCTTTATATTGCCCACATTGTCTTATCAAAAGTGCCCGCCACAAATAGGGTTAACTCTCTCTCATTACAACCCTTCTTGATATTGCATGATTTTCTCTACAAAAGTTGAGTGTTAAGCCCAATACTCATGAAATAAGTCCATGAACATTAGTTGAAAAATGCATGGTGAAAGTTTAAGAGATGCCATAATGTTTACATGAAATGATGCTATATTTTCATCATATGATTAAGTATATTGAAAGCACATCATATTTCTTAAGCCTTGCATGAAAAGAAAAAGAAATTTACATCAAGTGATCCTCTATGCTTTGAACTACCCAAACATTAATAAAACCTCCCATTATTGCATCAGCCATATAATAGTAATAAATTTCCTTCTTATTTTAAAACATGTCTTTTGTACAACTATAATAAACTACATTTAATTGAGTGCTAAGTGTTTGCTTATGTGAGAGGTTATAAGCTTATGTTTATTCACATTAAAATGATACCAAGATTGACTAGAAAAGTTTGTAATGAAAAATAAATACGCCATCCTCAAAATATTTATATCAATGAAAAAGGAATCCATGTACACGTTCTATGATAACTTTATAATCCTTGATACTTGTTTTTTTCTCATAATCCCTTTGACAAAAAAAAAAACTACACCAAAAAAGGTATAGTATTAAGCTAAAATGATATGATATGATGCAAAAAAGTTCAACATTTCAATTTGGAAACTCCATTATTTTTAGCACTTCTATATATTGCATGGGTAACTATTGCAAAAGGACTATTTTGAGGAATGAAAAATATGGATAAAAATTAAGGAATAAGAATAAATATATATTGGATGAGTAACTATTGCAAAAGGACTGTTTTGAAGAATGAAAAATTAAGGAATAAGAATATATATATATTCCTTTTTATTTATACCAAAAGACTATTGATACCTTTTTCTACACATATACCAAGGCAATAGATGTAGATTTTATAGAATGAATATATGTCTCAAGAAAAGAAAAAGGGTAAAGGCAAAGGAATCTTATCAAGATATCATATTGATGATGACTGGTGCATGTATGTTTAAGGGTTGTATGACTTCCATAGCAAAAAGTTCCTTTTATTCACATTGTTGTAATATTTCTTATGCCATTCCATGGTTAAATAAGAAATCATAATAAAAGGACAAGGAGGGACATGGGCATGCAACTAGTGGTCAAAAGTAACAAACCCACCCATTTGGTCAAAAAGGAGTGTCAAACAAAAAAGTCTTAGTACAAGAATGAACAACATATGATGACAATATTTGAAGCTAAAACTTAAGTGCTAAATATATTACGTTTTAAACTATAAGTTGAGGGTAAGCATGCCACATTAGAAACTAAGAAATAAATCTTTATATAATCCTTTTCTACTCAGACTTCTGACATACATACACACAACTTTATGGATTGAACAAGCCATTTTGTGAATTGTATTTTAATTTCTATTGGGTTGGGTTGCCCACCTTATTACAAAGAAGTGGCTTAAAATGAATGTGCTAGGTTGTGAAAAGTAGTACTTTACTCACACTTTGTTATGCTATATTGTATGTCATACTCATGCCATATCATCCTTTAAAGTCTTAAATTCAGAATACTTTCTTTGATAAAAACACTTGATTAAAGTTGACAAGCGATAAGCCTTTTAAAAGGGCTCGATACACACATACAGACACACCTACTCATTATTCTAGAAAGGAGATGCTAGGCTAGTCAAGATATAAAAGTGCACAAAACATGTTGATGTAGGATTTTGTGTTGATCACTCTTATTGTCTCACGTGTGATCGTCATTGGTGCAAATGTAGTTTTTTTTAAAGAAGAGAAATACGTTAACAAGATAGGCTACTCAAGAGATAAAAGTGCACAAAACATGTTGATGTAGGATTTTTTGTTGATCACGCTAATGGTCTCACTTGTGATCATCATTGATGTAGTTTTTTTTTAAAGAAGAGTTATAACTACAAAAAAGAGCACCTTAAATGATATTCTTAAAAGGTGGTGGTGTGCATGAAACGGGAACTTTCCATGAAGGCTTAGTTACGTTGGCACATACAACTACTTGCTAGGCGCCGTATATTGAAAAATAGGCTTACCTGAAAAGGCCATTGGTTGCTTGTCAAGGCTAGGAAATGCCAATTGATTGGAAGCTTAACTCCTTCACTCTTGAAAACTTTTACTTGTAAGCTTTACTTGTGTGTGGATGGTTCTTAGCCATTGGATCCTATCACCCATTAAAAATGCTTCTTCAACTACTTAAAAGTTGAAAGCACATACACCCAATTCTAATACTCCAGAAGTTGTATATAGAAAACTAATCGTACATCTTTTTATCGTTTACTTTTTTCGACTAACGTAAGCATACACTTGCCCTTACATAATAAAAAAACATGTAACTAAGAGGATGCACAAAAAGCGAGCCCAAATAATTTCCTCTTGGTTGAATTGACAAGGACAACACACCAATACTTTGTGACTATAGTGATAAAAACATCAAGGAAATAAAAGAGAGAGAAGTGGATCATTAAATGTGCAACAAAGGTTGTTGTCCACAAAAATTTGATGTAAAGATGAATACATTTTTTCTATGATTATACTTGAACATGTGTTTTGTGTGTGTGTGTGTGTGTGTGTGTGTGTAAGAGAGAGAGAGAGAGAGAGAGAGAGAGAGAGAGAGAGAGAGAGAGAGAGAGAGATCCAATATAACTTGATTGAACAAAACGGGAGTTTAAAAGATGAGTAGACCACATGGAGAAAGTTATGTAAGAAAGGAATCACATGTGATGAAAATGGTGAATGTCATTGAAATCTTCCCCCATTACATTAAAAAAAGTCATAAAAAGTACAAATAATTGATGGCATGGAAATGTTAGCATGATGTAAACAAGTCTTTATAAAAGGAAGCCCAATTTTAAAAAATCAAATTCCACAAACCAACTGTAGTTGATTTTTTTATTTATGTCTAATCAATAATGGAAGAAGCCATATAGATAGCATACTCAAAATGAAACTTTCAAAAAATCTGTGTAAAGGCTACATATGTATCAATCTACAAGTGACCATGCTACTGTCACAAGTGCTTGTAATTAGGGTCAAATTGTCGTCACTTAGTGGGTTCAAAGATTATTAAATACTTATGTGGGTTCAAAGATTATTAAATACTTATGTCACATCCCCTAGAGTCAGCCATAGCCAAGAGTGTCTCAAGCTCTCATCACCACCCAGCCGTAGAGGATAAGATTGGTGTGGTTACATACACCTCCCACTAATATGTGGAGTGCTGTCCATATATTAGCCTGGCCATCTAGTTGTTTGGTCACCCGGCCAACGCTCCGACTGAGGTATCCTCACCCCTAGACCCTAGATGCACTTGTCGTCGGCACTCCGGCATTCGAGATGCGCATTCGGTTGAGCTCTCATGTGCCATTACAGGCTACGTGACAACTTAAAGGGAACCTTAGTAAGATCTATAAAAGGTTATCATTTAATTGAGAGAAGGTTATAAAATTGTTTTGCTTGTAGAGATTTCTCATTTTGTATTAGAATTGCCTTGAGATGAATTTTGTTTTTCCAAAATGAGAAAAACATACTCTAATTTTCTATTTGACATCTAATATAATAAAATAAACTTAAGCATCATTATCTTAAGGCGTTGGACAAGTTCATTCAAAGTTTCTTGGTAGGGTACTACCAACTTTGATAAGTCCAAACACACTAGTAGTCCTTGCACATGTTTACAAGTCCATTTGTACTAATAGACCTTGTTGTATGTCCATTTGTACTAATAGTCCAAAAACTCTAGTAGTCATTGCTATATGTCCATTTTCACTAATACTCCAAAAACATAAGTAGTCCTTACACATGTTTATAAGTCCAAATAGTCCTTGCACATGCTTATAAGTCCATCTGTACTAATAGACCTTGCTATATGTAAAACATATTTAGGACTATTGAAGGGATGTAATATTTTTTAGAGCCCCATGCTAGTAAACCAATGTATTTGAGTTAGCAACTTTTATTCTACTTTACTAGGCACATGTTTATAAGTCCACTTATACTAATAGACCTTGTTATAGATGCAAAACATATTTAGGACCATTAAAGGGATGTAATATTTCTTAGAGCCCCATGCCAATAAAGCAAAATATTTGAGTTATCAAACTTTGTTCTACTTTGGCACGGCTATAAGATTGCTTGGTGTGTATGCACCACCTTGGGAAACAACGCTCTTTAAATTTTGATCATACAGTTGGTCCACATTGTCAAGATGACTATTAAAGCAAGGACACCATGTTTGGAACCTGTCTCACGTAAGAGTGATTATATTCTCCTCCTTAATTTTAAGGGCATGAATATCTCAAAAGTGTGGTCAAGGAATGACCTTTGGAAGTAGCCTTTCACTTCCCCACACATTTTTGCTTCATGGTAATTTGTGATTATGATCTTGCTTGGAGGGTCAAGTAATATCTGCACCCCATGGTAGTTAAAGCTTAAACATATAGGCTTCTCGTGTTGTCTATACTTGCACATTTTTGTGGCAACCTCTTTTCACTTCATGGTGTAGGTTCTTGACTTGAAATTGTACCCCATTCCTCAATTGCAAGGAACTAGTAAGGTATACATGTTGGAACTAGAACACCTTCTTTTTTCTAAAAAAAAAATCTTCACAAATGAGGTTTTAAAAAGCTTCACAAATGGGGTTTTAAAGGAATTTATCAACTCTAAAAGCATTACACATCTTTTTTTGTGTGATGAGTTTCTTTTCTAAAGATAAAAAAGAAGAAGATTGTTTATGGCTCAAAACAACCTTCCCAAAAGAAGGACATATAAATAAACCACCTTCCCCCAACAGAAGAACACATATTTGAGGGGGAGTAGCATTACATATTTACATAAATAAACTAACACCATTTCATTATTGATCAACTAACCAAGATGAAACACATGAGCAAATCTTGGGACAAGTTCCAAAAAAAGCTAAAGTAGCTCCAAGAAGTTGTCCATAAATTGTGTTCTTAGGTTGGGGGCCATAGATTTTCTTTCTAACCCATGTTCTCTAAGTGACACACTTATCCTATCATTGTCATGGTTTCTAATCGAGGAGGTTGCATCTACATTGTCAATGTGGGGTGCATAATTTTGTTGAATCTATAAAGACGTCAATTTAATATCGTGGAACTTATTCTTTGACTTGTAAAACATGCCACCTTTTGTAAAGTTTGCACTTCACATTTGGTTTTTTCTTTCCACCACAATTGCTGACATGTCAAGTTGCCTTAAGGGCTTGTTTACTCTCATTCAGGTGTGCCAACACATGATATGATTTGTTGAGGTTGCATTTACCTCTAAGTAGACCATAAATTTTGAGAGGTAGAGTCATCTTGAAAAGTTTTTGAAATAGTGTGAGTCTTGAAGGGGTTGATTACTTTCATTCAAGTGTGCCAACATTGGTTGAGGCCAAGCTTGACCTCAAGCCTAAACATGCCTGAATTTTGTAGCCTAAGGCTAAGAAGTCTATGAACCTTTGGAAGTTATGAGTGGCTTCAACCTTCAATTAGAATATTGGCCTCTTTGATATTACATCCATTTACCATGAAATATCATCTTACATACATGAGCTATTTTTTATAATGAAATGTCTATATGCTAGAAGCTCTCTCTCTCTCTCTCTCTCTCTCTCTCTCTCTCTCTCTCTCTAAACATGCATGTAATGTGCACACAGAGTGTCTCACACAAAACATGTACGTACATATTGCCAATCGTGTGTTAGTGTAGTGGCAAGCTTCGAAGGAGTTTGAGAGTCCCTAGGTGATGGGTTGAAATCTCCCCTTGTGCAAGCGATAGCATCTAGTGTGTGTGAGTAGTGTACTTTCAAATTTTCAGCCAAGCCCCAAAAAAAAAAACATGTACATAAATGCATGTATATACAACTCTAAATTTCATGATATCCCCATTGTCATTGTTGGGCTTCATTTTGTTTTATGAAAAAGTAGATGATACTCTTAAAACTTTGGAAAAATCAAGGCCACCAATTGACATTTAAATGACCTTTGAAATTAGAAGCCTAAAAATGAAGGCCATCAATTGACATTTAAATGCCCTTTGAAATTAGAAGCCTAAAAAAGATTCCTAGAGGAGGCGATGGAGGACAAGCCTTCTGTTTACTGCTAGAGGATGCCATGGTGGTAGAGAGTCTGAGAGAGAGATAGCCTACGCACATGCCTCCCGTCAATGGCCTCCGTCCGGCCAAAAAGTGACCCACCGGACTTTGTCGGAAAGGGGTATGTTGCACAAGTCTTTGGTCGGAGGCCTTCGTCCAGCTAAAAAGTGACCCACTGGACTTCCCGGACGGAGGCATCCCGCATATGAGTTAGTCTGTCCGAACTTGTCTCCACCAAGAAAACGTAGCAAGCAATTGCAACAAGGGCAGGCCCTGCACCACCAAGAAAACGCAGCAAGCAATCGGAGCACCTGATTGGAGCAAGCAAACGTAAGAGCTCCAGAGGTCGCAACAAAAACAATTCGCCACTGCTTCAGTTCGTACGCTGAACATGACTTTTATAGTAGGTGAAACAAATCAGGTCGGTAAGGTTATCTCCGTACACGACCTTGGGTTAAAAAGCAAATTTTTTTTCCGGTTGGACGGAGCAAAAGGCCTTCATGTGGGCACAGTAAGGGAGAGAGAGAGAGAGGGAGTACCATTTGAAGGGATTATCTAAGAATAATACCCTTGAAAATTAGCAATTCTTTCTCATAGTAGTGTTAATTATTTAATACCACCCAATTCTTCGAAAATCACAATGGTGTTAATTAGTGACACCCAAAAAAAAAACATCTGAGCAAAATTTGAAATAAGTGAGCGATCTGGGTGGTTACGTAGTCTACTACCCCTTGACCCACCAACGCCTGTCTTGTCGCTCTTCTTTCTGTAGAGGGTCGCCCTCGCCATAGCTAAAAATGAAAGGCTGTTTCAAACACATGCGCTTCATTCAGCCACAGCCCAGTAAGCCCACTTGCCGACTTTTGCTTATTAATCTGTGTGAGTGTGGACTTCTCTCTCTCTCTCTCTCTCTCTCTCTAGCCATCCTCTTTTAGGGTTTCCTGCAGCAGGCAGAAGGATTGGGTAGTGTCGGTTGGCGTTTTTCTGCATTTCTTTTTTCTGCACAGTGCACAGTGCACACTCCTGCACACTGGCCCCTCCTCTGAGTCAGCACTGAGCAGAGAGGGCAGAAAAGTAAGGCCCATCCGACCCTCTCTTCTTCTTCTTGTGCTTGCCCCCTTCTATCTCTCCTCACCACTTATCGCCATAGCCGGAGCTTCTAGGGTCTCCGCTTCGCTGATCTGTTGCTCTGAGGACCCAGGTATGTTGCCCTCACCCTCTTTACCACACTTGCTCTCTTCCCCTCGTGTATGCGGTTGCCCTCTTCAACATGAGTGATGGAGAGAGCTTTACATCCCATGGGGGGCAGATGTTATACGGCGCCTTGTGATGGGTAGATGCCTTGAGGTGGATGAGCTTCATGTGCTACATCTTGTGTGATGGGTAGATGTCGTATGATGGAAGAGCTTCTTGTGACACGCCCGCTTTCAGTGATGGGTAGATGGCATACAGTGCATCAGCCTGCTCTCGGTGATGGGTAGATCATGTGGTGAATAGGCGTCATGTGCCCATATGACATCTACCCATCTCTGAGACCAGGTATGGGACATCTACCCATAGGAATGGCGCATGATACCTATCCACTACCCATAGGCATACTACAGCATGCTCATGTGCCAAGCCTAATGGCCGTGCTTTGAGTGCAAGTCGATGTTCTGTGGGATTAAGGCATCATGTGCCATGACTGAGGGTCCATGTTTAGAGGGATAAAAGTACTTTGAAAGGGTAATTCTTGTTTAGGTTTGAGGCTCAAGCTTTTTGCATGTGTGCTGCAGAGGGGCTAGAGCTACTTGTACATATTGCGGTGAAGCTCAACACGCCAAACTGGATTCCTGTGTCAGAAACCTTGGGTTTGTGCCGCACTTGGCTGCTCTGAGCCCGAAGGAAGCCCGGGCAGAGATGAATGAGTGCGGGAGTCTTAGATCTGCACTGCAAGGGGAGCGTCTTGACGACAAAGTTATTTGCCCGATGCCCCGAAGGGTTGCTGCAGTGACTGTTACAAAAGCGGAGGTGTTGAAGCCTTTCTGGCAGCGGAGAAGGTATTGTTTCTTGCTCTACAAGTGTGGAGTGATTAATTAGCCTGCCCTGGGGGATCTTAGCTGTAGATGGGTAAGATTGCCTGCTGAAGCTCTCCTACCTGCATATCCAGCCCGAGATACAACCCTCTTCAATGCTTAACGTGATGCTCTTGTCTCTTGCAGTATGTCACCTATGGCAGTGGATTGTGAAGCAAACCATGAGATATTGGAGATTTTTCTCAGTAAGGTATGCCTGCAGAGTGCACTTCTAGAGGGGCTGTGATGTATCTCCCTGTTTGCTGTGTCCTTATTCAAGCATGGGTTTGCCTTTCGTGCAGAACTCGTGTGGAAACTCTCCAAGTTTCGGATGCTCGCCCCCTTACTTCTCCGGTTCCCCTCCATGCCGAGCCGGCAACCCTCTAGTACGAGATGTAGAGTTTTCCCACCAGAGGCCACTCCCTTCACCTTCACCTGCCATGGCCATGCAGTCCAAGTCTGTTGCAACAGTGCCAACCTATCGAGCCAGTCCGCGTATCCGCGTGGAAGGATTCGATTGTTCAGGCCGTGGATTCGAGTGTACAGGCCGAGATACACGCTGTCACGTGCCTGCATTAGCGTAGGAAGCCCTCCTAACCCCAACCCAATGTGAAGGCCGCCTTGGTAAACTGTGCAGCTTTTGGTACCATTGGCCTCCTTGTAGATAGATGTCTGTACCTAGGAGTGTGGGCTTTTTTCCATCTTTTTTTTTCCGGATCTGACTGGGTCTTTGCCAATTTTTTTTTCTTGGAGAGACAGCCGCTACCAAATCTGAGTCCAATGTCCACCTCTGGCTTTTGGTTGGAACCAATACAGGAGCTGGAGGGTTCAGGATAGTTTTGGGGCTATGAGCACTGGGATACCTGATGAGGCAAAATGTGGACCCAATTCTTACGGCCAGCATTTCCTGTATAGATGTGAAGCTTTGTAATTCTATTTCCTTACCTCCTGAGTGCCTCACTTTCATGTAGCTTGTTCTGCATCCAGTGTTTCCCCCCCTAGTAATTAAACACTTTGTTAATTATTATCAATGGTAGTATGATAGTTAATACCATACTTTTACTTGGGACTCAATGTTGAGTCAGAAGATCTCCTCGAAGTAGCTTTGATGGGCTGTCTTGCATTATAATAGGAATACCAAGGCTATGGATTTCTTAAATCATGAGCAGAGACAAAACAGTAAAGTCAAGTCCCAGGATATTTTGATTGCTTGAGGTTGTTTAAGTTTTGTGCTAGCTTCTTGCAATGGTTAGATTGCCTAAGGAATATCATTATAGGATGGGTGATGGTGGAATTCTAATTAGAATACACGTGTTCACCGTCTGCTTGCTGTGAACAAATTAGCTTCCTTCGTAAAGTTTCATGCTCTCATGAAAAAACCGTTTGAACAAACAAGGGAAAGGAAAAGTAAATCAAGAGAGAGGAGTGTCGAAGAGGGTGTGATCTATAAGCGTGTTCTTTATTCAGTCTCAAATCTTTACTCATTCTTCCCAAAAAAAAAAACACTCAGACACAGGTCTCAATATAGGTTGATTGTACTGTTGGAGATAAAAATAATAATATAAAAAATAGAGGAGATGAATTTTAACGTGCATTCTGGTTTATAAATTTTGTAAGACGGTGTTGGAATATTATAAAGCATTCTTACTTTGTGCTTATTGTCAAAAACAGAA
This sequence comes from Cibotium barometz, assembly GCF_041138505.1. Classification (NCBI taxonomy): domain Eukaryota; kingdom Viridiplantae; phylum Streptophyta; class Polypodiopsida; order Cyatheales; family Cibotiaceae; genus Cibotium; species Cibotium barometz. The sequence continues at coordinate 22,166,333 of NC_141050.1, forward strand.
AGTTTATGAACTTTGTATATATATATATATATATATATATATATATATATATATATATATATATATATATATATATATATACATACATACTTAAGACTAGTAATAGAGGTAGACTATTTTAAAGTTTGGTTGGCCTAATGTGAGTCATTTTTGATGATATTTTTGACAATTAGCAATACACGATTGTTCCCTTGTAATAGAATTTTGTGAGCTTTTCTTTATTTTTGCTTGTTTGTATGTCATTGGATCTTGCTTATTCAATGGATGCATGCGAGAAAAGTTGGTTTGCAGGTCTCCTCTTTGCATGAGCTTCCTCTTGTGAGAGAATCATCATGGGAAGGCTATCTATTTTCCCCTCTATTTAGGCACAAAGAGCTCTTGCTTCACACCCAATTAGCTAGGAGCACATCCGAGTTGCAACCTTAGTTCTAAGGTAAGGCTCAATGATACATGCTTGAGTAAGGCTATTGATTTGAGTATATTTGGTATAGTAGATGCATACTAGGTTAAGGCTTAGCTCATAGTCTAAAGTAAGGCTCAATGATACATGCTTGAGTAAGGCTATTGATTTGAGTATATTTGGTATAGTAGATGCATACTAGGTTAGGGCTTAGCTCATAGTAGAAGCATACTAGGTTAGGGCTTAGCTCCGTTCATTCATCCAGTCTAAGCTTTTGGGATTACCTAACATTGCTCAGAGTTTATTAGGAGATCACACAACAAAAAGCAAATAATTTTGGAGCTAAAATTTAGAGTCTTGATGTCGATGTCAAAAACGTCTATAAGAAAAGAGAAAAAAATGAAGATCTGCTTGTCTTTTGTCAAGGTTCTTGCTACTATGGTTAGTTAATGCTTGCATAAAAAGATTGTTTGAATAAACAAAGGAAAGAAAGAGAGAGAGAGAGAGAGAGAGAGAGAGAGAGAAAGAGTGCGTACAAGAGGTGTTATCTTTATGTTTATTCCTTAAATGCTATTAAAGCGTAGTCGTTCAAAAAAAAAAACACTCAGTCAAAGGTCTCTATATAGGTTGACTTGCATTGTTAGAGATGAGCCAAAATAATTCAAAAAAACAAAGAAGAGGTAGATTTGAATGTGCATTTTGGTTTATAAATTTTGTAAGAGGGTGTCGGAATATATAAAGTGGTCTTATCTTGTGCTTATTGTTAAATATGGAAAGTTGATGGACTTTGTATACATACTTTGCCTAAGACTAGTAATAGAGGATATACCATTTTAAAGTTTGGCTAGCTTAATGTGAAAATTAGTCACTTGTATATGAGTCATTTTTGACAATAAGCAACACACAACATTTCCTTGCAATAGAATACTTGTGAGCTCCTCTCTTCTCTATTCTTGCTTGATTGTCTGCCATTGGATCTTGCTTTTTTGATGGATGCATGCTAGATAGGTTTATTTGTAGATCTTCCTCTTGCATGAGCTTTCTCTTCTTCCATGCTTTTTGTGAGAGAGAATTATCGCACGAAGACTCTCTTTTTGGCTCCATCTAGACATAGAGTTTCTTCTTCACCCGACAAGGAGTGTTACGGTGTGACAACGGAGTGATGATGCGCAGTTAGTGCACACATTGAGAAGTGGCAATTGCAGCTCCAAGGGAAGGCTCAACGACACATGCTTCAGTAAGGCTAATGTAAGCTCTTGATTTAAATATATTTGGTATCATTGATGGGAACTAGGTTAGGGCTTATCTGTCCATTCCAAGCTATGGGTTTACATAATATTGCTCAATATTGATTAGGAGGCCACACTTAAAAAAGCAAACAATTTTAGAGCTAAAATTTTGAGTCTTGATGTCAAAAGCATCTTCAACCAAAGATCTTAATATAGGTTGACTTGCATGGATACAGAAAAGCTAAAATAATTTAAAAAAAAAGCAGAGGTGAAATTGAACATGCATTTTGCTTTATAACTACTTATGTCCTTTAAGGATTCTCATGCCATAAAATTTGTAATAACTACAAATTCCAAAGAAAATTTTGTGAGCCTAGTTCATACAAAAAAGATGCGAGCCTACAGACATGAGCGTGTAGACGTGAGCTTGGATATGTCAACCTATAAATGAAGCCTGCAGATGTGACCATGGACATGTGAGTCTAGAGATATGAATCTAGAGATAGGAGCCTAGCAAAAAAAAAAGTTCAAAAAAAACTTGAAATTTTTTTTTTGGTTACAAAAAACATGTTTTTTATAGCTTGAGTAGAATAGACGTGTTGAAATCAATTTCAGACTTGCTTTAGCGAAAGTACTAGAGACCATTTCATTAGAGTGAAATCCTTGATGCAAACCCGATTAGGGCTAATTGTTGGAAAAAATAATATAGTTGACTATAGTGCATCAAATCACACTTCCTCAAATCCACCCAGCCTTGGGTCGCATCAAAGACTAACATACTTAATAGAGTGCTTCTGTGTTAAAAAGATAAAACTCCGTCGGATCCACCTCCAACAAGGAGCTTAGGGATGAAATAAGTTAACTAAATACAAACATGAGCATTATACTTACATGGTCAAAGCAATACAGGAGTTGGAGCCCACTTATTTTTTTAGGGTTAGGTACCTTGTTGATAGGTTGAGATATGATGGATATACAACCCATCATTATGCTTACATGGTCAAAGCAACATAGGAGTTGGAGCCCACTTGTTTTGAGCAGGCACTTGGAAATAAGAAATGGGAAGATGCCATGAATGAGGAGATGGCAATATTGGATGCAAATGCAACATATGGTTTATTGAGTAGATATAAGGCGAGATTGGTTGCCAAGGGTGATGTGCAGACTTATGGCATTGACTATGAGGAGAAATTCAACCTGGTTGCGAGAATGGCAACCGTGAGAGCTATCATTACGCTATGGCTGCAGCAGAGGGTTGGTCTTTACATCAGGTGGATGTAAAGAATGCCTCCTTGCATAGTGATTTGTAAGAAGAAGTATATATGATGCAGCCACCGGGTTATGAGAGTGATGCACAACCAGATTTTGTGTGCAGGTTATGTAAAGCCTTGTACGGCTTGAAGCAGGCAATCTAGAGCATGGTCAAACAAGATCGGTTAGTATCTTGTTACCAATGGATTTCAGATATCCAATACATATTTTTTACTTTATGTGAAAAATACAGATAGAGAGATCATGCTATTAATCATCTATATGGATGACTTGATTATCACCAGTGATAGTGATGCTGATATACATGAAGTCAGGAGGCTTTTGAAGCAGAAGTTTGAGATGAAGGATTTGGGTGAGCTGCGATATTTCTTGGGCATAAAGGTGGTGAGATCACCTCATGGCATTTTTTTATGGCTTGGACATGTTGTCCAAGTATGGTATGATAAGCTGTAAGCCTATTTCAGTGCCATTGGAGCAGAACACAAAGCTTTTCCCATAGATATAGGCGAGCTTTTGGAGGATCCCACTACGTACAGGCACATAGTGGGTAGCTTAATCTATTGGACTTGTGAGTCAGTTTATGCAGGCTCCTAGGAAGCCACACTTGGATGCGGCTAGACGGATTCTTAGATACATAAAGTCTATAGTTGATTATGAAATTTTCTATGAGGCTGGTATATAGATATAGCTACATGGGTACACGGATGCTGATTGGGGCTGGTAGTGTTACAAATAGGAGATCTACCAGTGGTTTTATGTTTCATCATTTGGGAGTGCTGTTGTGAGTTGGGGCAGTAAGAAACAACCAACAGTTATCTTGTTGAGTACAGAGGCAGAGTACAAGGGTGCTACTATGGCAGCTTGTGATGAGAGGTAGCTTAGTTTCAGAAGCTACTTTTGGTGATATGGGTGAGCTCATGGATAGGGCAAATGTTATTTATTGTGACAACATGAGTAGCATACAGTAGTAACCCAGTATACCATGCTAGAACAAAGCACATTGAGGTGCATAATGAATCAAATGAATGTGGTCTTGGCACATGAATTCGTAAAGAAAAACCATGGGCCCTCTTTCTTTGTAAGGGCCCAAACAACTCACAACCATGATTTTTCACTATGCATACACATGTCTTTCGAGGATTATAGAATCACACTTTTATTTTTTGTAACACATTAACCTCCCATTGGAGATGACAAATCTTTTATCCTAAAATTTTTTATTCACGCATCAAACTAATTCATAATATATAGACATTTCTTTATTTAATATATCCATGTACTATTAATCCTTTTTGCTAGGAACTCTAACAACAACAACAAGAAAAGGTAATATTTATCTCACAGATATTTAGTCAAGTATGAAGGCCACCCCATCAAAGATTCTCAATGACTGCCTAATCATACCCTTGTGGCCTGTCCATCCTTGATTGCATCTTATATTCATACTAGCCCATGATGATTTTGTGACAATTGAGGAGAGTTGCTTGTCACCCCTTGGACATGTTATGAAGGGGTTAATTCATGGAATATATATATTTCCACGTTTCCCATTATTTATAAATCCTCCTATATGGATTTAGATTGGGATGCCTTTCTAAATCTAGGCGATCATAGCTTACTTTACGCGTATGCGGGTGAATCCGTACATACATGGGAGTATTGGTTGTATGGTCTTGATGTTATGAATTTCGTATGGTTATTTATATTTTTAACCATACTTTACGTGCATACATGCGAGTATTGGTTGTATGGTCTTAATGTTATGAATTTTGTATGGTTATTTATATTTTTATGGTTATGAATTTTGTATGGTTATTTATATTTTTAATCAATTAATTTATTAATTGATTGGCATAGTTAATGTAAGTGTAGATTCATTAGTTTGGATAATGGAGGCGAGGTGATGGTGGGGTTAGGAATATTTTGAGATAATCAATTTTGAGTGTTGACAAATATTATTTGATTTTTTGACAATGCCATTAATTCATTTTTTGGACGTCATGTATATATATTATTCAGGACATGTGAAAGCTCTCTTGTGTATATCTGATTTTACAAGATGTGTACACATTTATATGGTTTTAGGTTCACATCTATTTTTGAATTAGATTAGCTTGCATATCCAATAAAGCAAGCTATTTTTGAAGAAGACGACATATTTGTAAAAGGACACTATTTTGAGCCCCATAAGTTATTTCAAGCAATATATTTAAATACACCAAGGGGAAGTGTGGGCTCACTCTTGTATGGGGGAAAATTGGACCCAATATTGTGTCTTGAGCAATTGTTTATTCTATTCTATGCTTAGTATTTAATATTTTGCAAACGATTCATTGGGTTCACGTCAAGCTTCCACAACAATATGCTCCTTAAGAAAAGAAATGCACATATATTTATCTACATTGGGTATGAAGAAGTCTAGAGAGAAGTCTACAAGTAATGCCTCTCTACCTTGTAAATTCCACGTAGTAGCAACTATTATATATATACAACAAACATGGTGCTACATATGCTCATCATTACCTATACACTCCAGCTTGCAAACTCCACGTAGTAGCAACTACTACATACATACAACAAGCATGGTGCCAGATATACTCATCTCATTACCTATACACTCGAGCTTGTAAACTCCACGTAGTAGTAACTACTACATACATACAACAAGCATGGTGCCACATATACTCCTCAATACCTATACACTCCAGCTTGTAAACTCCACATAGTATCAACTACTACATACATACAACAATCATGGTGCCACATATACTCATCATCATTACCTATACACTCCAGCTTGCAAACTCCATGTAGAAGCAACTACTACATATAAAAACAAGCATGGTGCCACATCCTCCTCAATACCTATATGCTCCTCAAAAAAAGAAATTACACACCTCTAGCTTGCAAACTCCACATAGTAGCAGCTACTATACAAACACAGTGCCACATATACTCCTCCTCAATACCTATACACTACTTTAAAAAAGAAATTGCACACCAACTCCATGTAGAAGCAACTACTACATATAAAAACAAGCATGGTGCCAGATATCCTCCTCAATACCTATATGCTCCTCAAAAAAAGAAATTACACACCTTTAGCTTGCAAACTCCACATAGTAGCAACTACTATACAAACACGGTGCCACATATACTCCTCCTCAATACCTATACACTCCTTTAAAAAAGAAATTGCACACCAACTCTCCCCTAGAACTACTTATAAACCTAGCTATATTTCCATAGACATAAGGTTTGATAAATTATGAGTGGAGGAATAAGAATAAACCTATGAGAGAACTTGAATCAAGTTGAAAGTCATTTGAAGAAACTCACATTTCTAAAATTATACAAGCTTAAAGATACACCAAAGTAAACCAAATTTGCTTACATAATTTTCTTCATTAAAAGGTTTCATATTTATAGCCTTAGAGAAGGTGCCCATGTCCAAAATATTTTCCTTAAATTTCTACCTACAATTAAGTCCTAAAATCTTCTCCTTAAGTCCTAAAATCTTTCCAATGTTATAAACTTATCCACTACCTTCTTCTACTCATACAATACACTCTCACACAACTCCTACCAATTAGCCCAATTACTTTTATCTCTAAGGTTTTGCACACCCTTTCTACCTTTGAACCATCACCTAAGGTTCCAACACTAATTTTTAACTCTAATTCACACAAATGCAATATCACTATTTTAACACCCTCCCTTGAGCATCCCTAGCTTTTGCTTGATCATCACCACTCATTCAATGAATAAACTTGACTCAAGGAGACACCCATGCTCCCTTCCTCAAGCAATAACCATGGAGACTCTCATGCCCCATCACATAGACAAGGAAGTGCCTCAAGTCATCATACAAACTTCTTGTTGTGCATGATCAAGTGCCGTATGATGAAATGTAGCCATATTTGGTAGTGATGTGTGTGAACACACTAGGACCAGTCGTCGCGAGGTACTTTTTCCATCTTTAGGAGGTTAACAGTGAGTCATGAAAAACGAAAAACAAAATCATGCAAATGACAACTCAACTCCATTTGTACCTTTTTTCAAATTTATGGAGACAAAAGACATACTTTCATGTCAAACATTTTAAAAAAACCACGACTTTTATGAAAAAAAGAATGCATAAAACATTACTTACATTTTACTCTAAACCCAAAAACGTCTAGTTGAAAAAAGAATTAAAAAGGAGAAGAAACTCTTCCAATCAACTAGGAGAGTCATTGGACCTTTTGCTTAAAAATATCAATTGTTTTTTTTGGCACAAGTGTCCATAATTTTTTAACTCACATCCATACATAATAATATTTATATCATGCAAATTAAGCATGTCCACACGACGAATTCCACTTTTCTTTCCTTTTTTGCTTTGTTTAAGTATCTCTAAATCATACTTTCCCTTGAGCACGGACCAATACATGTTTCTGCGTGTTGTACGTAGCGTGCTATCCACAAACTGATAGGTGGTAAAATTGACGTTACTTTTAGACCCAATATAATTTGATTAAACTCTCTTACATGGGACTAGTGCATTGTCTAAGAAAATAAATTTTCTTTGTATACAAAGTTGATCCAATGGTCGAATTTAAGAATATTTTGATATTAAGACGTAGGTATATGGAGTCCATGGTCATAGAAGAGGTTTATTGAAAGCAAAGATGTTTCTAGATTTAGATAGAAATTCAACGATCCAAACGGTCAAATTTTAGACGATAGTGAGTACTACAATTCATCAGTTTAATTTATTTTGATCTAACAGTTCGATTTAGAGTTATAGTCTTTGCAAAAATATAGTTTTTAGTTTATAACATTTAGATTTTGAGCCATGAAAGTGACAACAATTGTCATTTTGAAAAATTGACAAACTGACATTTTTATTGTTGACGGTGAAATTTTCGTCTGAAAAAAGAGAAATTTTGGTCCATAATGAACAAAAATTTCACGTTTATTGGAAGACAAATTTAGTTCATCAATGGAAAATTTTCCGACGGAAAAAAAATCCGTCTGAGAATTTGGATTCCAAAAACCACTTGGATTTTAGAATCCAAATTTTCGTTTGTAGATTGAGATTTCCATCAATGGATTGAAATTTTCGTTGACGGAAATTTCAATTTGTCGACGAATTTTTTTTTCGTTCAACGGAATTTTTGACAAATTTTTTTTGCATGGACGGACTAAATTTTTTGTCCAATAAAAGTGAAAATTTCGTTCAATATGGACCAATATTTCTCTTTTTTCAGACAAAAATTTCATTGTCTCATGATAGAAATGTCAGTTTGTCAATGGAATTTTGGATTCAAAGTGAATTCTAGAATCCAAATTTTCATCAATTTTTTAAAATGACAACTGTTGTCATTTTCATGGCTCAAAATCTAATTGTTATAAACTAAAAACTGTATTTATGTAAAGACTATAACTCTAAATCGAACGGTTAGATTAAAATCAAGTAAACTGATAAATTGTAATACTCACTACCGTCTAAAATTTGACCATTTGGATCGTTGGTTTTCTATCTGAATCTAGAGAAATAGTTTCTTTCATGGAGCCCTTCTGGGAGAAGAAAGAGGACTGTGATGTGTGGTGTAATTTGTACCGAAGTTTTTTGGTCAGATTTTTTTTTTTGGGCACGTTTTGGAGGCCGTTCTTACGGTTATCAAATTTTTGCAGACATCTTCGAGGACCAGATTTGCACCGTTCTTCATCAGATTCTAGAGTAGTGTTCGCAGATCTATTATAGAGGGGTGTGTAGATATATGAGAAAGCATCAATAGGCACTCACCATGCCTGATCTTGTCTATGAGCTACACTTTAATGACATCGATCCCTACATCTTATGAGTAAAATTTCTACATACTTTGCTCTACATTTCTTTCATACACCTTGTAGGTCTCCTTGTTAGTGGCCTTATTAGAACCACCTTGGTTGCACCAAAGTAGCGCTTAGCACTTGCAGGTTGTGTGATTACTTGCTTGGGTATTATAAAAAATGGCAAATAGTTATGTATTTCAGATGCTGAGAATAAGCTTAACGGGACCAACTACCCATTATGGTCCTATATGATGCAGCATGTATTGGTAGCCAAAGAGATATGGAATGTTGTGATTGGTACTGAGAAACGTCTTAGTTCCTTTAATGAACATGATGTAGAAGGAACATCACAGACACAGACTTAGTTTCACATGGTGCATTACCACAGTATAGCTTGCCTCCTACATAGGAAAAAACAAAGTGGGATGGAAGGGATGCACATGAGCATGCATTTCTTGCTTTGTCAGTCAAGAGGAGCATCAATCCTCATATTTGGTAATGTAGGATTTTGGGATGCACTTGCATCATTGTACCAGGTATATAATGAAGCACGTGTTACTTATATATGCATGTAATTAGAGTTAGAGCATATTGATGAGGGAGACTCCATGAATAGTTTCCTTATAAAAATCAAGGATTTTAAGGAGCGGTTAGCTAGTGTTGATGCTGGAGAAGGAGAAAAAGAAAGACTCAGGCTGATGCATCAGCATTTAATGCAGAAAAAAAGAAATCTACAAACTATGCACATGATGATTGGGCTTTCATTGTGTACAGTGCAATTTTAACCGTTCGCATAAGGATGTATGCATGGCTATTACAAATGTACATGTTTGGTATTTTGACAGTGGTGCTAGTAAGCACATTACTTCTCATTGTAGTTTGTCACTTAAATTTTCTCCATAAGGAAACACTGTAGCATGTGCAAACAACTCCTCATATCATGTAAAAGGAGTTGGTAAAATTGTCCTCAACTGCTGCAAATGATGGATTAATCACACTTTCAGATGTATTATTTGTACCAGGGATCAAGAAGAACTTGTTATTTGTCTCACATTACTAAGGCTGGTTTAGTGGTTCAGTTTGTGGATGACAGATGTATTGTTCATGATTATAGTGACGGAAATACAATTGCTGGTTTTGGTACTTTGTCTCGTGCCTTTACAAGCTAGATGCATATGAAAGGTAAAAGCATGGTGTATGTACAATTTCTACCACAAAGGCAATGGGTGATGCTAAGCTATGGCATGCAAGCTTTAGTCAATTGAACTTTGGCAGTTTGCTATGTTTACATACGCATGACATGGTGTCTGAGAGACGACACATCTTGGAGCCCCTATCAAACATCTTTGTGAGGGCTGTATTCTTGGAAAAATATAGTGGGCATCATTTCCCAAAGATGCTTCAGTTAGAGCTATCCAAAAATTACAGCTTATACACAGTGATGTATGTGGTCCTATGACAACATCATCTATTGGGGGCTACCTCTATTTTGTGACATTCATTGATGATTATTCCAGATATACCCATGTATATCCATTGAAACACAAATCATAGGTTTTTTTGTGCTTTAGAAACTTTGCTACTATGGTTGAAAATGTTTCTACATGTAAGATTAGTGACCCAGCATACTGATCAAGGGGGAAGTATATGTCTAAGGAGTTTCATGCATACATGGCATAAAACACCAAGGGGGAAGTATGTCTAAGGAGTTTCATGCATACATGGCATAAAACACCAATGTATTGTGCCCTATACACCTCAGCAAAACGGTGTAGTTGAATGCAAAAACAGGTCTCTCATAGACATGGCACACTGTATGGTCAAAAGTCAAGTGTTACCTCATGGTTTCTGGCTAGAAGCAGTCATGTGTGCAACATATGTTTTGAATAGGTGTCGTATAATTGAAGCTTGGAATGGCACAAAGCCCTCTGTGGATTGCTTAAGCATTTTTGGTTGTCTTTCTTATGCACTTGTCCCTGAGAAAATGTGCACACACAACAAGCTGATAAGGTTGTTAAATAGATTTTTGTGGGGTACAGCTCAAAAAGTAAGGGTTATCGTCTCTATCATCCTACTACCAAGTGAATTTTTGTGAGTAGAGATGTCGTATTTGTGGAAGATGCAATGCAACACTTCTTTTCAAGTAAAAAACAACAAAATGTATGTTTGCACAGAAGATATTTGGCACTCTCCTTCCATTATTCAATGTAGGACACATTGATGTAGAGCATTTGGGTAATCAAAGGAATGCTGAAAATTAGCCCACATAGGTTACAAGCATGTTTTTCAGCCCACAGATCACCCTATTGATGAGGCAAATGTGGATGATGTAGTTGATGAGGAAACAAGGGAAATAGAGGACTCAAAACATATGCCAAAATGGCTGGTGCAAACACTACGTGACAGAAAATTGGCCACTCCTTTGCCTAGTAGAACACGTGCAAGTTCTTATCATGCATCTTATGTTGACACAAGTCATGCTCTTATTGCCAGTTTATGTAGTGAAGAGGAACCTATCTCCTTTGATGAAGCAAAGGAATCTAAAAATTTGATTGAGTGCTATGCAATATGAGTACGATTTAATACTAAAAAATGACACATGGGATTTGGTAGACTTGCCTCATGGCAAAGAAGGCCATTGGCACAAAATGGGTTTACAAGCTTAAACGTAAAGTTGACGGTAGTGTGCGATACAAAGAAAGGCTTGTTGCAAAGGGTTATGCAACACAGAAAAATGCATTGACTATGGTGAAACCTTTTCACCCACATGTCGTATGACTATCATGTAGAGTATCATTGCATTAGCAGCATATAAAGGTTGGAATGTATGTCAGTTGGATATCAAAACTGCCTTCTTGAATGGAGATTTGAATTAGGAGGTCTATGTATCTCAGCCTCGTGGTTTTGTTCAAAAAAGTCAAGATTTAGAAGTATGCAGATTAAAGAAAGCTTTATATGGTCTTAAGCTAGCTCCTAGAGCATGGTACGAAAAGATACATACATAATTGGTTGCACATGGTTTTTAGAGCAACCCAACTGACAATACCCTCTATATTAAGATGACTAAGGATGTTATATTGGTCATCGTGTTATACGTTGATGACATGTTGCTCAGAAGCCCTAATGTTGATCATATTTTGGCTTTTATAGTTAATTTAGAGAAGTCTTTTGAGATGCTAGATATTAGACCATTGCATTAGTATTTGGGCATTGAGTTTTGGCAACATAATGATGGCATTGTTATGCTATAGAGGAAATACATAGATGCATTGTTGAAGAGGTTCAATCTTGAAGATTGTAGACTTGTGGCTACACTTATGGAGTCGGGTTTACGACTGTCTTGGGTGAAGATATAGGTGACCCTTTTGATGCCGTCTTGTATCAAGAAGTTGTTGGATGCCTTATCTTTTTGTGTAACACTAGGCTTGACATTCAGTATGTGGTCTCAATATTGAGCAGATTTATGCATAGCCTAGGGACAAAGCATTGGCAGTCTATCAAAACGGGTGTTTCGTTACCTAAAGGGCACTAAGAACTTTTGGTTATTTTATCCCAAGGGGGTAAATTGAAGCTGCATATGTTTACAGACTCAAATTGGGCTGGATGTTATGACACACGAGTGTGAATGAGTGGTTTTTGCTTTTACCTTGGTGATTCATGTATATCATGGCTCAGCAGAAGCAACCCACTGTGACCACTTCTAGCTCTGAAGCTGAGTATATGGCAACATTTATAGCTACATTTGAGTGTGTTTGGCTCAGGTGTCTTATTGTGCTTATTTGGGTATTGGTAAGTGCTCAGCCGCTACCATCTTCACTGACCGTTAGAGCACTTTGGCAGTTGCAAGGAATCCAGTTTTTCATGCTCGCACAAAGCACATTGAGGTGCGCTATCATTATGTTAGGGAGAGATGCTCTACAGAGGAAATTAGCTTGGCTTATGTGCCAACATAGGACAACATGGTAGATTTGTTCATGAAGGCTCTCCCGCATGAGAAGTTTGAAGCTTTTTGTAAAGCTTTAAACTTACTTCCCTTTGGAGACTAGTTTGGGCTCCCTATCACAGTCCAAAGAGCTTGGCACATCATGATGATGGTAGTACACAGGATTTTATTTTTGAGTGTGTTGTTAAGAAATTACAATTAGAGACACACCATCACTTTATAAGGTTATTTGCATTCCAAGGTATACATTATAATTAGGTAAATTAGGTAATTAAAAATTATCATTAGCCCTTATAAAAAGAAAAAAAAATTCTTAATCTCACCTCCCCACACAATTGATATCATCCGAGGTATGCCTTTTTGTCATCATCAATTTAATCCTCAAATTGACTATGGCACACACACGATATGGATCACATATCATAATGAAACTCTAAATGGACTGGAGATATCTCCATGATGTGGATCACATGTCATCAATTTAATCCTCAAATTGACTACTACTATGACACATACACGATGTGGATCACATATCATAATGAAACTCTAAATGGAATGGAGAGATCTCTAAATATCTTGCCTTTAGATTCCCATATAGGACAAGCTACTCCTTGATGAAAGTTTTTATGCCACAACCATTGGCTTTGTTGGTATGCTTTCTTGAGTTGTTTTGGCCTTCTATAGTTGGCAACTTGGTATTGCCTTGTTGCACATGGGGGTATTGTGAGACCATGGTGAGCCTTAGGGTTGCTTGGCTTTGTTGGTATGATTTCTTGAGTTGTTTTGGCCTTCTATAGTTGGCGACTTGGTATTGCCTTGTTGCACATGGGGGTGTTGTGAGACCATGGTGATCCTTAGGGTTGCTTGGTAGTGTGTGAAGAGTGGACATGATAGGATCTAGAGGACAGTGAGGAGACTCTTGGAACCCCCTTTTTTGCTTACATTGCATGGCTATTTTTAGCAAGCTACCATTGAAGTTTCCAGATCCATCGAGGGTCTTTATCTTTATTGCATCCTCTAAGGAGGAGCAATTTGTGTGAGGTCTATACTTGAGTTTTCTTTTGGTGTTCTTGCAACTATGTACAACATGAGTATCATGTCCTACCTTCATGCATTTCCTTAAGTTGGACATCAAATCACTATTGTATTGTAACTTTTCAACCCAATCAAAGCAAGTAACCTCTTTGTTAGTGATTTCCTTTAAGATTATGTCTTGCTGCAATTCAAAGGCTTAGAACCAAGTGTTCCGTTAGCATGATTGTGTCAAGCCTAAATGCAAGTTGAAAAGGTGTGCTATTAATAATAGCATAGTATAATTTATGCTCCCAATCACTTCTAAATATGTTCCATCTCTTTCCCTCTTTGATTTTGGAGCAACACCTTTGGGTAGCTATGAGAGCTACATGCAGACAATGAAGTCACTGTCCCAGATTGAGACATCCTCTTGGATGAGGGGAGAAAACCCTATTGTGCATCATTAACTTTGTTAATTGAACAAATTATGCATTTCAGAGTACCATTTTTTCTCTGTAAGTTTTTTGCATGCACTCTATGAAAGTGTCGATTTTGACTATGTATGCCCAATTTTTGATTCAATTCAAAGTTGTGACAGAATTTTGGTTGTAGGATAATTTGTGTAGAGAATTTGAGATTTATAGGTTATTGGTAGATGTATGTTTATGTGATTGTTCCATGTATAGTTGTAGTATAACAGGTGTATGGTATGGCTCTGTTGGAGATTGCAAGTTTGCTGTAAGTTCAAAAGTATTTATAAGCACTATTTGGTAAGTTGTTGCTATACAGATAATCATGTCTAATAGTCAGATTATGAGTTAGAAGTTAGACAAGAATAACTTCCAAGCATGGAAGTTCAAGATGACCAATTTCCTTATATGGGAAAAGGATATTAGAAGTTCATCACCACAAATGGAGCGAGAGATTGCTGAAGAAAATTCCACCCCAGAGTAGGTGCAGGCATATAAAGCATGGCATGGAAGAGCCAAAATGGTGATATACTAGTTGTTTTCTGTTAGTGTGATAGACTCTATGATTGTATATATACAAGATGTACAAATGCTTAAGGAGGCTTGGGAAACCTTGGTCAATATAAACACTCAAGCTCAAAAGATATAGCTAAAGCAAGAGTTGCATAATGTGACCAGAAAAAAGATGAATATAAATGATTACTTGGCAAAGGTTAAAGGGCTTGTAGATGCCCTTACTTCTATATTGGATCACTAATAGATGATGATGATATGATATCATTAACCTTGAATGGTCTTGGTAAGTAATATAGTCGATTTCACACCTCCATTGGAGTTCAAGAGAACTTTCTTGATAGGGTGATGAGACAGAAGTGAGCAATTGTTTGTGATGTAGCACATGCTTAGTCCCACGACAAGAGATGTGTTAGGATTGGGAGATATTTGGTATATGTGTGGATTTTGGCACCTCTAGCCACATGACTAGTCATGGTGAGCAGTTTAGAGATATTGTTAACCCTAAGTGCACACCTCTCTAGCGTCGATGCCATCCATTAACAACCGTCACTTTATTTGGCATTGACATAAAAAATGCTAATATTGTATATTTTACGTGTGTGATTGCCACTTGTCTATGAAAGGCACACCATGGGATTAATTATGGAGATTGCATGCTTAGATTATAAGTGTTTGCACAAGCCTAGGCAGCCTTGTAAAGCCATGGACCTATATTTTAAGTATGGCCAGCCAACGTGTGAAGGTGGGGGGGGGCAAGATAAGGGTTAATTTGTATTCTCACCATTCATTCTCTTATGTAACTAATAGTTAATTCTTCTTCCACTTATCATTTACGAGTTCAATTTGTGGTTTTTTGCATTTCCTATATTTTTTTACAGTTTTTAATTTTGAAATAAAAAAAATTATCAATTAAGCATGAAATTAAAAAAAATTGGGTTAAATAGACCACAAAATTGGTTTCCTAGCATAGTATTTATCCCAATTTTGACTCCTTACGTGGAGAAATCGGGACAAAACAAAATTTAGTGGAGGATTAGCAACA
Source organism: Cibotium barometz (assembly GCF_041138505.1). Classification (NCBI taxonomy): domain Eukaryota; kingdom Viridiplantae; phylum Streptophyta; class Polypodiopsida; order Cyatheales; family Cibotiaceae; genus Cibotium; species Cibotium barometz. The sequence goes on from NC_141050.1 coordinate 22,182,039, forward strand.
GAGAAATTTTTGTGTTTTTTGCACATTTTGCAATTTTGCATTAGTATAATTAATGCGAGTTAATTATGCTTAATCCTCTCTCTAATTTGGGGTATCTTAACTGGCTAGCTGCATTTAATTCATGCAAGCTTTTAGGCCACTAGCCCCAAAAAAGTCAAAAAGTTTATTTTGAGTGGTTGGACGCATTTAATGCGTGCAGCCCCAAGTCAAAGATTCTAGGAAAACCCCTTTTTGCGATAAAACCAAAAATTAAAACTGTAAATAGTAAACCAAAAATGTAAAAAAATAAAAAAAAAGTTGAAAAAAAAGCTCAAAGGGAAAAGATAAAAGGTTTGAGGCCAAAAAAAATGTGTACACACACAAACTTGCCTAATATATGTTTTAGGCTGTTTGCGATCGTGTTGACGCAACTTGTATGACACATGAAAAACTTACATTTTTACATAGCTAAGGAGCTTCCTTAACTATGGGAGCCAACGCCTATAGCGCTTGACTGCCTTGAAAAAAACACACTATTTCTGGTACTAGACAGGTTAAGAAACACAAAAGACGTGTTTTGGAAAAAACTTTGGACAATTCAAAAACTTTCTTTAAAAAAAATAAAATTAAAAAATAAAAACTTAAAAAATTCTCAAACCTATCTAGGGAATTTATAAGACCTTCTAACACCCCATATTCACATGCATCTACGATATGGGTGTGCATTAGAGGCCTATTTAGATGATAGTGCATCTATCGAGCTAGGCGCACCTGCACTAGGCTTAGGACCTTCGCTCCTCGAAACCCAATTTCAGCATTGTACAAGAACGTGTAATAAGGGGGCCAGTAATACATCGTCAGATTTTGAGTCAATGGCAGAATCTCCAGTCCCAAGAAGTGAGAACCCTAACCAGTCAAGCCAGTTTACCAGTCTTTTTGATGACCACGTAGCTAGCTATCTTAGAGCTTCAGCCTCAACCTGCTACCTCTAAACCAAATCTTACTACATATAGAAAATATGATGAAGGAGTTGAGGTAAACTCCAGAGAGATACCCTCTTATCGTTGCAAGCAAGGAGTGTTTACGTTGATATCCCTATCCATATAGCTCCTCTTACACTACACCTGTGACCATCGACCACCGCTTGCATAAGTGCTTATGCTCGATGGTAGGACATTAGAAGAAGTATAGGAAATAGAGGCACTAATCCTGCCTAAGAAAAAGAAGAAGAGACTTTACAAGTGGCACAACAATGATTCGCAGCCTAAACAGTACGCCCAAAACAAGTCCCAAGCTAGGACTGTGTAAGTAGTGCCTGATAGTCTCGACACAAGCAACAACATTGCATCTACCTCGGGGAAAGAGCTAGGCTTGTAAATCATGGATCAATGTCTTCTCACAAAATGACTCGGGAGTATGATGCATCAATAGAGACTTATGGATTTTGCCATAGGCCAAGCTCATGGTATTAGTTGGGAAGGGATTATCCAATCAATATCTAGGGCCACAATAGAGGAGGAATGATTACAGAGTATTTGTAATTGCATATATAGGGTCATTGAACATGAAAGAATCCAAAGACCTACGGCACAAGTTGGGACATCCAGAGCAAGAATGTCCACAATGCATGAAGTGGTAACATCTCCTATAAGCCTAGCATGATCCTTCTTTTGTAGTGTCACCCGGCTATACTATGGACCCCCCCAACCCACATCTTTTAACCCACAAGGCCATGCTACAGGGACTCAAGAGCATACTAGCATGAGCTTTACCTTCTTAGATCCTAGAGCTGCTCCCACCAAAGACTATACTAGTACACTGGATCACCAAGTGGCCAACACCTCACCACCAACAATGGCACCTATGACTGATGCAAAATTACCTTTGAGCCACATGCCCATGGTTACCATGGTACCAACTTCACTTCACACATGGAGCCCCCTACGACTGGAATATCTAGTATTACCATTCCTAGAGGGCTCACATCTCATTCTAGTGAACCCATGAAACATCCCTTCCCTAGAATGAGTGTGCTACTAACTCCCGCTGCTGTGCGATTGGCTGCACCTAATGCCCACACGACTAAAGCACCTTTTGGGGTGCCAGTAGGACACACACCTTATGTAGCACATCTACCCCTACTAGGGTTTAGACTAATGCAACCTCATGCAGTGCCACATTGCACCTCCACCTACTCCTATCATTGCTCCTATTATGCCAGCAAATAGCTCTATCCATAGACCCAGTTGCTTTTGCACAGGCCGTGGGGGAAGACCGGTCGAAAACGTGTTGTGAGAGATGGTGGTCAAAAAAGCCATGGAAAGGCTGTCTAGATAGCCAAGATAACTCATAAATTCATTGGAGATGGTGATACTAGGAGACATTTGGAAGTATTTGATCAAGTGTGTGAGGTCCTAGGAGAACGAAATGGAGTTTCCAAGACCAATGCCTTTAGTCTAACATTACACGGTAAGGCTGGGGATTGGTATAGAACTCTCAGGGTCGAGGAACGCTTGAACTTCACCGCTCTTAGGAGATTGTTCTTGAAGCAATTTGTGTATGAAGGAGTCTTATGGGGTGTAGCTTCGCAGCTACACAAAGTGGAGAAGTCAATTAGAGATTTGATTAGCTATCTTAAGCATTTGAACTCTTGTTGCCTTCCGCATGAATGCTATTTGAATAATCAATTTCTTGATAGATTCATCCATGGGCTTAACCATGAAGTGATCTATAATGGTTTAGTCGTTAGAGGGAATACTACATGATGGGATGAAGGCACAATAAATGCCATCCAACTAGAAGATAATCTCATGTCAAAGAAGGTAAAGCATCGGATTCTAAATCTATTGCTTCCGGAGTCACGAGACATAGCACTTCTACAGTTAAACCCCTTTTCTAAAGGTAACACTTTAGAGGAGATGAATTTTACAGATTTCATGAAAGCACTAAAAGAGGGAATGAAGGCCAATAGAGCCCCCGAAAACATACATATGTACCCAAGGAGAGAGCTTCAATGGTGCTCAATCTACCGACACAAGGACATTCGACCAATGACTGTCCACTCTTAAGGGCACGTTATAATGATAATTATACTTTTTGTGGATGTTATGGTCATGAGGCTTCACAGTGCCACATGTGTTTTCAAACCCTTGCTAATGCTTCTAGGCCTGAACAGTTAGCTTTTATGACCCTATCACAACCACAAGCCATAATGCGTACAACAACATCTCAACCCAATGCTAATCAAACGACACAACAACCTATTGCAAGGGGGATTTACAATGCACAAAATATGTCATTACCTCCACTAGTTTTGGGACCTCAATCTCCATCCCCAAGGATCACACCATTGAATCAAATAGGCTTTGAGGAACCTTTTGAGTTTCTAGAATACGAGGTTGACTTGGACATGTATGCCCCATTAGAAACAAACCAATCATCTAAGTTGCATCTTCTAGCATGCCACCTACTACAACATGTAATCATTGTGGCATAGGTCATTGGATTAAAGATTGCCCAATGAAAGTGGTGGTTGTAAATTAGCAAAATGGTCCTACCATCACACCTCTCAACATGATTAGAGTGGGTGGGCAAACTTAGAGATCAATTTTGAGAAATCCAAACCTGTGTGAATGCAATAACAAGACTCATGGCTCAAAAAAACACACTTATTATATAAAAGAAAGTAGAAAACCAAGCTACTTCAGCAAGTGGGATCCAAAAAGAAGAGCGGCCATAGAAGAAAGAAATCTATAAAAGGGGAAGAAAACAAAGAAAACGGAAAGAGTAAACTTGGGAACACCTAACAAACTAGTCTCTACATGAAGGATATTGATGAGGATTTCAATTTAGTGGACACACATGCTAGTTCCGAGCAAACTAGACACTCAAACAAAAACTAAGTAGACCAAAAAGGAAGGGATTCAAGCCCCCAAGAAACCAAACAAAGAGAAAATTGGTTCATATCCTGACCTTGTAAAAGAATTGTAACAACTTCATGAGCTTAGGGATATGGTCATGGCGTCTAAAACAAAGATCACGATAACTACATGCTTGTGTGGAGATCTCAAACTCTTCAGAGCATTGAAAGCTCTTTTAAATGGACAACTCAACATAGGACTACCACCATTTTTTAGAAATCCACAAGACTCAACCCTATTATGAAATTTCATCGACTCAAGTCATAGAAGATCCAAGAACCCAAGTAGAGGATGAGAACACCAAATCAATGGTCAAAATCCCATTGAATAAATTGGGTCAATATGAATCCAACGCATCACAATAATGGGAGTCCTTGATGGTAATGCAGGAGTCAGTATAATCACCAAAAAATGCTGGGAAAAAATGGCCAAATCTAGGCTTGAAGTCTCATACATTGTGGTTAAAATGGCTGATGGTACTATTACCAAACCAATGGGGATTTTATGCAATCTTAAGATTAAGGTGTTGAAACATCGGGTGAGACATATGTGTTTGTGATGGACTTTTCCAAGCAACTCGATTCTTATGAAATGATCTTAGGAAGACCATTTATGCGTGAAGCTAAAATGGTCCATGATTGGTCCAAAAATCATGTCTAGCTACAATTTGATGACTCAATCCTTAGAGTAGACCTGGTGACTGATCACGTATATTCAATGGGTAGTGGTGGACTATTCGACCATAGATCTGATGTAGCTCTCCTCAAGGAGTATAGGCATTGATTTGCGCATGGACATACTGTGACATGAAAAATTGATATTTTTCATTTTCAATTTTGTACATATTTTGATGGTTTCTCAATGGTAATAAGGTGGAAGCTTGTCCAAGAAGATTGCAACGCCCACCATAATGGAATAACAACGTGGTGATGTGGCGGCTTGGCGGCTACCCTGATAACAGCATTCTATCTTCAAATATAATGGTTTTACTTGATTTAGGGTGCACACATTGTAAATGTCACAAGTATGCTTGATAAATACTTTGGTATGGTAGATAGGCTAGTAATGTGGAAAATAAAAGTGGGCCTTCATGCTCACATGGATTTTAATTGTATTATTAATATAGTATTCACCATAAGGCTACAAGTTGGGGAGTGTGGAAGGCATGTGGAGGAGTGTGTGTAGGTGCATAATTGGGAAAGTTTCTTCTAGAATGCCTACATGGAAGAGGATAATTCCGCCATGTGTAAGTGGGATCTCCACCTACATGCCACTTAGACTTGGCTATTATCTCATCACACTTTCAAAGACAAAAAGTCTTCAATTTAATAATCAATAGAAGACTTAGCCTAAGAGGACAATTGATGGTGACATCTACCCTTATGTCACTGAAGGGTTGAAGATTTTTATGTTGTAATTTGTAACAATGGAAGAGAGGGTGATTCTCCACCTGTAAAAGGAGCTCTCCTCTCCCTTTCAAATAGATGAATGAAGCCTCCTCAATTGAGCATTTTGTGTCATTGCCATTCTCTTATCTTCAAACACTCCCTTTACATGTGAATGTCTCATTTAGCATTAGCTCCTCATACTTAACCCAATTTTGGACCTCTTTGATGATTCATGATAAGTGGGATAAGGAGTTATTATCTTGGTGGGCCTGTGACTTCTCAAGGTAGCCCTTGCCTTATTGCCGCCCTCCTTTGAAGGTACCAATGGTTTTAGCGGCGTAATGAGCATGTGGAAAGACTTTGGGACCATAGGTAAATCTTTACGATTGTCCGCTGAGCAATGTTAACCCTTACCCTGTAGCTTGAATCATGAAGGAGATGAAAGGCAAGAGGCTATGTGAAAATTGAGGTTTCATGCAAAGAGAGGGAAGTGCAGTTTTGTGGTCTAATACCCAAATTTCAACCGGTAATTACTTATCACTCGGGTATTGGTTTCTAAAATTTATTATATGGCTAGGAAGCTCCTTATATGCTCTTTCCACTCATGTAACTAATTTCTTAATCCTTTACTTCATTGATGATTAGAATTTCTCCCAAAGTTGCTAACTTTTAGGCAAATTTTGGCAGTTTTATAGTCTTGTAGTAAAATGCTCATAACTTTTCACCCGGTTGCCCATTTTTGAAAGTTTTTATATAGGCGCGAAGTCTCTTCAAGCTCTACGTAGCTATGTAATCCTCTTTTGTATAGTCTATATGGATTTAAAACTGTAATTCTCTGTGTATCTCTGTTTTTATAGACTTTTGATCATTATTTCTTCTTAATAATGATTAATTTCTCTTAATCTCTTATCAAAAAGCAAATCCCATGTATCTTATTCCTTCCATGAAGTATGATCTCACCTTTGATGTGTTTATCTTTATCTTAATCTAGTGCATTCATTTGTCTTGGAAGGAGCACCTATAAAGGGTGTTTGAAAGGTGTTAATTTTATCGCATATCCTTAAACCCTTACCAAGAAGATAACTATCACTATATAGGATCCTGGTAGGACTTTGGGTTACTAAGTGATGGTACCTTGAGACCAATGCCTTGATTCTTATGGCGTAGGACCTTGTGTCGTGAAAATCTAATAAAAGAAAGGCTAACCATTGCCATCTTAGAAGATTCCTGGTGATCCTTAGATACTCTTGGCGGAGGTCTCTTGACCATTCCCTTATATTATAATTACTAAAAACCCAAAAAAAAACCTTTTGACTTAGTGCTATCCACTAAAGTTTGTGTAACTTGAGATTGAACCATAACCGTAGGCATATGACTCAAACTAGTTTAGATAGGCTTATTACTAACCTCTAAGTTAAATTGGCTTATTACTAGATTGAACCATAACCGTAGGCATATGACTCAGACTAGTTTAGGTATAGATAGGCTTATTACTAACCTCTAAGTTAAATTGGCCTTACCTTTCCTCTTTGTAGCACAACTTAAAAGTTTACCTAGTTATTATTAAAAAGAAAAAGAAAAAAAACAACATGCATGCATAATCATGTTTCATCTTGTTATTATAAAAAACTCTTTATAGATTGATTTGTTTTTCACGTAGCTATCCAACACTTTGGCTTTGACTATCATCACCTTCCTATCAATGGCATCGACTCATCTTCACCCAACATATTCTGAGGATGGAATCTACATCATTAGGAAGGGGGGGCGTGTTAACCCTCATTGGACACCTCTCCAGTGTCAATGCCATCCATTGGCAACCATCACTTCATTTGGTCGTTGACATTAAAAATGCTAATATTGTGTATTTTACGTGTGTAATCACCGCTTGTCTATGACAATAGTTGGCAAGTTGGTGTTGCACAATGTAGTGCACAAGAGTGTTGTGGGACCATGGTGATCCCTATAAGCCTGGGGGGGATGCTTGGTGGTGCCAAGGGAGCATGTATGTGGCTTTCTTGGGGGTTTGGCACCAAGGATGGATCCTCTTTTATTTAGATTGATAGGGGTGCAACCACCACACATGGGCATGGAGAAATATCTATGGTTTATTTTGATTGCTTTTTTGTAGATGGTGTTGGCATGTGTGCAGTGCAACCATACTGCTACTCTCCACTATTAATATTTGGGGGTGTCGTCAAGGTCATATGGCTTTGGGTCTCCACAACCACTTGGATTTGACATTCAAGGGTGTGTTTGTAGAAACTCGAGGCGTGATTTTCTTTAATCTTAGAACCCAGATGTAGGGGTTACCTTTATAGAAACCTTGAGCTTCCAACAACAGCTTTATTGGGATCCATGCTTTGGGTACTAGGGCCATCGATGCTTGGATCTTTTAGCTTTGGGGATTATGGTGTGGACAATAAGGTTTTTGGGACCCAAAGAGAGGAATTTCCCTCGTAGAAGCCTTTAGCATCTAACATCTTGCCAATAAAGTTCAGGTTGAGAGTATAATATATTTGCTCGAGGATCTCACTTATAAGATTTGTGCTCAAAGGTGGGATTCGGACCAAATAGTGGTGGTTACTTGAGTATAATATATTTACTTGAGGATCTCGCTTGGAAGATTTGTGCTCGAAGGTGGGATTCGGAAAAAATTAGTGGTGGTTACTTGAGTATTGTGCTAGTACCAGCTAGGGTACTTTTTTGGTGGCTATAGGTCTTTGCTTGGGCATCGTATCAACATTAGAAATCTAGGATACTCTTGTGGGTACCCACTCCTTCTTGGTGATGACCTTCGTAAAGGGGGTTGAGGCTGACATTTGGGGGGTGATCTACATCTTTACTAGCAAGGTCTTTCTCTCTAATATTATTAGAGAAGGTGGTCATTGATGTGTAATAATATATAATAGCAAAAGCTCGATTCAACATAATACAAAGCACCGAATTGTAGAAGAAGTGGAGAATAAACAATATTACTGCTTGCAAAAACTTGATGATGGCATCTATGCACCCATGTGCTCTAGGCAAGGCAATTTAATGGGAAGATGTCTTGCTTACAAGAGTGCTTGAACATAATGAACTCAACCATCAGCTAAGGTTGCTAAACTACTAGTCCATATATAGTGCCCAGTGTTAGCAGGGGACATAGGTTAGCCACATCGTGCACCAACCCATGACTTGGTCCAAAATGACCAACCGACCACATCATCTGATTAGGAACATATTAGAATACAATAACATAGTCCCATAGTAACTATGCATACCTTCCATGGTTATCTGTGCTGCTAAGTCCTTCTAGACCATCATACGAGCCCTACAACCCAAAAACAGTGTGTCCTTAGTTTGTTGTCCCACCACCAGCACACTTACTAATGCGGTCACATAGCCCATACACACCTGCATCCTACTTGGTAGAGTGTCTACATAAGTCATCTCCTAACCATTTGGCCACACTTGGTGATGACCATCTAGTGTCTAAATTGACTACTCAGGTGCACCACAATGGCTACTCCTCATAAAGGGGGCCTTATAAAATAGAGTGGTGGAGCATTGAGCAAATGTTTTTCCACCAGCACCCCCTCTCAATGTCCACCCTCATAGAGGTGAGCTACCTCTCTGGTCCACCAAAAATGAGTCAGCAGTGAAGATGGCACTCTAGAAAATATCACCCTAGAGACTTTGTGAAAATGCCTACATAATTCTCTATCACCAGGCAGTAGAAAACCTCCACCTCTCCATCCATAATTAGCTCATGCACATAATGATATTGTATCTCAATGTGCTTTGTGCGAGCATGAAACTCCAGGTCCTTTTTGGTGATAGCCATGCATCAACTCTAATTTTTGCACACAACTCCTCAATGAGACTGCTTCACATGAAGAAAAGCATGCTGCCATATAAAAGAAAGTTCCACTTTAGGCTGCTTCTTGCTTATCCAAGATGTAATTCCAGAACCAATAAGAAAACAATAAGCAAACATAGATTTCCTACTATCACAATCTCCTTCCCAATTTGACTCAGAGAATCCAGTCAAGAAATTACTCGATTTGTAAGTGATGCCATACCCTATTATGGTACCTTATTTGATGTATTTCCATACCTTCTAGTTTTTCCTTGGGGCTGATTTGAGAACCTACTAAGGACACTAACTTCAAAGCTAATGTCAAGTTGTGTATTGCATAGGAAGATCAAACTCCCCTCAAACTTTATGTACTCCTCCATATCTAGTAGTGGCATCTTCAACAGAAAGCTTCACATCAACCTCCATGGGTATAACCACTGACTTGCACTCAACCATGCCAAATGCCTTCAAAATTTCTCCTACATAATTTTGTTGAGAATTCAAGATTCCATCTGACTCTTGCTAGACCTCTATCCCCAAACTAAAATGAATAAGCCCAAGGTCTATCATATTAAACTCTAAACTCAACATCTCATGTGGCCAAATCTTTTCTTTATGGTTTTCTCGGTCATAAATGAGGTCATTCACATATAGGATAATGATATTGTACCTTCCTTCCTTAGAAAAAATATATAAATTTACACTTAAAGGGAATTTAGAAAGTCCAATACTTATAAAGAAAACATCTATTCATTCGTACCATGTCCAAGGGGCTTGTTTCAGCCTATAAAATGCCTTATGGAGTCTGCACACTTTTTTTCTGAACCAAGTATCTCAAATCCAAGTGGCTGCACTATATAAACCTCCTCCTTAAAATGGCCATTCAAAAATGTTGACTTTACATCCATTTATAATATTGGCCACTTCCCATGAGCGGCCAAGGAAAGTACTATACGAATACTGGTCAATCCAACTGTGGGGGTGAATGTTTCCTAAAACTCAAACCCTTCAACTTGTGCAAAACCCTTCACTATGAGCCTTTTCTTGTACTTATCTAATGTACAATCAGACTTATACTTAGCCTTCTAAACCCACTTGGTGCCAATAACCTTCCCTTTTGCTGGACGATCCACAAGATCCCATGTGTGGTTTCTCAAAATTGAGTCAAACTCTAACTCCATGGCCCCCATTCTAGTTTGGATCTACTAATGCTTCCTGCAAGATGGTTGGCTCCTGTACTTTCATTATCTCATCCATGAAGGTCATATTGATAATGTGAGTAAAGGCTCTCTTCTACTCTATTACCTTGGATCTGAAACAAACAACTATATTGGCTCTTATGTGATTGTCGCGACGGAGCTTTCCCATTTAAGAACTACTTCACCCATTTAGGATATGGCCCCTTATGAGGTGTTACATGCTTGAGGCTATTCCTTGAACACCACATCATGATGACTGACAATTATCTTCTTTTCTCGGGGGGTGTACTTTTTCTTTATAAACTTACAAGATTTTTTTTTCAAAATGTCATTAAAAACCCCCTTATTATGTAAATAAATTTATATAATTTTTTCTCAAAATATTGGTTAAAAAAATCCCTCTTAATGATTGCACGTAGTAGACATATATTTTTAAGTGACCCCCCCCCCCCACCCGAGCTTCTTTTCCTTTGGGTTATATAGTCATTGACTCCATACAGTACCCCAAGAAGATACACTTTCTGCTCTTGGAATCCCACTTGGTTTTGAATGAGTTTAGAACATGCACAAAATAGTCACTTCTTAAAATATGTAACTCAGGGTTTCTTACCCGAGTAAGCTTCTTGAGGTGTCATTGCATTTATTGCCTTTGTGTAACTCCTGTTAACTGCAGAGTTAACTTCCTTGGTGGCCCAAAAAAGAATTCTGTAATCCTTTACCTTTGAGCATACTCTGTGCCATCTCCACCACTATATGATTCTTACGCTCTCCGCAATATTGTTTTGTTCCTTACGGATTATGAGCAACTGTCAAATCTCTTATTCCTGTTCTCCTTGTAGAAGTAGGCATTGAACTCACTTGATGTGAATTATCCTCCTCAATCTCTTCAAAAATTCTTCAGCCTCTTTCCTGTCTCATTCTCTACCAAGTTATACCATACTTTAAACTTTCCAAAATCTTATCCTGAAAAAAATACACCATAATCTTCCTACTAAAGAGAGCCAGCCAGTGCAAAGTGGTTGGCATTTTCACAAAGAACTACACTAGCTTTGGAGGAGCCTTTGTATGATTTTTGATTTCCTATGGAAATGCATGCCGATGCTGCTTTCCCATTATACAAGCTACACACGCATATGATATCTCAAAAAATGCTAGTAGATGTGTTATAATCCCAGACCTTTGTATCTCTTTCAAGGTTACAAATCTCAACTTTCCAAATCTCTCATGCCATAACTTGCTTATCCACACATTGATTCGAGCTGTAAAAGCTGATAGCTCATATAAGTTGTTGCATCGGATTCATTTCCCAAACGACATTATCGACATCTGTGATGATTGCACTAGCCTTATCGAAGAGAACCTTCAAGTCACGGTTAGCTATGGCCACAATCAGACACAATAGATTCCTCTTAATGTTTAGAACATAAAGGACATTGAACAACTTCTTAGTATCACCATTGCTAAAAATGAAAGAAATGGTACTTGAACCCATGGCTGGGCATTTGGCATCATTCTCAACTGCTACCAAGATGGACTTCCTCATAGGCTTGAGGGAGGCATACAAGCCCTTTTGGTTGGTCATGTGTCGGGATGCTCCACTATCAATGATCCATGAACCGTTGGACGCTGAGGAATGCTCTACTTTTACACATATTTCTTCTATTGCCACAAATAGATCCAACTCCTTTTTCCAAGGCTTCAAAGTGCCATTCTTCTCATCTGCTTTCTTTATTCTACATATGCTTTGAACACATGACTAGGCTTGTCATAGTAGAAACACTTTGCCTTAGATTTCTTCTTCTTTTCAGAAGCATTAGGGTTATCAGAACCCTTCCCCCTTCCTTTCTTTTTGTGGTGGCGAATGCTGTGTCGCTACCATCTTTGGCTTTGAAAGGCATCTCCTCCTTTACAAGCATTGTGTTGAACTCCTCAAAAGTAAGAGGCGAGTTGTGCACCTACACGTGTTCACCAAACTATCATACTTTGGGGGCAACATTGATGCATATGCATGCTAGTTCTTCACTAGTCTTAGTGATCCACACTGCCGCCATTTAATATTTTCTAGATTCTTTATCCCATCGATATGAAATCGTATGCTACTTCTCCATCAGAATGCCTTTCTGTTTGTTGCAAGCTGATTCTCAAGGTTTTGAATCCTTTTTTGATTCTTCGTCTCATAATGACTCTTTAGATGTTGAATTTGGGTCATCACTGAATAAGTGAATGCTAGTGACGATGGCACATAGTGTATCTACATTCCTTTACCTCCATGCAAGCAAAAACATTGTAAGATTCCTCCCTCCGGCTTTTGAGGTGTGCAGGTGTAAGAACCTCCCCTTCTGATCTTATAATTATTCCCCTCTCCGAAATAAAAGAAAGATCCTGTTTTACCCTATTTTGGCTTAGAGAGAGAAAATGTTCTAGAGAGAGGTTATTCAATTTTTAGATATTTTTGGATGGAAAAATATCTCTTCTTATTAAAATAAATTCCCCCCGAAACAGAAGTTCAAAAAGATTTTCAGAAGGTGCATTAGAAATCAATTATAATCTGTTCAAAAGGCCTTATCCAAAGGGTCCAGATTTTTGAAAAAATTTAGATTAAGGTTCTGAGTGGCCAATTAGATTAATCCAAATGTAGGGAGGAGATAAATTGAAGAAATAAAGAAAATCTCCCAAAAATGAGTAAATACTCACATAAGATGAAGAGTTGACTAAGGATAAGAATATTAGTTAAAAAAGAAGAGATATTTAGAGAAATGATGCATTTTTGACACCTTAGTGTGGGGAAATTTCCCTCATGAAGGAGGTGCATATTTCACATGTGTGGTTGAGTTTTAAACTCACAAATAATGAGATATTTTTATCTCTCCTCTCTCTTGCTTCAACTAGATCCAAAAAGTAAGCTAAACTGACCTAAAAATGGTCAAAAATTGACCAAACTGATCTGGAAAATTCTAGAATCAGTTTGCTTGGTTAGAGGCTCACTTTTTCCAATAAATGAAGCCTCCCCCTTTGTAAATGGATAATAGTGTTTTATGCACTGTTACTCTACTTCTCCTCCCTAGAGTCAAAAACTATGAATTTATTAATAATTCATTAGTTTTTGACCATTCCCTCTTCTAAAGAATTGGTGGCCACTCTTGTGTGCAAACAAGAGTAGATCCCTCAAACCATCAAGCCAAAGGAAAGCTCCCAGAAATTCATGTAAGTTAGAAATCCTACTTTTTCTTATTCCTTTTAATTGTTTTTTAATTTTTGTTTTGTTTTAAAATGTAAAATGATGCTATGCCTTGCCTTTTTCTTAAATTCAGCCTTTCTTTATCCTAGATAAGTAATCTAATTGTTGGAATGAAACTTTTCATATTGTTTCTCTTTTAAAAGTGAAATTTGATTAGTTTAGAATGCTTTAAACCATTTGGGGGTAATTTTTAAGTAACCTAAGAATAGAAAAATTTAAAAAATGGTCAGCCATACAAAGGAGGTTATGGCAAAATTTGTGAAATAAGTTTTATCTTTTATTATTTAAAAAGAGTAATCCCCATCGTTTGTGTATTCAAAAAGTGTTATTTTCATTCTATGCATAGAAAAATGCATAATAGAAATATTTTTATTATAAAAGTGTTATTTCTATTAAAATTAAATTCTATGCATAGAAAGATCCATATTGAATTTTTTTATTATAAAAGTGTTACTTTCATCAATTTTGATTTTATGCATAGAAAGATACATAAAGAATTTATTTTATTTCAAAAGAGTTATTCTCATCAATTTTGATTTTATGCATAGAAAGATGCATAAAGAATTTATTTTTATTTCAAAAGAGTTATTCTCATCAATTTTGATTTTATGCATAGAAAGATGATTAAAGAAATTTATTTTTATTTTATTTCGAAAGTGTTATTTTCCTTAAAATTGAATTTATGCATAAATAGATGTATAAAGGGATTTTTATAAAAGTGTTATTCCCACTGAAGTTGATTTTTATAAAAGAATGAATGGATGGATAGATGTGATGTGAATCAGATAAATGTGAATGAATGGATGGATAGATGTGATGTGAATCAGATAAATGTGAATGTATGGATGGATAGATGTGATGTGAATCAGATAAATGTGAATGTATGGATGGATAGATGTGATGTGAATCAGATAAATGTGAATGTATGGATGGATAGATGTGATGTGAATCAGATAAATGTGAATGAATGGATGGATAGATGTGATGTGAATCAGATAAATGTGAATGTATGGATGGATAGATGTGATGTGAATCAGATAAATGTGAATGAATGGATGGATAGATGTGATGTGAATCAGATAAATGTGAATGAATGGATGGATGGATGTGGATGTGTGTATGTGAAAGGATGGATGTGGATGTGGATGTATGTGAAGAATAGAAGTGGATGTATGTGAACAGTAGAAGTGGATGTATGTGAAAGAATGGATGTGGATGTATGTGAAAGGATAGATGTGGATGTGTATGTGATAAGTATGGATGTGGATGTATGTGAAAGGATAGATGTGGATGTGTATGTGATAAGTATGGATGTGGATGTATGTGGGAGAATACATGTGGATGTAAATGTGATGGATAAGAACGAGAATTGAGGCGATGAGATGTGATGTAAATTGGATAGATATGAATGATAAGGAATGTGAATGAATGATAAGGGATGTGAATGAATGTGATAGCATGTGAATCAGGATGTAAACATGTGAATCGGGATGTGAATGAATGATATAGGATGTGAATGAATGTGTTAGCATGTGAATCGGGATGTGAATGAATGATATAGGATGTGAATAAATGTGTTAGTATGTGAATCGGGATGTGAATGAATGATAAGGGATGTGAATGGATGTGATGTGATGTAAATGGATGTGATATGATGTGAATCGAGATGTGAATGAACGATAAGTGGTGAAGTGATGAGATGTATGGGTAGATGCAAGTGGATGAGACCTGATGAGGATAAATGAGAAAGTAAGTGATGAGATAGAATGAGAATGTGATTAGATGAGAATGGGAATACTTATGAAATGAATGTGGATTGATGTTGTGGATTGATGTGGATGGATGTATGGATGATGTGGATGATGTGAATGGATGTGTGGATAATGTGGATTGATGTGGATGGATGTATGGATAATTTGGATTAACGTGTGGATTGATGTGGATGGATGTATGGAAGATGTGGATGGATGTGTGGATAATGTGGATTGATGTGGATGGATGTATGGATGATGTGGTTGATGTGGATGGATGTATGGATGATGTGGATTGATGTGTGGATAATGCGATTGGATGTGATTTGATGTGGGAATGATGTGATGTGATAGGGATCGATGAAGAAAATAAAATTGTGGTAAGATGAGAAAAGATGGGGACTAATGTGAAAGGATGTGGAGTAATGAGAAAAGATGGAAATATTGTTGGAACTGTATTTGTATGTGAAATCTATTTTTAAATGACTGTTTCAAGAATGCTGGGAAAATATTTTGACCGTCTTGTGATTGAGGTCGTGGAGACCTATTTAAAGTTGCAACTGCTAACAGAGAGTCAACGGACGTAGCAAGGTCGGCCGAGGTCTTGACCAGCCTTGGTTTGATTTAAATGGTGAGCTTTCGGTACAGTGGATGAGGGACCAAGGAAGCGGCCTATGAGTGAAGTGCTAGGTGACCTGCGAAGGAACCTAGAGGGTGCTGACCATACGATGCTCGGGCTCTGGGTCGCCGAAGATACCCACAAGTACGTCGGGGAACATTTTGGAACAAGGAGTAAGAGTTGTTTTCTAAATTCGAGCATGGATCTGGTTGATTGACCTTGCTGGTCCTCAACGGATGAGTCCATGGCTCTTTTATATGGATCTGTTGGTTGATCTTGCTGATCTTCAATGGAGATTCCATCTGGATTTTTTATGTGATTATATTGTCGGGTACTATGAGCCAGGAACTATTGAAAAGGCCCCTAAGTGAACAGGTGATGAGCGTTCTGGTTGCCAATGATGCCATAGGTACACCGATGAAGGAATGAATTGGAAATTAGGATTCAACTGGATAATTAGAGGATTATGATCAACAACACTATGGTTTCATTAAATGATTGTTTTAAATTGCTGAATCTGTGAAAAAGGCAAGTTCATATTGGGTGTGTAAGTGGTGTGACTAGTTTTATGTTTGCATGAATATCCGGCTAGGGGGACTTGGGAACTCTTTTCCTTGGTACACAGGACAAAACCTAACCAAATTCTTAATTGGATCCCATCACTACAGTGGTTGGGCAGTTGACTAACCCATGGGACTGGATGGGGTTAGGCTGGACTGATGGATCCGTAAATTGAGATTCAATTTCTGTATAGTACGATAGATGAGGTAAATCTTGGATAAAAATTATTCTATGGAAACGAATCAACGGCTGTGCCTCTCAATGAGGAAAAAAGTGTTGGTCTCTATGATCCAAGTACAATCTTTTTCCTTATCTGACTATGGGATTTACGGGCTCGATCAAATCAGTTCAGTTAGTTCAAGCTTTTGACTACGTTAGAGAAAAGTTATCCTGGAGGAATCACCCGTGCTTTCCGGGCAAGGGAAGTTTTTTCGAGTTCGGTTTTGGAAGAACCGATGGATTAGTCTCTTGTCTGGATATCCGTAGGCGAGGCCTCAAGTGTGGGACCCTGCCCCGTACAAGAAGTGCTACTTCTGCTGCTAGCACCCCCAAATTCGTTGTGCAGTGGGGTCAGGGATCTTACAAACATGATCTAGCAGTATGGTCTTTAGTGGATTTGTTGGGGATCTGAATTAGGACCAAGCTTTGCATCAAACCCTATTGTGGCTTTCCACAACTCATACAAACTAAAAAAATGGACCTAATATTGAACTTCTAAAGAGTGCAATTTGTTGTCTAGTACTCACACTGATGTGGTCACATAGCCCACACAAGCATGTATCCTACTTGGTAAAGTTCCAAGTCTACATAAGCCGTCTCCTAAACATCTGGCCACACTTATCCACCATCCACCAATGTCTAAACTAAGAATTGCCACATAGGTTCCCGGGTGCTCACCACCACAATGGCTGCTCCTCATAAAGGGGGCCTTAAAAAATAGGGCATATATGTCACCTACAAAAACATCATGAGGGTGGAGCATTGAGCAAATGCTTTTCCAACACGACATGTCGAGGAGAGATGAACGTTCTGTGTTAGCGATTATGATAGTATGTGGTTGGGCAACAAGGCTTAGGATGTTGAAGGGTGGTTTGGGGTGCTCGCATTTACCAAGGTTACGGCAACCATTCCATGGTTACCGTAACCATGGAATGTTGAAGGGTGGTTTGGGGTGCTCGCATTTACCGAGGTTCCATGATAGTATGTGGTTGGGCAACAAGGCTTAGGATGTTGAAGGGTGGTTTGGGGTGCTCGCATTTACCAAGGTTACTGTAACCATTCCATGGTGGGGGAGCTCAAGTGTCAAAATCCATTTTTTCCACTAGTTGATTATGTAACTAGTGGTGGTTGTGATCCACGCCCTTCCAAGGAGGATGATATATTCTATCATTGTACCTATGGGGGTCATATACAAAACTTGCAAGGTAAAATTTTTGATCCAATGAAGAACTCCGCACTTCAAAGCATCCACTAGAACTTGATTGTTGGGAATTGTTTATACCATAGTGATGGTCATTTTGTGGATGGTGTGAAGGGTGGGTGGCCTAATAAGATCCTCATTGTTAGTCGTAGGCTAAGGGCTACCGCAGACTACCTGCTGCTACCGCGGACTAATGGCCACAGCAGAGCAGTCCGGTTAGCCGCCCTCCCACAAGTGCAAGTCTGGCACCATCAACACCAGCCATATGGTAGCTAAAGGTCATTATTACTCAATGACACCTCCTGCATGCCTCGCTGATGCATCTTCCCATCCAAATTAAATTTTAGTACTGACAGATATAGCAAGCAAGTAGTATAAAAGAATGAGTCCTGAGCCTTGCAGAGGCTGGTTGCCAATTTTGTATCATTGCTCCTCTTAATATATATATACATTGCAAGGCTATTGTTCTCTTCTTTTCATTTTAAGCTTCATTGTACACGAGTCATCATGCTATATTTCTGATTCTTTGATGTCTGTGTTTGGTTGTTAGTTCCCGAGCAATTTACTCTGTAGTAGTGTGTTTTTTTTTGCTATTGAGTGAGTAGGCAGTCTGATAGTTGTTCTAGTAACTTGTAAGCTATTTTTGTTGCATGATTCAACACGCTCCGATAGTTTGGTGTATGCTGTGTGCATAACCAGTGAACTTCAGTAGGTTGCTGGGGAAATAAGCAGTCAATTTCCTTGCTAATGCTTTGGCGACCACAATGCTTGTTGCTGCTTTCTGTTGGTGCCATTTTGCTTGCTGTCCGATTGCCGTTGTGTTTGAAGCTCTCCCCCTTATTTTCAAACCCGTTCCTCATGTCAACACGACAACGATGCTACTTGGAGCGTAACCAAGCTCGGCAAATCTTCTTCGCCAATCCTGATAACCAGCCTGCTGAATCAGAACCAGAAGAACTCACCTCCCACTTAGAGGAAGAAACACTCACCCCTCATCCCCAAGAATCTGACCGTGAACAATCCGCATCATCGCACTCAGAAGTAGAACCACCAACTTCCCCCACTCCAACCTCCAACCTCCAACCTCACCACCCCCACAACCTTAATCCTTCACTTACCAGAACACCATGCAGGGACCAGTTGTCATTGTGAAGTATCCCAAATTCTCTGGCAAATCCTCAGAAGATGCAGATGCCCATATCCTAATGTTTGACACAACTTGGCGTGTTAATGTTTCTGGCCCAGTGGAATAGAATCTCAAAAAGGCTACTTTCATTCCCACACTTCACAAAAGTGCCGCTCTTTGGGTAGCTCAATATGAGTATGCCCATTTCCCCACCTATGATGCCATTCAGGATGCATTCCTTCAATGCTTCAAAGAGGACAAGACATCCGTGCATGTCTTGGATAAGATGTCTAGAATGACCTAGAAGAAAATGAAAGTGGAAGATTATGCTGTAAAGTTTCACAAACTTCTCCGCAGATTAGATGCAGCTAATCAGCGTATAGAAAAAATTCTAAATTCTTACTTCATGAAGGGCCTCAGAGCAAGCAAATCAAACGTTTTGTGGCCGGAGTGGACCTAATGAACAGCTGGTAGATTCAGCTCTCAGAGTAGAATAAGTATTAGTAGGTCCGATCAAAAGCAAAAAGAAATCCAAAAATACAAAGAAGTCAAGCAGTCCTCATCCGGATCTTTGGACAAGGAGAATGATTCTGATGATTCCACAGCCAGCGAATCGGAGGAGGAGGAGGAGGAGGAGCACAAGACCAGTTCCAAGAGCAAGAAGGCAGGGAAAATAGCTAAAGAGTTGGTTGCAACCATGGCTAAGTTGGCTACTGAAGGTGCGAAGCCTACCCCTACCGTCCAATTAGATATCTGGCATGCAAAGTGTCGCAATCCAAGACATGGAGCTAAAGACTGCGGCTTAAACAACCTTTGGTGTGCCATTTGTAGAACTTCCACACATACAACTGAAGCATGCCACTACAATGGTAGGAGAGCCCCTCCGCAAACTAGTGATCCAACCTCAGGTAGTAGCTATAGTTCAACTAGCCCAGCCAATGGCCACACAAGACCAGTTTCACAGACCTCAGTTCCACCAACGTGGAAATTTTTTGCTCAGAGATGTGTTGGTTCCCCAAGATCCATCCTTATATGCTTTTACTGCTATGGCCAAGGCCATCGAAAATCAGAATGTGAACTACGAAAAAAGCATAAAGTAGAATTAGAGGGAGCTCAGGCTTCCACATCCGGTCCACCTCTGCAGTTAATGCAGTGGAAATCCAAGCTCTAGATGAGTGAGTAGAAAACCAGCCAACCACAAAAACAACGAATCCTTAGCCATGGCGGTGACCAGATCCATGCAGTCCAAGACTCCAAAGGTGGCACAAAAACCGACCCCAAAAAAAAAGAAGGGGAAGCCAAAAGGAGTCACTTGGTAGGAACAACACAAAAAGCGGATAGAAGTCTGCTTAGGTGGAGGAGCGCCAGGCCAAAGAGGCACTGTATAGAAAAGACTCGAAAAAACTTGGGCCAATATGTCGGCCGGAATCCCAATACAATGTTCCGAAAATAAACACGAAAGAAAAAGGAAAAATACCTTTGCCAGTGAAGATGCATTGGTCAATGTCAGGTACGGAGACACCATTCCCGGAAGAAGATGCGGAAGCACAAAAGCAGGAAGACTGTCCAAGTAGGCTCACATAATCCACCTAGAAGCCATATGATCTATGGGAAGATCTGAAGCAACAGCCGATACATATGTATGTGGAATAGTTACTCACACTTGTTCCAAGTTTTAGGGAGCAGTTAATCGATAGCCTGAAACCTCAGAAAGAGGAGATGCCAGCCCTACAACCACTAGAAGCTTTGAATCTAGAGAAAGCAAAAACTACATCAAAACCCATTATATATGATGAAGCCCTTCCAATGATTCATGTCAAGTTGGCCGGAGTGGATATAGCAGAAGTTTTGCTAGATGGCGGTTCTAGAGTCAATATCCTCTTAGATACAACATGCCACATGCTCGGGTTAAGCATACTGGAACTCACACCATTCGCTGTCAAAATGGCAGATCACAGCGGCGTGACGTAATCAGCAAGCTCACACTAGAGGTATCCAGCTATAGTTTCCAGATAGTAGTAGTGCTCCGGATGGAAGATATCAAAGGTGCTTATCCAATGTTGCTCGGCAGACCTTGGCTTCATCGAGCACGGGTTAAGCAGGACTGGGACATGGATATAATCACTATTCACCGTGGGAAGAAGAAGATCAAGATCTCTGTCATTGCCCAGTAGGCGGAAAGCGGAAAAACCAGCCCGACTAGAAATAGCCGAAGGGATCAACATATTGGAAGGAAGGTCTAGACTTCGATGAGGAAGAGGAATATCTCCAGTAAAATGCTAATTTGATCAGTCTATTTGAAGTAGATGTAGTCTGGATCATGGACAGATATCGACCCAGCACTCGGCACATAAATGAGGACTTCAAACAAAAGTCCTCTCCAAGGATGGAAGGAGATAGTTCAGAGAAACCAAAAGATTTCTATGAGGTGAGCGGAGGAAGCCAGTACTCCAAGCCTGCAGAGCAGCAGTTGATTGCAGCAGAAAAAGCTTTTGACATAGATATCAAGCACTCCAAGAGAGCCAAAGAAGATGAATTTACAGATATGAACTTGGGCACTAATGATGACCCCAAGATAGTCGGGGTTAGTGCAAAGCTGGAAAATGAGTTCTGCGAAAAAGTTCGAGAGCTGTTCACTTCCTTCAAAGATGTCTTTGCATGGAGCTACAATGGCATGAAAGGTATTAATCCCAGCTTTAACCAACACCGGATCAACCTTAAAGAATATTCCATCCCTACAAAGATATCGGATGAACCCAAACTATGCCAAAAGGGTGAAGGAAGAAATAGATAAGCTCCTCCAAGTTGGGTTCATATACCCAATCGATCGAGCCACATGGCTATCACCGATCACGATCGTCCCCAAGAAAAACCAAAAGTTAAGGGTTTGTGTACATTACCAAAAGCTAAATGCTGCTACCATTTCAGATCCTTTTCCCTTTCCATTCACGGATTCTTTGCTTGATGCAGTAGTAGGCCACGAGATGTACTCATTCCTAGATGGGTTCAGTGGATAAAACCATGTCCAAATGGCTCCGAGAAGACTGCCTTGATCACAGAATGGGGATCCTTTGCATCAAATGTCATGACCTTTGGTCTGAAGAATGCTCCTGCTACATTTCAGCGCATGGTTCAGGAAATATTTGCTGATTTTCTCACCTCCTTTATGAGGGTATTCATTGATGACTTTAGTGTTTTTGGCAAAATGTGAGAAGTTGGGATAAAAGTCTATCCATCTCTACTACATGGTACAACTGCACTTGTGATTGGGCCCCTTTCCCTATCCCACAAATAGTTATAAGTAAGGCATCATGTCTGTGTAATATAGGCACACCTAGGGATGTATTTGGATGTATAAAACACACGATATAAGAATGCTTAGTGAGGGTATACATGGGTTGTTTTTTACCATGAGGTTTCTACCTTGCGAACTTCATTATGGTGGAACAAAGGATAACAAGGAATTCTCAGGTGATGGATCGTACACTAGGCCAAGTAAAGAAAGTTTTCCTTTCCATCCTCTTGCTAGTGTGTCCCCCCATCTAGGAATGTACTTGAGAGGCTCTTAGAGTCAAGGTGGGAGTGGATGTTTTACTTACAGGTTTTCTGATTAGTGCATGAGTGGGACATAATTATTCACTCATTTAACCCAAGCTACCTAGACTTGGAGATAACTAAGCAATCAAAACTGAGTGACCACAAAAATCGAGCAAAAACTGATGGATTTTCACTTCATAGAGCTAGGAAGACTATTGTTCAACCTTATAAATATTGAGATTCTTTATCTACTTTATTATCCTTGGTATTATCTTATTAGCATTAGGGCATCACGCTTGCTCTAGGATTAATAGAATTACTTAATATAGCATATATTACGACATATTGAAACCTCACTGCCATGCATGTGTTCATCTCACAAATATTCACAATTCTCTGATAAATTCAAACTCAAATTCACCTATGAACTATTGTAATACCATCATAGGAATTGTATAAATGAAAATGTTTGTTTTTAAAATTATACAAATCCTAATAAATAAGCAGTTGTAATCACATCTAATCCTCTTCACACTCATCATCTACAAAGCCACTCTTTTTTTGATGTCGGTGATCACCCTTCCACGCATTATATTTCCTATACCATGGATTTTGCATAGATTTGATAGGCGTAGCTACATGAAAACATGAATTTGATAATTTAACGAGGGCTCATTCCTTACACCATTCCAAAAAGATTCTAATTTACAAGCCATACTCAAAGTAACTAAATGATATACAAACTTTTAGTAACTAAATGATATACAAAAGTTTAGTAATAAACAACGTACAAAATGTGTCGTCTCCCCAATGGCACTACCAATACTCAAAATGTTAACACACACACAAACTTAAATAGAATATATTCATAAACATAGTGTCCAAAAAAGTGAGTATAGCAAAGATGTACTCTTTTTTAAAAAGAAAAAATTATTGAGATGAGTATTAGATAAAAAGAATACAAGAAAAATTATTTGTATAAGACCCATTACAAAATATAAAATCTAATCTGAACTACACAAATCTAGAGCCGAATCCATGTAATCCTAGATCTGGAGTCGAAATCCAGAGAAGTAGAGTCAGATTTTGGAGTCCGAAACAAAAAGATTAGGGATAACGAAGATCTAGAAGTGAGCTGATGAGGGAGTTAATAGTCCAGTGCCAAAATTTGGAGGACGAGCAGAAGTTCTGGCATGGATCCGAAGGAGCGGATTTAGGCAGTCTAGAGTTAGAGTCGCAAAAAATCATATCCAGGTAATCAGGCGGAATAAAAAAGATTTAGGAACTGAACATCCAAAGGCAAGAGTTTATAGATTCAGAGGCAAAATGATGGACTTTATCTCCCATCAGTGTTAACTTGTTGATCTTCCCTCTATCTTTTCCTTACCAAATCTAGACATAGCCATAGACTACACAACCAACGCTGATCTTAGACCTAAGTGTGATTTGGGTAACTCGTTATATTGAAGATTATAAAATTCCTTTGTAACCAGATCTATCACCATAGAAGCTCAGCCCTTATCATGTTCTATTTGGAGGAGGAGGAGCCCACAAAATCTTCTAATATGACCTGCTTCTAGTTGAGATCTCTTTTAAGAACAAGGATTAAGCACTCCTGCACACCAAGTTTGTTGCTTTTTTATTACAAGGTAAGAAAAAACTAGTTGGACTATATCTTGGGGCAAATAGCAGTGCTTGTTGAGATGTCAAGCTTAACATGACCTAACACTCACGAGGTGCCTGCGTGACCGTTCGACATTTACATCACAGGCGGGTTTGGTAGCTGGCATCGACATATCTTTGCCAGAGATTTTACAACTCGATTACACCAACTAGTCCACACCTACCCACTCCACTTTATTATGTTCATATTATGGACCGCTTCTATATAGTCTAGTATGTGTATAGCTGGCATCGATATATCTTTGCCAGAGATTCTACAACTGGACTACACCAACTAGTCCACACCTACCCACTCCACTTTATTATGTTCACATTATGGACCGCTTTTATATAGTCTAGTATGTGTGTTAGTCACTTTATCTCTTTTGTAGACCTCTTTTGTTGAAGAAGAAGAATAGTTTTTCAACCTCTCACTTTGTGTGTTCTCTTCTAGGGTTTGTGTGTGTGTGTATGTGTGTGTATGCATATGTGCTTGCAAGAGCTCAAAAGATCAAGATCCCTTCTCCCTGTATCTTTTCATGGTATCAAAGCCTTGTTCATGCTAAGAAGTTGAGCAGCAAGCAAGAGAATCACAGGAAGCGGTACGAGGGTAAGAGCTTCATCTACTCTTCTCCCTTTCTGTTGGCTACTACACCCTGTCGGGAGCTCTTTGGGAGGCATCGGCAAATGAACTCCAATTGAGGAGCTATCTTCATGGAAATGGAGTTGCAGGGGGCAACTACACTGTCCTTTGGACCAAATTTTTCGAGCCGAAAATGCATTTCGAGCATCTTGACCTCCGTTTTTTAGTTCGCAAGCATCCGCGGCGCACTGTGGGTAAGTTTTGATTATCTATAGATTTTTATTTTTAGAACTGTAGGAAGGGCAATTGGTTGTGTGCAGACACTATGTGTACTACAAATAGGTCTTACAATTGTGATTGGGTGTATGTATGCAAATTGAGGTCATTGGTTGTGACAGTTTGAGTGCAGTATAGTACCGTTGTTGCAGAGAATACAAGAGTTTGTGCAGGTTAAACAACAAGAGTGGAGTTTGTGTTGCAGACAAGATGTCAAATGATGAAATTAACCAGATTGTTGTAGAGAAGCTTGATAAGAATAACTTCCCTACTTGGAGGTTTAGATTGACAAATTTTTTGATGGGAAAAGGCTATTGGGACTACATTGAAGGTGAACATGAGGAGGCACCAGAGATACCAAAGATTAATCCAATTGCTGTAGATGTAAAAGAATACAAGGATTGGAATCAAGGAGCAAGAAAAGTCATGTACTAGCTTTCTATTAGTATACATGACATCATGATTGGACATATATAGGATGCCAGGTCACCCAAGGAGGCATGGGACACCTTGGTGAAGTTGTATGAAACTAACACCAAGGCACGAAAGATTCAGTTGAAGAATAAGCTTCATACTGTGGAGAAGAAAAACATGTATGTGAATGATTATGCTTTCAAGATCAAGGGCATTATGGAATCCCTTGCATCTATTGGTGTTTCTATTGGTGTTTCTGTTGATGATGATGATAAGGTGGAAGTATGTCCACGTGGTCTTGGACCATAATATAAAGCATTTAAGACATCTATTCAGACTCAAGAGAACATTCCCAACTTTACAGATTTGGTGTCAAATGCTGATCATTGAAGAAAAAAGTTTGGGTGAAGACCAGTCTTCACAAAACAAAGGTAATTCGAAGCAATAAGCCTTCTACACAAGTGTAGGTAGAGGACGGGGTAGAGGCTGAGACCATGGCCAAATAGGTAATTAAAACAACAATAGTCCCCTGAATCACAACAACAACACACAGGTGGAAGAGGTCAGTTTAGAGGCAGGGGGAGTCAAAGAGGTTGTGGTAATTGGCAAAGGCAGCATAATGATACACGAGGCTGTTTTTATTATGGTAAGCTTGGACATGTGCAGGGCAGATTGCTATAAGAAGAAGAATAACATGCGAAATGGAAAAGTGCAACAAAATAACTATGCATCCTCTAGCAAAAATAATGAGGATAATGAGAGGTTGTTTGTTATGCAACATGTAGTTAATGATGTGTCTGGAAATGATGTAGTAGCATGTAAGGATGATGTATGGTAGGTGCTTTGAACCATATGACAAGTCATGTAAATGGTTCAAGGAAATGAAGAGTTTTAAAAGACCAGGTTTTATTGAAACAGGGGATGACACTGCTCATTCGATTGCCCATGTTGGAGATGTGCCATTGTCTATGGTAAGGTGAAGTACCTTGCAGACGTACTTCATGGGGAGTGGTTATAGAGTGAGCACAAACAAGGGAGTAGGGGGACGGGTCCTATAATCTATCTTTTCTACAAGAGCTACAAATAGGGAGCATGTGCTAGTTTTTTTGTGGTACATTGCGAACAAACGATTGAGAGAGAGAGAGAGAGAGAGAGAGAGAGAGAGAGAGAGAGAGAGAGAGAGAGGGGGAGGGAAGAGAATGCAATCATGACACAAAGGAATATATGATAAGAGAATTATGATATACTTAAATGTGAACTTGAATGAAGCTTTAGAGAAACAATCTTCTTTACAGGTTAACAACAAATGAATTCTCATTTCTTTTTTTCTCAAGAAGTCCAAAAGCCAAAGCAATCACCAAGGCATCCTAAAGACGACATGTCCAAAATAGATCAAGCAAATGGGAAGTACAATCTTCTTTCCAAGAGTAATTGAACTCCTAAAGAAGGTAGGCAAAAAAAAAGAGCAACCAAGCTGTGACGTACTAACATAAAAGGCTCTCTATGCGGACAACAAATGTCAATACAATGGACATAAATATAATGTGGACATAATGGATCATAGGAGGAAAAAAGGAACCCGGTGCACTGCAACACATAAGGGTATCAAATCTGCAAGGACAACATCCATACAAGTGAATTTTCTTTCCATACACAATGCTAAAAACTAGGATACATCAAGGACATTATATACCTCTGTCGCATATGGACGTAGAAGGTGCTCATAGATTACTTCATCATTCTCTATCAAGATCACATGTCAATCCATGTATGCAGCAGCTAGCCCTAGTGTGCTGATCCTAGCAAACATATCAATGATGGTCTCACCAGCACGGGTGAAGAGGGACACAATGTACTTGCTAATCTTTTGACCTCTTTGATAGCCCCCCTCCATGGATGATCTTTTCTTTTAACCCAATCCTTAGATGGCACACTACACACACAACAATCAACACACATGTTACTAGTGATGAAGGTTTAATGTTCATATTCTTGATGAGATTACCAATATACTCACTTGTCTGAATGAGATCAAGCTCAACGTCAAACTCATCCCCGAGTTCCATTTGTCTCACTTGGTTAGGATGAAGCTCAAGGTCTCTCTTAGGAGCAGAAGAATGTACAAATGTAGTTTTGAGAAGAGACATGTCACGTGCCCCAATCAACATACCAAACTTGTGAGGTCTACTCTTTGTTCACAGTTGAGAAATGGGGAGACATCACATACATTAATTACCTTTGTTGCCATTTGTCCTTTCTTCCATCCAATGGGGCAGGTGTGCACTCGACCACCTGTGCTGATGCAAGAGTACGAATCCCTTCTGCCCCCAGCACAAGACTCAACCTTATGTGCCTCTTCCATTGTGTACAAGCACACAAAGAATCCAGTATCAGACATACAAAAGTTTGCTAAATTGAATGCTGCTACATGCAAGTCCACATCAACCCAATTCCACTTGGGCACCTTCATTTGAGAGCAGCCCTCCACCATGGTATTTGAAGGAAAACACCATGTCCACACAGTAGTCTACCACCTTTCCCCTTACCTTCCCCTTGGTACAAATGATATTCAATCCTTCCAAAAAAAATTCCATCATATCCGATGGCACCTCAAGGCTCTATATGTCACGAGCGAGGTCAATAACATTGATATAGTATGCCAGCATTGTGCCTGCACACAACAACATACAATCAACCAAGGATTCAGTCTATTTAGGAATCAAAGTCAATCAACCACCGATGCAGTCTCTAGGATCTTTCTAGAAGGTACTAGCTGGGTCTTGAGTGCTCTATCTACTCTGCCTTCACCACAACTAGTAGTGGAGCTGCTACTAACCCCCCTTTATGTAGAATGGGCTTGCTTTGCTACCTCCAGTGCCTTTTGAACTATATCTCTACCCAGGTTCACAGGTGGTGTGACAAATGTACTACTTGAGTGGCTGTGCATGCGAGGTGAAAGGCTGGTTTTACCAGAATAAAATCCACATCATTAAAAGCCTTGCCAACACCTTTAGAAACAAACACTTGCTTGTGTGATGGGTTCACAACATACCTCAGTAGTGGTCTCACGGTCTTGCCAAACCACCACCCACTAAAGTTATATGTCTCCTGTACAAGTCAATTTCTTCCTCATGAGCCTCATTATAGTTAAGGTCTAGCCACCATGGGCAATGTTCCCTCTCTATGGCAGACAATGCCTAAAAGCATGACAATAATAATAAATGCACACACACAAACACTTAAATGTCCCAACTTTAAACAATAAATGTTAAAACTTACTCGGCCCAATCGGTAGATCTTTGTACATGTAAGCTAGAGTATCAACTGATGTCCAAACCACTGCCAGGGGAGGCACTAACTCAAGACCACCAAAGACAAGCTGCTTTTGTAGCCATCAATACAACACACGGTGTGTAGCAGACTTCAAGGTGGGTTGCTCATCAATAGGAAGATTGTGGTAGAACCCTCCCTAGTGTGTCTTGAATGCATTCTTGAAGAACTTTCTCCTACATGTCACTACATATTCCTTAAACTCCTTTTCAGAGGGGAGGTGGACCTGGTCACCGTTTTGATTTTAATTAATAAAGCCTAACCAAATTCTATAATTTGCAGCTAGAAAACAAACACATGGAGCCAATCTCAATATGATTTTGCAGCAGCATTCTTCACACATGCCATGCCAATAAGGTATAGCTTCTCCTCTGTGGCTATGTGCTTGGCTAGTTCATGCCATGGTAGGGAGAGCAAAGCTCGCTAGTAAGCCTCTCCATTGCATGAGTCAGCTAGGTGTGTCATTTTGTGTGCCTTGTTTCGGTACAAAAACTCTACATGTTCTATAACCTTGTGATGATTGGCATCATCCATGTCCTTTGCTTTCTCCTCAATGCGTTGCTCCATCTCATCTCTGAAAACAAGTTGCGTCAAGATTTAAATTGGAATTTTGTACCACCCCTTTTTCCCATGCATATTGACATTTGCAAGTGAGTTCCTCCTCAATGAATGCACAATACTCATCATCAACCTCTGCCAGCAAAGTGCTTAAGTCCGACTCACCAAGCTGCCTTAATTGAAACACCCTGTCTTCAAATGTACTCGATACATAGCCAAACTCATTGACCCTGAATATTCATAGGGAATAGTCAGCATGTATAAAGCAATGAATCTTGAAAAAGAAATTACTAATATCATGGGCACATGTTCTTACTTGTTCAGTCTTGTCACTCAGACAAAATAACAACTCCTCAACATCACCTTTGTTGAAACTAACAAACTCACATTTCATAGAGCAATGCGCCAAGAGATGTCCGTAGGATGATCTTCAACATGTACCAAAACAATGAAGACCAAGCATTATTACAAAAGAATTCCAAAACTTTAAAATTATAGCAGTGAATAATACCTTGATTGATGCACTCCATGAAGGCCTTCCATCTATTGCTACCATCCAAGATATGCACCATCTTTCCACAAGAATGGGCCCCATTCATTGTCATGGTGAGTGCCTCAAATTGGTCATTCACTGCCCTCCAAGCATTCATCCAAGATTGAATATGAGCCGATGTGACATGTGATTTCTCCCCTTCTAGGTCGATCATAGACACAATAAAGGATCCTTTACTATGCATGTACCCACCCATCTTCCTGAATGATCGAAAAATTGTTCTCTCGGTGTTCTGGCTGAGCTTTCTTAATGTGAAGCATGTCAATTTGGAAAGTAGAAAAGCATGTGTCTCCACATGATAGAAATGTGAGCAGGAATGTACTAGATGTGGTGCATTTAGACGTATGGGGTCCTGCAAAAACTATGTCTATGGGTGGCTGCAAGTACTATGTAACATTCATTGATATTTCATGAAGGAGAAAAGTGAAGTTTTCACTCATTTTTAGAATTTCAGAGTGATGGTTGAAAAGCAGACAGGAAAGCATGTGAAGTGCCTAAGGTCAGATGGAGGGGGAGAATACATCTCCAATGAGTTCTCTGATTTCTTGGAAGAATGGTATTCAAAGACAATTTACATGTAGATACACTCCACAACAAAATGGAGTTGCTGAGTGAAAAAATAGGAACATTGCAGAGATAGCACGAGCATTGATAACAAAGAAGAATATGTTGCATAGCTATTGGGCTAAAGTTATCCCTACCCACCAATCTTTGAAAAATAGCTTTAAATGGCTATACTTGATGGCTATACCTGATGTCCTCCTTCCTCATTAGGTTTTCCTTTAACTTGATTATTATAGCCTAGGCAGAGCTGTCCTCCTTCCTCATTAGGTTTTCCTTTAACTTGATTATTTCAACTTGGGCAGAGCTATCCTCCTCCCTCCTTAGGTTGTCCTTCAACTCAATTATTTCAGCTTGGGTAGAGTTGTCCCCTCAGTTCACTCTACTTTCTAGCTCTTGGAGTCTGGTATTTACTATTTCTCCTCTTTTTCCTGATTTGAGTCACTTGCTTCCTGAGATAAACGTTAAGAAGAATTGGGTCTCCTCCTTAACTACTAGAGACCATTTTCTTGTAGGGTAGCCTATTTCTGAGAAGTGGGAGGACCAAATTCTCTAAATCTCCCTTTTCATAGAGGGTAGTAGCTTAAAAAGTTATGGGTGTGTGTGATACCATGAGGCTCTAACCTTGTGATTTTCTTTCTCAAGGGAAGTTAACACGGGGTAGTGATGTGACATTGCTACCGATGTGAGAACTGAGCTTTTGGTTTTCAAGAAGTTGTACAGATTGAACTAGACACATAACATCTATCCAATCTTGCTTTCCTTAGCTCCTTTCCTTATCTATTGTTGGACCAGGTGAAGTTTTTTGAAGTATCAAGATCAAATAAATCATGGAATCCAACTAGGCCCTCCCAACTCCTCCTTTCTTTCCCTACAGGGTTATCCCCAGTCCTTGAAATATGTTAGAGGCATGTTCCACCATGTTGAAATCACCAGTTACTATTAGAGGCCTTTGAAGACCTTGAAGGGATTCCCATAATGCAGGTCTAGTAGAGGAGGCGGGCCTGAGGCATATATTGAGACTAAAGTCATAGGATCATCACCTCCCAAGGTAACTCTTACCCATTTGTTGCAATGGTTGTACACCACTTGGGTATGTTAGGGACTATATCTTCATTGAGCCCTAAAGCACATCACCCAGCACTGCCGCTTGGGTGCTCAGAAAAAAACCAAGTATGTCTGTTGTAAATAGCCTTAAGTCTTTTCAGCACCATTGGTTTTCACCTCTTCGAGACATATCACCTTATGAGAAAGACTAATATGTTTAAGCTAGGATTTGATAATGACAACTCTATTTGGGTTTGTCAGCCCTTTTGCATTATAGGATAAGATCTTCATTTAGTAATCTTCTTCTTTCCTTTGCCCTTCTTTTTTTTCCCTTAGACTCGGTGTCTTTTGGTGCTTAGGGAAGGATTCTTCCTCCTCTTGAGTAGACTGTACCTTGGATGAAGCATTATGAAAATTTACTAAGGGGGGGGAATCCTTGACAATTTCCTCATTTTGAAGATCCATTTTATATTCTTCTTCTTCTAGAGGGTCTTGAGAGTGACGAATATGCTCATAGTCAGATCTATGAGAATCTTATCCTGAGGAGATTTTTTTAGAAGTATTTTGTAGTGGTTCCTAGGCATCCACCAAAAGTGTAGCACACCTCTTAATGGTTTTAGGGTTAGCTTTAGGGTAGGGTTTAGGTTCGTTCCTTGGGCCTACTACCTTGAACCCATTGCTGTAGAATCAAAAGGCGGGCTGGGCTAGGCTGATTTGGGGGGAAACTTCATAGGACACTCTGTTGCGTGACGAGTGGTGATCAAGGCAAGGATGCAACACAAAGATGGAAGCAGGAAAACAAGAGACTTGACATTCTTATTTAGGGCTCTTGTAAAGAGTTCCAAGCTGTAGGTGAGTGTGGGAGTGGGCTTGAGAATAATCCCACATGGGAAGTTTTGGGAGTTTTAGGAGTTTTAGTATAAATAGTGGCTCATTTGAGAGCTCATGGTGGACACATTGGGATGAACTCATGCTTGAGCTCTCTTGAGACTAGCTCTCCCTCTTGTTCATAGAGGTGCAAGCTCTTCTCTCTCCCCATCTACACTATTGCATGAGCAATGCTCTTCTAATTCAATGCAATGAGATGATGTTTTTCTCTCTTCTCATCTCTATTCTCTAGTGTGCATAGTTTTGAAAAAGATGGGGCAATACTATAGACCTTCCTATCGACCCCAACCATCATACATGCATACTGTACCTACAGGCCCCTACGTCTGTGGAGGATGTGGAGGTAGCCATAAAACCGAGCAGTGCCCAACCTTATGGCAATCAACCAACAAAGAAGTGGTGCCAACTTTGTAAATGGAACTACACACATGTGACTTCGGACTACAATCACATTGCAAGGATACAAAGGAAACATGTAGCCAACTCTGCACCTAGACAGCAAGTTGTGAACCATGAGAGAACCTTAGTTGCTCAAGAGCAAGCACGGCCGGTGCTAGGAGCTCAACCTCGTCCACCTGGTACAGCTTCCTTTAGATATGTGGAATATGAGAATCCTGAATTGGAGATGGTGAGCTCTCAACCATACTACATCGAAATGGAGCATCCTCTTGTCGAACCCTACTTTGAGAACCCAACCGAACCAAGCCTAGTTCATGACTTTAATGGAGACCCAAGCTCTTTGATGCTTATAGGATCTCAGCCAACCAAGACTCAAGGTTATCCAGGACCATATCCTACAAAGAGATTATACCCCACGCAACAAACAGGACCATGCTACGAATGTGGTGGACCACATTGGGCGAGAGAATGTCCAAACAAGAAACGACCCCTCTTAGCTAACATAGGCACAACATCTACGTTTCCACCTATAGAGAGGTTTTGCCAAGGGTGTAGCATTGACCATCTACCAAGTTGAAGCCTGCGGATCCGGCAGCACAAAAAGCTAAAGCGCCCCTCAACTATGTTGAAGTGATTCCATCACCCACGACATCTGAGGAGGAGAACGAACTAGTGTCGTGACTAGAGCCCAAGCGCAAAAGAATGTCAAAGAGGTTGTTGAGAAACCCTCTGAGATTAAGGTTCTATCCAAAGATGGAAAAGAGAGAAAGAAATCAACTCGACATAAACCACGCAGCAAGAGGAGTAAGAAGTCGAAGGAGCAGACGAGCTTTGATGGAGGAAATTCTATCCCAAAAGAGCTAGAAGGAATGTTGAAAACAAAACAAATAGGAGAGAAAACTCAAAATGAGCAAAAGGGAAAAGCATCCGAGTCTGAGGAAAGCTCAGGAGGATCAGTCCTTGTGGACAAGGTGTATGAGCCTTTAGATGCAGCGCTTCAAGCGTATAATAGTAGGATCACAGCTCTGATCGAGCTGCCTAAGAAGCTGCAAGAATATCCCAACCCTCGTGAAGAGACAATCAACTTGGCTATCCATAAGCAGTTGATTAGGGATACTCGGACTCTAATAGACGGCCCACCACCTATGTACACAAGAGGACCTACTTCTCTGAAGCCTAACTTAGAGACGATACCAGAAGCCACGCCAAGCATGGAAAAGGGAAGTGAAGTTGTATCTCTACATTTCCCAGAAATGCCTGAAGGAGAGGATTTACCTCATACCAATGCAGACGAGTCAAAACCATTGACTACCGCGGATTTTGGAGATGAAATTCCTGAAATAGAGGAAGCAGTAGCAAGGGAGATGTGGGAAGCGGTGCAAAAACAAGTTGAGGATCTAGCATCTTCTGACAAGTCACCACCGTTCTCTATAGTAGAATTCTCGAATCAAAGGGTTCAAGAATTTGATGCTTTATCTCTACCAGATGATGCTCAGACTGTTGTCTCAGCTCGGAGCAACAAGCTCACATGCATCTTCTGACAAGTCACCACCGTTCTCTATAGTAGAATTCTCGAATCAAAGGGTTCAAGAATTCGATGCTTTATCTCTACCAGATGATGCTCAGACTGTTGTCTCAGCTCGGAGCAACAAGCTCACATGCAAGACACTGCCCTCATATTTAGGACTGTACGAAGCACATAGCCAAATCATGCGAGTACCATCAATGACACGACAACCTCATCAGGAACGAGACATAAGGAGTTTGCAAGCCTTAATGTCGGCACCAGTTACGTGTACCATTCCACTCGCAGAGTTCTTAAAGCTTAGGCCAAGATTGTGGGGAGAAGTGGCTACACAATTAACTGAGCAAGGTTTGTGGAACCAGAACATCCAGGTTAAGGAGTTGTTGAAGGCAAAGGCTTTTGAGCTAATGCTTAAGCAAACAATTCCGGTTCCTGTGGCAAGCATTGTGAAGACGATGAAGGAAATACTACGCTTCCTATGGAGATCAACAAGATTGAATCTATAGCTATTCTAGATAGCGGAGCAGGGGTGAGTATAGCAACAAAAACTGTATGGGAAATGTGGGAAAAACCTGCAATTAGAAGTACAAGGATGAGTTTGCAATTGGCAGACGGAAATCTAGAGAGTCCCATAGGATTGCTTGAGAACGTTATAGTCAAGTCATGTGGCATTGAGTACGGACATACCTTTGCTATCGTAGACTTTGGCAAGAACACAAATTACGAAGTGATCCTAGGAAGGCCATTCATGCACCAATTCAAAATGATTCAAGACTGGGGTTACAATTACTTGTACCTCAGACATGAGAATGTAACCACGAGGGTGAATCTGAAAAACCATGCTTATCGAGATGTGACGCACTCTCCTGTGGATGAGTTTGATTCCGCTTCTTCAGAAGCATCGGGAGCAACTATGTCTGAAGGAAGAGCTGATCTATGGATATGTGGGGAGCATCTTGTCAAGACTTGCAACCTGGAAATGTTACCATAGACAGAAGTGTGACGGATGAGGCGTATATCCCTATACCTTTTCCTGAGAACTTGATAGATCCCTTAGAATGGAACCATGTTTTAGCTACCATAGACACTTGTGCATTGCCAAGGCAAACACATTGGTATCTGTAGAGGAAGTATCCCCTCTTGAGTATAGCTTAGCTGACGAAGGAGATGAGGATAGATGCTTAGAATCCTCTGATGGGAAGGATTCTGATGACGATGCCATAGTCCCTGAATCAGAGTTAGAGAAGATAAGATTGTTGTTAAAGGGCAGAGAGGTCTTGCTGAGTATTCCTAGTGACAAACCGAAACGTAAGTTTTGAAAGAGTCACTGAAAGTTTCGCAAACAAAAAGTCAAGGAAAAGAGACAACAACAACAAAAAGAAAGAGAAGATGTGGATAAAGAAGACTTTATTCCACCTCTAACCTTTGTAGGTAAGAACGAGTACTTGTACTACTTGGGAACTGATGATTGCATCAAAGACGAGATGAAATGGAGATACGGCTTTCAATTAGTGCAAAATCTAAACGAGATGGAGAGTGACAACCCAAAGAAGAAGAGGAAACGGAAACCGAAGCTAAAATCTAAGGCCTCAGTGCATTCAGTCAAGACTAAACAAAGCACCATGACGAGAGTGGAGCATAAAGCTCTAGTGCAAGAACGGAAGAGAATGCTAAAAGCAGCATGGTCTTCCATGAGTGATGACTCAAAGGAAGACGAGGATACCACAAATATCCCCTCAAACTTCAGAAATTCACCATACAAGATCGGAAAATAGTCTTGCAACAACCTATTCAGGGTGGTTGCAAGATGAGGGTACTCACTTTCGTTCACTCTCTCTAAAATTGGGACATCCATGCATCTCGGGCGGAGTACCTCGATCGTGATAGTGCTGCGAATTAAAACACGACACGTGCCTCCCAAGCCTAAATCGACATATCTCGATCCAGATGCCAACTAATGCCACGCTAGCAGGTCCCCGGGGTTCCAGCGTCATCCATGTCACCAATACATGTCACCGCCACCACATTATCTCGATCGAGATATCTATGCCACTCGGATCCACATCAGGGCCACGCTGTATCCCCCTGGGCATATTTGACTAGCACATCTCCATCGTCCACGTATCTCGAACGAGAAATTAACATCAAATCGCGACCATTCATTGTTCGAGGTAATGGGATACAATCTCCACCGTCCCCCATATCTCGATCGAGATACTGAGATCAAATCTCAACCGTCCAAATATCTCGATCGAGACACAGAGATACAATCTGCACCGTCCAAATATCTCGATCGAGATACGTAGATGCAATATCCACCGTCCAATTATCTCGATCGAGATACGTAAACGCAATCTATACCGTCCATTCACGTACGTTGGAAGATGCGATCTCGGCCATTTAAATATCTCGATCGAGGTATATAATGAATCTTGACCGTCGACATACCTTGTCGTGGTAATGACTTTAAATCGTGGCCGTCCATGTACCTCGAACGAGATAGTAATATCAAATCTCAGCCGTCGATCCTTCCCCAACCCTAAAATTAAGTGTGTATCTTGGCCGTATGTTGCACTAACCCTAATATCCAGAGCGTTAATCTTACAAACCCTAAATTGCATGATGTTACCGCACCTCGATCGAGGTTATAAAACCGGAAATTTTTTTTTTGGCCTCATTGTCACAAGTCGTTTTCACTCTCCTTGCTCTCTTGATTTGGATTAGCATTAGTGAGCCCATTAGCATTGTTTTATAGCTTCATTAGTGCTACTTAGCACTAAGCATTAGACCCTTCACATTGGACCTTTGTGTTTGGCTTAGGTTTTAGCATGGAGTCACACGAGGAGGGCCGCTCATCTATTGCGGACCTCATCGCGGAGATAGACCGCGAGTTAGCGGCTATCCGTAGGAGTGCTAGAGACACACCGTCTACATTACATATCGTGGCAGACTTGGAGGCGATGCTTGCGTCCCTTCGTAGCCTTCACGATATTGTTTATGTAGATGAGTGGATAGCCCACCATCGCACTGCTCCTGTGTCACATGGCCTAACATATCGTCAGGTCTGTGATCTTGCTCCTATTAGGGATGGAGCCTACATAGATCTTTTCCTTGATAGTCGTGGGATGAGGCCGGGGGCGGGCAAGCCCCTTACTATTTTGCGGTGTTCGCATCCTCGTATGGCGGCACATATCTATAGTCGATATGTTGCCGCATATGGGAGGATACCGAACAACCGCCAGATTCCCATATACTTCGCAAAGCAGTTATATGCGGAGTTTGTCTTAGGGGAGGAGGTGGATTACACCAGCCATCGTCCGGGTGGTGGTGCTGGCCGAGGCCGTCTCCAGGACCAGGGTAGGCGGCCTCCACCAGCCCTTCGTGTAGCACCTACCACAGATCCTTCATTTGTGCCATTGTCGACAGTAGAGGCTCTTGGCACCCAGGTCGGCATTGACGTACGGAGTACCACGGAGAGCATCCAGCACGTGGTGCGCCTGTTCTCACGATCTATACCGACGACAGAT
Source organism: Cibotium barometz (assembly GCF_041138505.1). Classification (NCBI taxonomy): domain Eukaryota; kingdom Viridiplantae; phylum Streptophyta; class Polypodiopsida; order Cyatheales; family Cibotiaceae; genus Cibotium; species Cibotium barometz. The sequence continues at coordinate 22,219,944 of NC_141050.1, forward strand.
GTCGAGGTATTTACATATATATTACGTCTTAAGTTTTTTTGGTCATTTATCTACATGTTTATATATACTTTTCTATATTTTTACATGAGCAGCATGGTTGATTGTGTCACGTAGGTTCCCACACCTACCACTAAGAGACTCACTCAGGAGTTGGTAGAGGCGAGAGCGGAGATTGACCGCCTTAGAGCTGCATTACAGATGGCAGAGGCAGCTACTGCAGAGGCACAGCATCTGAGAGAGTCCGACATCCAGCAGGTAGGTTTCTCTTGCACGTAAAAGAGTTATAATTAAGGTCCTAAGTTATAAATTTCTTTAAGTAATACCTAATGAGAGACTAATCAATTATTTTAATGCTTTACTTTTTTGCATAGGCTCGGACCGAGGTAGAGAGCTCTAGAGCTGAGGCACAACATCATCAGATTATGGAGCAGATTGCCCAGCATAGGGCAGAGCAGTTGATGCTGCATGTTCGAGAGTTTCGTAGATCCTCGGACGTGACAGTGCCTTACCTACCTTTATATCCACGGCCTCACAGAGGTTTTTCGACGACCTCTCCCACAGGATGCACCACCCTTCCTACGTGATGCGTGCTGCGCTTTATGTATCGAGGACATTGATAGTACAGGTGGATATGCCCTGGGATGTGGACATATTTTCCACTTGTCTTGCATCACCCAGGAGCTAGTCCGGTTCTCAGCATGCCCCTCCTGTCGTGCACGCGTCGACCTAGCGACGTACAGGGTTTTGGGCATCGATGATCTTCACCCAGGCCTCGTTCGAGTAGATGCTAGGACTGGCAGGCCTATTGATTTTACATCAGCTATTGACTTGGGACTCGACGCCTTCGACGATAGAGCCCAAGAGCCTGAGGTGCCTCCTGAGATAGAGTGGAGCTCACATGAGTTTGATGCTTACCAGAGAGTCCTACATGAGAGCCAGATCACAGCATATGAGCGCGTGGGTGGTGCCGGTCCTAGTGGCACCTCGGGTGATGGTGCTAGCAGCAGTGCTGCTTCTCATGAGCAGCGTGTCCTTACAGCAGAGGAGCTTACACGAGCAGAGTGGCAGACACGTACCATTGTAGATTATAGATTTTGGGTTTACAGACAGAGGCGTCTTGCATTAGCACGACATAGAGAGAGAGAGAGGGCCATAGCAGCTTTCGGGACTCGTGAGCTCCCGAGTACACCGGCACCAGCTCACGATCCTGCCTTTGAGGCAAACCTCCCCCCAGACATTCGACGACCCCCGCAGGCACAGCCTCCTCGACGTGCACAGCAGCCTCGACGCGCACGTCGACCGGCAGTTAGAGATGACGATTTTGATTGGGTTGCCGTTGATAGTGAGTAAACTCAGACTAGCTGGGTTAGCTCACTTACATTGTACTTAGATTTTTGGGCAGTGACTAACCTTAGACTAGCTGGGGTAGCTCATTTTCATTCTGATGTACTTATTTGATGTTTATATCATTATGAGTTTTTTCATTATTGAGTATCATTACATTTTAGTTGATGTTCTTGATTTTATTATATTTTTTAACACTTTGGCTATCGTATTGTTTGTTGAAAATCTCCATGCCATCGTACCCAAACATGCTCTGATGGGGACCAAACTTTGCAAGCATGGGGGGGGGGCACCCACCCCCACATGCTTGCAAAGTTTGGTCACAATCAGAGCATGTTTGGATTGGTAATTAGCGCCCAGTAAGTTGTGTATGGGATGTGCTAGAATGTGATAGAATGTGAATGAAAATGTGATGCAATGGAATGAAAATGGATGTGATAAGTTGTGTATGGGATGTGCTAGAATGTGAATGGATGTGATAGAATGTGAATGGATGTGATAAGATGTGTAGGGGATGTGAATGGATGTGATAAGATGTGATGTAATGAGAATGAATGTGGATGTGTGTGGAAGAATGGATGTGGATGTGTATGTGGAATAATGGATGTGGATGTGTATGCAAAAGAATGGATGTGGATGTGTATGGGGAAGAATGGATGCAGATGTGTATGTGGAAGAATGGATGTGGATGTGGATGTGTATGTGAAAGGATGTGATGTCGATGTGAGTGAATGAATGAGATGTGAATCGGGATAAGAATGAATGAGAAGAGATGTGAAATGAATGAGATGAGATGTGATGTAAATTGAGATAGATGTGAAACGAATGAGGTGTGATGTAAATTGAGATAGATGTGAAATGAATGAGGTGTGATGGGATGTGAATATGGGTTGATGCGAGTGGATGAGATGTGATGAGAATGAATCAGGAAAGATGTGATGAGATGGAAAATGATATGATTGGATGAGAATGGGTATACATATGAATTGGATATGGATTAAGTAATGTGGACGGATGTGGAACAATGTGAAAGACGAGAGTTCATTATAGGAACTGTATTTATGACCTGTTTTTAAATGACTGTTATGTCAAAAATGTTGGGGAAGCATTTTGACCGTCTTGTGAATGAGGTCATGGAGATCTAGCTGATAAAGTTGCAACAGCTGACAGAGAGTCAAGGAAGGACGTCTCGAGCAAGGTCGACCGAGGTCTTAATAACCAGCCTCGGTTTGATTCAAATGGTGAGCTTTTGGTATGGTGGATGAGGGACCAAGGAAGCGGCCTATGAGTGAAGCGCTAGGTGACTTGCGAAGGATCCTAGAGGGTGATGACCATATGGTGCTCGGGCTCTGGGTCGCCACAAAAATACCCACACATGCATCGTGGAAACCGGGCATGGATCTGGTTGATTGACCTTGCTGGCCATGGCTCTTTTATATGGATCTATTGGTTGATCTTGCTGATCTTCAACAGAGATTCCATCTCTATTTTTATAAGTGAATATATTGCCGGTTACTATGAGCTAGGAACTATCGAAAAGGCCCCTGAGTGGACAGGTGGTGAGCATTCTGGTTGCCAATGATGCCATAGATACACCGATGAAGGAATGATTGGAAATAAGGATTCAACCAGAGATTTTGAGGATTATGATCAGTGACACTATGGTTTCATCAAATGATTGTTTTAAAGACAGCTGAATTTGTGAAAAAGTCAATTTCATATTTCATATTGGGTGTGTAAGTCGTGTGACTGGCGTTAAATTTGCATGAATATCCAGCTAGGGGACCTGGGAACTCTTTTCCCTGGTACCTGGGACAAAACCTAACCAAATTCCTAATTGGATCCCATCACTACAGTGGTTGGGTGATTGGCTAGGGTGATTAGCTAACCCATGGGACTGGATGGTAGGCTGGACTGATGGATCCATAAAATAAGATTCTATTATGTTATAGTACGATAGATGAAGTAAATCCTGGATTGTGGTTCGGTCGGATCAATTTGGTCAGTAATGACCCTGACTACGTTAGAGTACAAATATCCTGGTGGAATCGCCCGTGCTTTTCGGTAGGGGAAGTTTTTCCGGGTTCGGTTTTTGAAGAACCAAGGGATTAGTCTCTTGATCGGATATCCGTGGTGGGCGAGGCCTCGAGTGAAGGATCCTAGCTTGCGCAAGAAGTGCTACTTCCACTGCTAGCACCTCCGAATTCGTTGCGTGGAGGGTCGACGGAGGACGTCGAATCCTAGCCTGCGCAAGAAGTGCTACTTCTGATGCTAGCACCCCCGAATTCGTTGCGCGGAGGGTCGACGGAGGACATCTCGTAGCAAGGTCGACCAAGGTCTTGACCAGCCTCAGTTCGATTCAAATGGTGAGCTTTCGGTAGTATGGTGGATGAGGGACCAAGGAAGCGGCCTATGAGTGAAGCGCTAGGTGACCTACGAAGGATCCTAGAGGGTGCTGACCATACGGTGCTCGGGCTCTAGGTCGCCGAAGATACCCACACGTGCATCGTGGAAGATATTGGAACAAGGAGTAAGAGTTATTTTCTGAAATCGGGCATGGATCTGGTTGATTGACCTTGCTGGTCCTCAACGGATGAGTCCATGGCTCTTTTATATGGATCTGTTGGTTGATCTTGCTGATCTTCAACGGAGATTCCATCTTGATTTTTATAAGTGAATATATTGCTGGTTACTATGAGCTAGGAACTATCGAAAAGGTCCCTGAGTGGACAAGTGGTGAGCGTTTTGGTTGCCAATGATGCCATAGATACACCGATGAAGGAAAGATTGGAAATAAGGATTCAATCGGAGATTTTGTTGAGGATTACGATCAATGACACTATGGTTTCATTAAATGATTATTTTAAAGATAGCTGAATCTGTGAAAAATGATAATTTCATATTAGGTGTTTAAGTGGTGTGACTGGCGTGAAATTTGCATAAATATCCGGCTAGGGGGCCTGGGAAACCTTTTCCCTGGTACCCGGGACAAAACCTAACCAAATTCCTAATTGGATCCCATCACTACAGTGGTTGGGCGGTTGGCTAACCCATGGGACTAGGCTGGACTGATGGATCCATAAATAAGACTCAATTCTGTTATAGTACGATAGTGAAGTAAATCCGCATGGTAATTGTTCTACGGAAAAAGAATCAATGACTATGCCTCTCGATGGGAAAAAAGCGTTGGTTGCTATGATCCAAGAGCAAGTTTCTTCCTTGATCTGACCAAGTGACTCAAAGGTTCGGTCGGATCAGTTTGGTCAGTAATGACCCTGACTACGTTAGAGTACAAATATCCTAGTGGAATCGCCCGTGCTTTCCGGTAGGAGGAAGTTTTTTCGGGTACGGTTTTTGAAGAACCAAGGGATTAGTCTCTTGATCGGATATCCGTGGGCGAGGCCCCGAGTGAAGGATCCTGGCCTGCACAAGAAGTGCTACTTCTGTTTGCTAGCACCCCCGAATTCGTTGCGCGAGGGGGGCAGGGATCTTTCAGATACTACGGTTTCATTAAATTCTATTATGGTACGATAGATGAATTAAATCCCGGATAGTCTTTGTTCAATGGAAAAGAATCAACGACTGTGCCTCTCGATGAGGAAAAAAGTGTTGGTCTCTATGATCCAAGTGCAAGTCTTTTCCTTGATTTGACCATGTGGTACGATAAATGAATTAAATCCCGGATAGTAGAATCAACGACTGTGCCTCTCGATGAGGAAAAAAGTGTTGGTCTCTATGATCCAAGTGCAAGTCTTTTCCTTGATTTGACCATGTGAGTTATTGGTTCGGTGGGATCAATTTGGTTAGTTAAGGCTCTTGACTACGTTTATATAAAAATATCATGGAGCAATCACCCGTGCTTTCTGGGCGAGGGAAGTTTTTTCGGGTTCGGAACCGAGGGATTAGTCTCTTGTCCGGATATCTGTGGACAAGGCCCCGAGTGAGAGGCTCTCTCCTATGCAAGAAGTGCTACTTTCGCTGCTAGCACCCTCGAATTCGTTGCGCGGAGAGGGCAGGGATCTTTCAGCTGGAAGATTGTTTTAAAGATAGCTGAATCTGTAAAAAAAGCAATTTTATATTGGGTGTGTAAGTGGTGTGACAATCTTGAAGTTTTCATGAAGCGTCGGGTAGAGGGCCTGGGAACTCTTTTCCCTGGTACCCCGGACAAAACATAACCAAATTCCTAAATGGATCCTATCACTACAGTGGTTTGGCGGCGGTTGGCTAATGGGACTGGATTAGCCAACCGCGCAAAATGAGGTTAGGCTGGACCGGGATGGGGTTAGGCTGGACTGATGGATCCCTAAAAGGAGACTCAATTCTGTTATGGTACGGTAGATGAAGTAAATCTTGGACAGTCCTTGTTCTATGGAAAAGAATCAACGGCTGTGCCTCTCGATGAGGAAAAAAGTGTTGGTCTCTATGATCCAAGTACAAGTCTTTTCCTTGATATAACCATGTGACTTATATGTTCGCTCGGATCAGTTTGGTTAGTTAAGGCTCTTGACTACGTTAGAATAAAAATATCCTGGAGGAATCGCCCGTGCTTTCTAGGCAAGGGAAGTTTTTCTGGGTTCGCTTTTGGAAGAACCGAGGGATTAGTCTCTTGTTTGGATATCTGTGGACGAGGCCCCGAGTGAGAGGTTCTGCCCTGCACACAAGAAGTGCTACTTCCACTGCTAGCACCCCCGAATTCGTTGCGTGGAGGGGGCAAAGATGTTTCAGCTTGTATTAGAGCGAATTGGCTAAACTCGAACAATCGAGAAGCCAGAAATGTCAAAAATTTATGAAGTAGCAGTAAAAGGTTGTAATTGTGTGATGAAATTCATACAAATTGATATTCAGAATGAAGATTCATAAATAGGTAATTGGGTCTTCAGATGGAAGTACCATAATTGTATGGAATCCCTGACTTGCTTGAGGCCTAGACATGATGGTATTTACCTTATAATTCCAAGGACCGTGACTACCCGTATATACCGAGGGTATAACTGCAACTCTTTACTGGCAGTATATATGAGTAAATCTAAGACCTTGAAATTATAAGCAAAAATGCTATCCAAATGATGAATTCGAATGCTGGTTGATATGATTTTAAAATTCTGGTTGAGAATTGATGAGTTGATTTGGATTCTGATTGAAAGATGATGATTCTTGAATTCTAGTTGAAAGAAGATAAGTTGAACAAAACCACAATGAGGATGAATGGGACGAATCCCAATAATGATGTTAATAACTAGAATGGCAATAATGACTTCAGCAAATCACTATGAGATTAGTGGATTGTGCTTACACATTGCTGCTGTTAACACTTGACCTAGTGGATCAAGTTAAGGGATGACAAATTAAAAACCTGCATAAGTGAAATTCCCATGGAGGAATGTTTAGATGGAATTTTCGGTCTAATGGACCATTATTGTGTTAAGGATATGAATGATATATTCTGAATGAATTGTTATCTGATAATGAGTCTATATGTTCTTCTTGTAGAAGGCATCTTTATCCTAGGATTTTGTTGGGTTGACCAGACTATAAGGAACCCCGAAATCAGTTGGATCTTAAGGGAAAGAGTTGTCCTCCAGCTGCTGTCTACGAGATGAGGACATCTCGCGTTTTTTAAGTGGGATAGGATGTAAGATTCCTCCCTCCAGCTTTTGAGGTGTAAATGAGTAAGAACCTCCCCTTCTGTTCTTGAAATTATTCCCCTCTCTGGAATAAAAGAAAGATCTTGTTTTACTCTATTTTAACCTGGAGAGAGAAAATATCTAGAGAGAGGTTATCTAAAATTGACATATTTTTGGATATAAAAATCCCCCTAGTGTCTAAAATGGTTTCCCTTGAAACAGAAATTCAAAAAGAACTTTCCAATGTGCGAATTAATTGAAAAATGTGTATAAAGGACCTTAGTCACGATTTTCTGAAAATTTTGGATTATGGTCCAATTAAGGTTTCTATAGACCAATTGGATTAATCCAAGTGTGGGGATGAGATAAATCCAAAGAATAAAAAAAAATACCCAAAAATGAGTAAATGCTCACATAAGATGAAGAGTTGATTGAGTACAAGGTTTATTAGTTAAAAACTATGAGATATTATTAAAAAAGTGAGATATTTTGGAGGAATGATGAACTTTTGACACCTTGGTAAGGAAGGGGAGACCTTTAAGGTAGGTGCCTATTTCACACATGTGGATGAGTTTTTTAATTCAAAAAAAATGTGATATTTTTATCTCTCCTCTCTCATGGATCAACTCCTGGATCAAACCAAATAAAAAAGGGAGCTAAACTGGTCCAAATCTTGTCCAAATTCAGCCAAACTGAAGCTGGAAAATTATAGAACTTAGTTGGACTCAGTTAGTGGCTTCCCTCACTTATAAATAGACCCTCATTCTTTTGTATTCTCATCTTTGAGCTATACATTGAAATACTCATATTTTCTATTATCCCTTAAAAATCCTCAACTTTTGGAGAGAGTGGAGCTTCTCTCTCTCTTCAACCTTCCTTGGAGCTTTCCTCTCAACACACTAACCAATTGATTGGTTGGGGGCTTCTTCTAAGATAGAGAAGCAAGCAAAATTAAGAGGTAAGGTGTAATTTCATGGTTTTTCTCTAATATTCTCAATGTTTTCACTTCTCAACCCCTCTCAAGCTTGAGAGGTTTCTAAATTAAGTGTTTATAATGCAAATCAAGCTTTTCTTAAGAGTTGTAATGAATAATTAAGAAAAGTTTATATTTATGCTTAATTAGGATGCTTTTTATGTTTATCTCTCTCTCCCCAAAAGAATGGTCATTCCTATGACTAATTCTCTATTCAAATGATGCTTCTCATTGATAAATTCTCAATTCACAAATCAAACTCTAGGCTTGTGAAGCTAGAGGTTAAGAAAGTGGCTTTTTATACTTTTATGCTTCTAAAATTATGATAATCTTATGATTTAAATCCATAAATTGGATTTAATTTTAGAAGATAGTTATACTATCATAATTGTATTACTAAGTTTATTCTTTTCAAAAATATTAAAACTTATCAGTAAAGCAGCGGAGCTATGGCAAAATTTTTAAGAAATTGATACATAATTCATTCTTATGCATAACGTGAAAAGAGGACTTCCTACCATATTCTAGGATTGGTCATCCTACGCTAAAAGAATGATTTTCATCACATTCAATGGAAAACTAATTTTTAAGGTTTATGCATAATTAAATAATTAAGAAAAGAGAAAATTATGGTAATTTTATTTAAATGATAACAGAGAAATTCCCATGACATTTGAAATTCAATCATTTAAATGGGAAAAGTGGAATTCTCAGCATATTGGGTGTGTAAGTGCTGTGACTATCTTCTTGAAGTTTGCATGAAGCATCGGGTAAGGGGCCTGGGAACTCTTTTCCCTGGTACCCGGGACAAAACCTAACCAAATTCTTAAATGGATCCTATCACTAGAGTGGTTAGGCGGTTGGCTAACCCATGGAATTGGATGGGGTTAGGTTGGACTGATGGATCCCTAAAATGAGACTCAATTCTATTATGGTACGATAGATGAATTAAATCCCGGATAGTCTTTGTTCTATGGAAAAGAATCAACGCGACTGTGCCTCTCGATGAGGAAAAAAGTGTTGGTCTCTATGATCCAAGTGCAAGTCTTTTCCTTGATTTGACCATGTGAGTTACTGGTTCGGTGGGATCAATTTGGTTAGTTAAGGCTCTTGACTACATTAGAATAAAAATATCATAGAGGAATCACCCGTGCTTTCTGGGCGAGGGAAGTTTTTTCGGGTTTGGAACCGAGGGATTATTCTCTTGTCCGGATATCCGTGGGCAAGGCCCCGAGTGAGAGGCTCTCCCCTACGCAAGAAGTGCTACTTTCGCTGCTAGCACCCCCAAATTCGTTTCGCGGAGGAGGAAGGGATCTTTCAGCTGGAAGATTGTTCTAAAGACAGCCGAATCTGTAAAAAAGGCAATTTTATATTGGGTGTGTAAGTGGTGTGACTATCTTGAAGTTTTCATGAAGTGCCGGGTAGGGGGCCTGGGAACTCTTTTCCCTGGTACCTCGGACAAAACATAACCAAATTCCTAAATGGATCCTATCACTACAGTGGTTGGGTGGTTGGCTTGGGTGGTTGGCTAACCCATGGGATTGGGTTAGCCAACCGCGCAAAATGAGGTTAGGCTGGACTGGGATGGGGTTAGGCTGGACTGATGGATCCCTAAAACAAGACTCAATTCTGTTATGGTACCGTAGATGAAGTAAATCTCGGACAGTCCTTGTTCTATGGAAAAGAATCAACGGCTGTGCCTCTCGATGAAGAAAAAAGTGTTGGTCTCTATGATCCAAGTGCAAGTCTTTTCCTTGATCTAACCATGTGACTTATATATTCGCTCATATCAGTTCGGTTAGTTAAGGCCCTTGACTACGTTAGACTAAAAATATCCTGGAGGAATCGCCCGTGCTTTCTAGGCGAGGGAAGTTTTTCCGGGTTCGCTTTTGGAAGAACCGAGGGATTAGTCTCTTGTCTGGATAGAGGCCCCGAGTGAGAGGTTCTGTCCTGCACACAAGGAGTGCTACTTCCACTGCTAGCACTCCCGAATTCTCGTTGCGTGGAGGGGGCAAAGATGTTTCAGCTTGTATTAGAGCGAATTGGCTAAACTGGAACAACCGAGAAGCCAGAAATGTCAAAAATTTATGAAGTAGCATTAAAAGGTTGTAATTGTGTGATGAAATTCATACAAATTAATATTCAGAATGAAGATTCATAAATAGGTAATTGGGTCTTCAGATGGAAGTACCATAATTGTATGGAAACCCTGACTTGCTTGAGGCCTAGACATGATGGTATTTACCTTATAATTCCAAGGACCGTTACTACCCGTATATACCGAGGATATAACTGCAGCTCTTTACTGGCAGTATATACGAGTAAATCTAAGACCTTGAAATTATAAGCAAAAATGCTATCCAGATGATGAATTCGAATACTGGTTGATATGATTTTAAAATTCTGGTTGTGAATTGATGAGTTGATTTGGATTTTGATTGAAAGATGATGATTCTTGAATTCTAGTTGAAAGAAGATAAGTTGAACAAAACCACAATGAGGATGAATGGGACGAATCCCAATAATGATGTTAATAACTAGAATGGCGATAATGACTTCAGCAAATCACTATGAGATTAGTGGATTGTGCTTACACATTGCTGCTGTTAACACTTGACCCAGTGGATCAAGTTAAGGGATGACAAATTAAAAACCTGCATAAGTGAAATTCCCATGGAGGAATGTTTAGATGGAATTTTCGGTCTAATGGACCATTATTGTGTTAAGGATATGAATGATATATTCTGAATGAATTGTTATCTGATAATAAGTCTATATGTTCTTCTTCTAGACGGCATCTTTATCCCAGGATTTTGTTGGGTTGATCAGACTATAAGGAACCCCGAAAGCAGTTGGATCTTAAGGGAAAGAGTTGTCCTCCAGCTGCTGCGAGATGAGGACATCTCGCGTTTTTTAAGTGGGATAGGATGTAAGATTCCTCCCTCCAGCTTTTGAGGTGTAAACGAGTAAGAACCTCCTTCTGTTCTTGAAATTATTCCCCTCTCTGGAATAAAAGAAATATCTTGTTTTACTCTATTTTGACCTGGAGAGAGAAAATGTCTAGAGAGAGGTTATCTAAAATTGACATATTTTTGGATATAAAAATCCTCCTAGTGTCTAAAATGGTTTCCCTTGAAACAGAAATTCAAAAAGAACTTTCCAATGTGCGAATTAATTGAAAAATGTGTATAAAGGACCTTAGTCACGATTTTCTGAAAATTTTGGATTATGGTCCAATTAAGGTTTCTATAGACCAATTGGATTAATCCAAGTGTGGGGATGAGATAAATCCAAAGAATAAAAAAAAATACCCAAAAATGAGTAAATGATCACATAAGATGAAGAGTTGATTGAGTACAAGGTTTATTAGTTAAAAACTATGAGATATTATTAAAAAAGTGAGATATTTTGGAGGAATGATGAACTTTTGACACCTTGGTAAGGAAGGGGAGACCTTTAAGGTAGGTGCCTATTTCACACATGTGGATGAGTTTTTTAATTCAAAAAAAAATGTGATATTTTTATCTCTCCTCTCTCATGGATCAACTCCTGGATCAAACCAAATAAAAAAGGGAGCTAAACTGGTCCAAATCTTGTCCAAATTCAGCCAAACTGAAGCTGGAAAATTATAGAACTTAGTTGGACTCAGTTAGTGGCTTCCCTCACTTATAAATAGACCCTCATTCTTTTGTATTCTCATCTTTGAGCTATACATTGAAATACTCATATTTTCTATTATCCCTTAAAAATCCTCAACTTTTGGAGAGAGTGGAGCTTCTCTCTCTCTTCAACCTTCCTTGGAGCTTTCCTCTCAACACACTAACCAATTGATTGGTTGGGGGCTTCTTCTAAGATAGAGAAGCAAGCAAAATCAAGAGGTAAGGTGTAATTTCATGGTTTTTCTCTAATATTCTCAATGTTTTCACTTCTCAACCCCTCTCAAGCTTGAGAGGTTTCTAAATTAAGTGTTTATAATGCAAATCAAGCTTTTCTTAAGAGTTGTAATGAATAATTAAGAAAAGTTTATATTTATGCTTAATTAGGATCCTTTTTATGTTTATCTCTCTCTCCCCAAAAGAATGGTCATTCCTATGACTAATTCTCTATTCAAATGATGCTTCTCATTGATAAATTCTCAATTCACAAATCAAACTCTAGGCTTGTGAAGCTAGAGGTTAAGAAAGTGGCTTTTTATACTTTTATGCTTCTAAAATTATGATAATCTTATGATTTAAATCCATAAATTGGATTTAATTTTAGAAGATAGTTATACTATCATAATTGTATTACTAAGTTTATTCTTTTCAAAAATATTAAAAATTATCAGTAAAGCAGCGGAGCTATGGCAAAATTTTTAAGAAATTGATACATAATTCATTCTTATGCATAACGTGAAAAGAGGACTTCCTACCATATTCTAGGATTGGTCATCCTACGCTAAAAGAATGATTTTCATCACATTCAATGGAAAACTAATTTTTAAGGTTTATGCATAATTAAATAATTAAGAAAAGAGAAAATTATGGTAATTTTATTTAAATGATAAAAGAGAAATTCCCATGACATTTGAAATTCAATCATTTAAATGGGAAAAGTGGAATTCTCAGCATATTGGGTGTGTAAGTGCTGTGACTATCTTCTTGAAGTTTGCATGAAGCATCGGGTAGGGGGCCTGGGAACTCTTTTCCCTGGTACCCGGGACAAAACCTAACCAAATTCTTAAATGGATTCTATCACTAGAGTGGTTAGGCGGTTGGCTAACCCATGGAATTGGATGGGGTTAGGCTGGACTGATGGATCCGTAAAATGAGACTCAATTCTATTATGGTACGATAGATGAATTAAATCCCGGATAGTCTTTGTTCTATGGAAAAGAATCAACGACTGTGCCTCTCGATGAGGAAAAAAGTGTTGGTCTCTATGATCCAGGTGCAAGTCTTTTCCTTGATTTGACCATGTGAGTTACTGGTTCGGTGGGATCAATTTGGTTAGTTAAGGCTCTTGACTACGTTAGAATAAAAATATCATGGAGGAATCACCCGTGCTTTCTGGACGAGGGAAGTTTTTTCGGGTTTGGAATCGAGGGATTAGTCTCTTGTCCGGATATCCGTGGGCAAGGCCCCGAGTGAGAGGCTCTCCCCTACGCAAGAAGTGCTACTTTCGCTGCTAGCACTCCCAAATTCGTTGCGCGGAGGAGGAAGGGATCTTTCAGCTGGAAGATTGTTCTAAAGACAGCCGAATCTATAAAAAAGGCAATTTTATATTGGGTGTGTAAGCGGTGTGACTATCTTGAAGTTTTCATGAAGCGCCGGGTAGGGGGCCTGGGAACTCTTTTCCCTGGTACCTCGGACAAAACATAACCAAATTCCTAAATGGATCCTATCACTACAGTGGTTGGGTGGTTGGCTAACCCATGGGATTGGGTTAGCTAACCGCGCAAAATGAGGTTAGGTTGGATTGGGATGGGGTTAGGCTGGACTGATGGATCCCTAAAACGAGACTCAATTCTGTTATGGTACCGTAGATGAAGTAAATCTCGGACAGTCCTTGTTCTATGGAAAAGAATCAACGGCTGTGCCTCTCGATGAAGAAAAAAGTGTTGGTCTCTATGATCCAAGTGCAAGTCTTTTCCTTGATCTAACCATGTGACTTATATGTTCGCTCAGATCAGTTCGGTTAGTTAAGGCCCTTGACTACGTTAGACTAAAAATATCCTGGAGGAATCGCCCGTGCTTTCTAGGCGAGGGAAGTTTTTCCGGGTTCGCTTTTGGAAGAACCGAGGGATTAGTCTCTTGTCTGGATAGAGGCCCCAAGTGAGAGGTTCTGTCTTGCACACAAGGAGTGCTACTTCCACTGCTAGCACTCCCGAATTCGTTGCGTGGAGGGGGCAAAGATGTTTCAGCTTGTATTAGAGCGAATTGGCTAAACTGGAACAACCGAGAAGCCAGAAATGTCAAAAATTTATGAAGTAGCATTAAAAGGTTGTAATTGTGTGATGAAATTCATACAAATTAATATTCAGAATGAAGATTCATAAATAGGTAATTGGGTCTTCAGATGGAAGTACCATAATTGTATGGAAACCCTGACTTGCTTGAGGCCTAGACATGATGGTATTTACCTTATAATTCCAAGGACCGTTACTACCCGTATATACCGAGGATATAACTGCAGCTCTTTACTGGCAGTATATACGAGTAAATCTAAGACCTTGAAATTATAAGCAAAAATGCTCTCCAGATGATGAATTTGAATACTGGTTAATATGATTTTAAAATTCTGGTTGAGAATTGATGAGTTGATTTGGATTTTGATTGAAAGATGATGATTCTTGAATTCTAGTTGAAAGAAGATAAGTTGAACAAAACCACAATGAGGATGAATGGGACGAATCCCAATAATGATGTTAATAACTAGAATGGCGATAATGACTTCAGCAAATCACTATGAGATTAGTGGATTGTGCTTACACATTGCTGCTGTTAACACTTGACCCAGTGGATCAAGTTAAGGGATGACAAATTAAAAACCTGCATAAGTGAAATTCCCATGGAGGAATGTTTAGATGGAATTTTCGGTCTAATGGACCATTATTGTGTTAAGGATATGAATGATATATTCTGAATGAATTGTTATCTGATAATGAGTCTATATATTCTTCTTGTAGAAGGCATCTTTATCTTAGGATTTGGTTGGGTTGATCAGACTATAAGGAACCCCGAAAGCAGTTGGATCTTAAGGGAAAGAGTTGTCCTCCACCAGCTGCTGCGAGATGAGGACATCTCGCGTTTTTTAAGTGGGATAGGATGTAAGATTCCTCCCTCCAGCTTTTGAGGTGTAAACGAGTAAGAACCTCCCCTTCTGTTCTTGAAATTATTCCCCTCTCTGGAATAAAAGAAATATCTTGTTTTACTCTATTTTGACCTGGAGAGAGAAAATGTCTAGAGAGAGGTTATCTAAAATTGACATATTTTTGGATATAAAAATCCTCCTAGTGTCTAAAATGGTTTCCCTTGAAACAGAAATTCAAAAAGAACTTTCCAATGTGCGAATTAATTGAAAAATGTGTATAAAGGACCTTAGTCACGATTTTCTGAAAATTTTGGATTATGGTCCAATTAAGGTTTCTATAGACCAATTGGATTAATCCAAGTGTGGGGATGAGATAAATCCAAAGAATAAAAAAAAATACCCAAAAATGAGTAAATGCTCACATAAGATGAAGAGTTGATTGAGTACAAGGTTTATTAGTTAAAAACTATGAGATATTATTAAAAAAGTGAGATATTTTGGAGGAATGATGAACTTTTGACACCTTGGTAAGGAAGGGGAGACCTTTAAGGTAGGTGCCTATTTCACACATGTGGATGAGTTTTTTAATTCAAAAAAAAAGTGATATTTTTATCTCTCCTCTCTCATGGATCAACTCCTGGATCAAACCAAATAAAAAAGGGAGCTAAACTGGTCCAAATCTTGTCCAAATTCAGCCAAACTGAAGCTGGAAAATTATAGAACTTAGTTGGACTCAGTTAGTGGCTTCCCTCACTTATAAATAGACCCTCATTCATTTGTATTCTCATCTTTGAGCTATACATTGAAATACTCATATTTTCTATTATCCCTTAAAAATCCTCAACTTTTGCAGAGAGTGGAGCTTCTCTCTCTCTTCAACCTTCCTTGGAGCTTTCCTCTCAACACACTAACCAATTGATTGGTTGGGGGCTTCTTCTAAGATAGAGAAGCAAGCCAAATCAAGAGGTAAGGTGTAATTTCATGGTTTTTCTCTAATATTCTCAATGTTTTCACTTCTCAACCCCTCTCAAGCTTGAGAGGTTTCTAAATTAAGTGTTTATAATGCAAATCAAGCTTTTCTTAAGAGTTGTAATGAATAATTAAGAAAAGTTTATATTTATGCTTAATTAGGATGCTTTTTATGTTTATCTCTCTCTCCCCAAAAGAATGGTCATTCCTATGACTAATTCTCTATTCAAATGATGCTTCTCATTGATAAATTCTCAATTCACAAATCAAACTCTAGGCTTGTGAAGCTAGAGGTTAAGAAAGTGGCTTTTTATACTTTTATGCTTCTAAAATTATGATAATCTTATGATTTAAATCCATAAATTGGATTTAATTTTAGAAGATAGTTATACTATCAAAATTGTATTACTAAGTTTATTCTTTTCAAAAATATTAAAAATTATCAGTAAAGCAGCGGAGCTATGGCAAAATTTTTAAGAAATTGAGACATAATTCATTCTTATGCATAACGTGAAAAGAGGACTTCCTACCATATTCTAGGATTGGTCATCCTACGCTAAAAGAATGATTTTCATCACATTCAATGGAAAACTAATTTTTAAGGTTTATGCATAATTAAATAATTAAGAAAAGAGAAAATTATGGTAATTTTATTTAAATGATAAAAGAGAAATTTCCATGACATTTGAAATTCAATCATTTAAATGGGAAAAGTGGAATTCTCAGCATATTGGGTGTGTAAGTGCTGTGACTATCTTCTTGAAGTTTGCATGAAGCATCGGGTAGGGGGCCTGGGAACTCTTTTCCCTGGTACCCGGGACAAAACCTAACCAAATTCTTAAATGGATCCTATCACTAGAGTGGTTAGGCAGTTGGCTAACCCATGGAATTGGATGGGGTTAGGCTGGACTGATGGATCCCTAAAATGAGACTCAATTCTATTATGGTACGATAGATGAATTAAATCCCGGATAGTCTTTGTTCTATGGAAAAGAATCAATGACTGTGCCTCTCGATTAGGAAAAAAGTGTTGGTCTCTATGATCCAAGTGCAAGTCTTTTCCTTGATTTGACCATGTGAGTTACTGGTTCGGTGGGATCAATTTGGTTAGTTAAGGCTCTTGACTATGTTAGAATAAAAATATCATGGAGGAATCACCCGTGCTTTCTGGGCGAGGGAAGTTTTTTCGGGTTTGGAACCGAGGGATTAGTCTCTTGTCCGGATATCCGTGGGCAAGGCCCCGAGTGAGAGGCTCTCCCCTACGCAAGAAGTGCTACTTTCGCTGCTAGCACCCCCAAATTCGTTGCACGGAGGAGGAAGGGATCTTTCAGCTGGAGGATTGTTCTAAAGACAGCCGAATCTGTAAAAAAGGCAATTTTATATTGGGTGTGTAAGTGGTGTGACTATCTTGAAGTTTTCATGAAGCGCCGGGTAGGGAGCCTGGGAACTCTTTTCCCTGGTACCTCGGACAAAACATAACCAAATTCCTAAATGGATCCTATCACTACAGTGGTTGGGTGGTTGGCTAACCCATGGGATTGGGTTAGCCAATCGCGCAAAATGAGGTTAGGCTGGACTGGACTGATGGATCCCTAAAACGAGATGGGGTTAGGCTGGACTGATGGATCCCTAAAACGAGACTCAATTCTGTTATGGTACCGTAGATGAAGTAAATCTCGGACAGTCCTTGTTCTATGGAAAAGAATCAACGGCTGTGCCTCTCGATGAAGAAAAAAGTGTTGGTCTCTATGATCCAAGTGCAAGTCTTTTCCTTGATCTAACCATGTGACTTATATATTCGCTCAGATCAGTTCGGTTAGTTAAGGCCCTTGACTACGTTAGACTAAAAATATCCTGGAGGAATCGCCCGTGCTTTCTAGGCGAGGGAAGTTTTTCCGGGTTCGCTTTTGGAAGAACCGAGGGATTAGTCTCTTGTCTGGATAGAGGCCCCGAGTGAGAGGTTCTGTCCTGCACACAAGGAGTGCTACTTCCATTGCTAGCAGTCCCGAATTCGTTGCGTGGAGGGGGCAAAGATGTTTCAGCTTGTATTAGAGCGAATTGGCTAAACTGGAACAACCGAGAAGCCAGAAATGTCAAAAATTTATGAAGTAGCATTAAAAGGTTGTAATTGTGTGATGAAATTCATACAAATTAATATTCAGAATGAAGATTCATAAATAGGTAATTGGGTCTTCAGATGGAAGTACCATAATTGTATGGAAACCCTGACTTGCTTGAGGCCTAGACATGATGGTATTTATCTTATAATTCCAAGGACCGTTACTACCCGTATATACCGAGCATATAACTGCAGCTCTTTACTGGCAGTATATACGAGTAAATCTAAGACCTTGAAATTATAAGCAAAAATGCTATCCAGATGATGAATTCGAATACTGGTTGATATGATTTTAAAATTCTGGTTGAGAATTGATGAGTTGATTTGGATTTTGATTGAAAGATGATGATTCTTGAATTCTAGTTGAAAGAAGATAAGTTGAACAAAACCACAATGAGGATGAATGGGACGAATCCCAATAATGATGTTAATAACTAGAATGGCGATAATGACTTCAGTAAATCACTATGTGATTAGTGGATTGTGCTTACACATTGCTGCTGTTAACACTTGACCCAGTGGATCAAGTTAAGGGATGACAAATTAAAAACCTGCATAAGTGAAATTCCCATGGAGGAATGTTTAGATGGAATTTTCGGTCTAATCGACCATTATTGTGTTAAGGATATGAATGATATATTCTAAATGAATTGTTATCTGATAATGAGTCTATATGTTCTTCTTGTAGAAGGCATCTTTATCCCAGGATTTTGTTGGGTTGATCAGACTATAAGGAATCCTGAAAGCAGTTGGATCTTAAGGGAAAGAGTTGTCCTCCAGCTGCTGTGAGATGAGGACATCTCGCGTTTTTTAATAAGTGGGATAGGATGTAAGATTCCTCCCTCCAGCTTTTGAGGTGTAAACGAGTAAGAACCTCCCCTTCTGTTCTTGAAATTATTCCCCTCTCTGGAATAAAAGAAATATCTTGTTTTACTCTATTTTGACCTGGAGAGAGAAAATGTCTAGAGAGAGGTTATCTAAAATTGACATATTTTTGGATATAAAAATCCTCCTAGTGTCTAAAATGGTTTCCCTTGAAACAGAAATTCAAAAAGAACTTTCCAATGTGCGAATTAATTGAAAAATGTGTATAAAGGACCTTAGTCACGATTTTCTGAAAATTTTGGATTATGGTCCAATTAAGGTTTCTATAGACCAATTGGATTAATCCAAGTGTGGGGATGAGATAAATCCAAAGAATAAAAAAAAATACCCAAAAATGAGTAAATGCTCACATAAGATGAAGAGTTGATTGAGTACAAGGTTTATTAGTTAAAAACTATGAGATATTATTAAAAAAGTGAGATATTTTGGAGGAATGATGAACTTTTGACACCTTGGTAAGGAAGGGGAGACCTTTAAGGTAGGTGCCTATTTCACACATGTGGATGAGTTTTTTAATTCAAAAAAAAAGTGATATTTTTATCTCTCCTCTCTCATGGATCAACTCCTGGATCAAACCAAATAAAAAAGGGAGCTAAACTGGTCCAAATCTTGTCCAAATTCAGCCAAACTGAAGCTGGAAAATTATAGAACTTAGTTGGACTCAGTTAGTGGCTTCCCTCACTTATAAATAGACCCTCATTCTTTTGTATTCTCATCTTTGAGCTATACATTGAAATACTCATATTTTCTATTATCCCTTAAAAATCCTCAACTTTTGGAGAGAGTGGAGCTTCTCTCTCTCTTCAACCTTCCTTGGAGCTTTTCTCTCAACACACTAACCAATTGATTGGTTGGGGGCTTCTTCTAAGATAGAGAAGCAAGCAAAATCAAGAGGTAAGGTGTAATTTCATGGTTTTTCTCTAATATTCTCAATGTTTTCACTTCTCAACCCCTCTCAAGCTTGAGAGGTTTCTAAATTAAGTGTTTATAATGCAAATCAAGCTTTTCTTAAGAGTTGTAATGAATAATTAAGAAAAGTTTATATTTATGCTTAATTAGGATGCTTTTTATGTTTATCTCTCTCTCCCCAAAAGAATGGTCATTCCTATGACTAATTCTCTATTCAAATGATGCTTCTCATTGATAAATTCTCAATTCACAAATCAAACTCTAGGCTTGTGAAGCTAGAGGTTAAGAAAGTGGCTTTTTATACTTTTATGCTTCTAAAATTATGATAATCTTATGATTTAAATCCATAAATTGGATTTAATTTTAGAAGATAGTTATACTATCATAATTGTATTACTAAGTTTATTCTTTTCAAAAATATTGAAAATTATCAGTAAAGCAGCGGAGCTATGGCAAAATTTTTAAGAAATTGATACATAATTCATTCTTATGCATAACGTGAAAAGAGGACTTCCTACCATATTCTAGGATTGGTCATCCTACGCTAAAAGAATGATTTTCATCACATTCAATGGAAAACTAATTTTTAAGGTTTATGCATAATTAAATAATTAAGAAAAGAGAAAATTATGGTAATTTTATTTAAATGATAAAAGAGAAATTCCCATGACATTTGAAATTCAATCATTTAAATGGAAAAAGTGGAATTCTCAGCATATTGGGTGTGTAAGTGCTGTGACTATCTTCTTGAAGTTTGCATGAAGCATCGGGTAGGGGGCCTGGGAACTCTTTTCCCTGGTACCCGGGACAAAACCTAACCAAATTCTTAAATGGATTCTATCACTAGAGTGGTTAGGCGGTTGGCTAACCCATGGAATTGGATGGGGTTAGGCTGGACTGATGGATCCCTAAAATGAGACTCAATTCTATTATGGTACGATAGATGAATTAAATCCCAGATAGTCTTTGTTCTATGGAAAAGAATCAACGACTGTGCCTCTCGATGAGGAAAAAAGTGTTGGTCTCTATGATCCAAGTGCAAGTCTTTTCCTTGATTTGACCATGTGAGTTACTGGTTCGGTGGGATCAATTTGGTTAGTTAAGGCTCTTGACTACGTTAGAATAAAAATATCATGGAGGAATCACCCGTGCTTTCTGGGCGAGGGAAGTTTTTTCGGGTTTGGAACCGAGGGATTAGTCTCTTGTCCGGATATCCGTGGGCAAGGCCCCGAGTGAGAGGCTCTCCCCTACGCAAGAAGTGCTACTTTCGCTGCTAGCACCCCCAAATTCGTTGCGCGGAGGAGGAAGGGATCTTTCAGCTGGAAGATTGTTCTAAAGACAGCCGAATCTGTAAAAAAGGCAACTTTATATTGGGTGTGTAAGTGGTGTGACTATCTTGAAGTTTTCATGAAGCGCCGGGTAGGGGGCCTGGGAACTCTTTTCCCTGGTACCTCGGACAAAACATAACCAAATTCCTAAATGGATCCTATCACTACAGTGGTTGGGTGGTTGGCTAACCCATGGGATTGGTTTAGCCAACCGCGCAAAATGAGGTTAGGCTGGACTGGACTGATGGATCCCTAAAACGAGATGGGGTTAGGCTGGACTGATGGATCCCTAAAACGAGACTCAATTCTGTTATGGTACCGTAGATGAAGTAAATCTCGGACAGTCCTTGTTCTATGGAAAAGAATCAACGGCTGTGCCTCTCGATGAAGAAAAAAGTGTTGGTCTCTATGATCCAAGTGCAAGTCTTTTCCTTGATCTAACCATGTGACTTATATATTCGCTCATATCAGTTCGGTTAGTTAAGGCCCTTGACTACGTTAGACTAAAAATATCCTGGAGGAATCGCCCGTGCTTTCTAGGCGAGGGAAGTTTTTCCGGGTTCGCTTTTGGAAGAACCGAGGGATTAGTCTCTTGTCTGGATAGAGGCCCCGAGTGAGAGGTTCTGTCCTGCACACAAGGAGTGCTACTTCCACTGCTAGCACTCCCGAATTCTCGTTGCGTGGAGGGGGCAAAGATGTTTCAGCTTGTATTAGAGCGAATTGGCTAAACTGGAACAACCGAGAAGCCAGAAATGTCAAAAATTTATGAAGTAGCATTAAAAGGTTGTAATTGTGTGATGAAATTCATACAAATTAATATTCAGAATGAAGATTCATAAATAGGTAATTGGGTCTTCAGATGGAAGTACCATAATTGTATGGAAACCCTGACTTGCTTGAGGCCTAGACATGATGGTATTTACCTTATAATTCCAAGGACCGTTACTACCCGTATATACCGAGGATATAACTGCAGCTCTTTACTGGCAGTATATACGAGTAAATCTAAGACCTTGAAATTATAAGCAAAAATGCTATCCAGATGATGAATTCGAATACTGGTTGATATGATTTTAAAATTCTGGTTGAGAATTGATGAGTTGATTTGGATTTTGATTGAAAGATGATGATTCTTGAATTCTAGTTGAAAGAAGATAAGTTGAACAAAACCACAATGAGGATGAATGGGACGAATCCCAATAATGATGTTAATAACTAGAATGGCGATAATGACTTCAGCAAATCACTATGAGATTAGTGGATTGTGCTTACACATTGCTGCTGTTAACACTTGACCCAGTGGATCAAGTTAAGGGATGACAAATTAAAAACCTGCATAAGTGAAATTCCCATGGAGGAATGTTTAGATGGAATTTTCGGTCTAATGGACCATTATTGTGTTAAGGATATGAATGATATATTCTGAATGAATTGTTATCTGATAATGAGTCTATATATTCTTCTTGTAGAAGGCATCTTTATCCTAGGATTTTGTTGGGTTGATCAGACTATAAGGAACCCCGAAAGCAGTTGGATCTTAAGGGAAAGAGTTGTCCTCCAGCTGTTGCGAGATGAGGACATCTCGCGTTTTTTAAGTGGGATAGGATGTAAGATTCCTCCCTCCAGCTTTTGAGGTGTAAACGAATAAGAACCTCCCCTTCTGTTCTTGAAATTATTCCCCTCTCTGGAATAAAAGAAATATCTTGTTTTACTCTATTTTGACCTGGAGAGAGAAAATGTCTAGAGAGAGGTTATCTAAAATTGACATATTTTTGGATATAAAAATCCTCCTAGTGTCTAAAATGGTTTCCCTTGAAACAGAAATTCAAAAAGAACTTTCCAATGTGCGAATTAATTGAAAAATGTGTATAAAGGACCTTAGTCACGATTTTCTGAAAATTTTAAGGTTTCTATAGACCAATTGGATTAATCCAAGTGTGGGGATGAGATAAATCCAAAGAATAAAAAAAAATACCCAAAAATGAGTAAATGCTCACATAAGATGAAGAGTTGATTGAGTACAAGGTTTATTAGTTAAAAACTATGAGATATTATTAAAAAAGTGAGATATTTTGGAGGAATGATGAACTTTTGACACCTTGGTAAGGAAGGGGAGACCTTTAAGGTAGGTGCCTATTTCACACATGTGGATGAGTTTTTTAATTAAAAAAAAAGTGATATTTTTATCTCTCCTCTCTCATGGATCAACTCCTGGATCAAACCAAATAAAAAAGGGAGCTAAACTGGTCCAAATCTTGTCCAAATTCAGCCAAACTGAAGCTGGAAAATTATAGAACTTAGTTGGACTCAGTTAGTGGCTTCCCTCACTTATAAATAGACCCTCATTCTTTTGTATTCTCATCTTTGAGCTATACATTGAAATACTCATATTTTCTATTATCCCTTAAAAATCCTCAACTTTTGGAGAGAGTGGAGCTTCTCTCTCTCTTCAACCTTCCTTGGAGCTTTCCTCTCAACACACTAACCAATTGATTGGTTGGGGGCTTCTTCTAAGATAGAGAAGCAAGCCAAATCAAGAGGTAAGGTGTAATTTCATGGTTTTTCTCTAATATTCTCAATGTTTTCACTTCTCAACCCCTCTCAAGCTTGAGAGGTTTCTAAATTAAGTGTTTATAATGCAAATCAAGCTTTTCTTAAGAGTTGTAATGAATAATTAAGAAAAGTTTATATTTATGCTTAATTAGGATGCTTTTTATGTTTATCTCTCTCTCCCCAAAAGAATGGTCATTCCTATGACTAATTCTCTATTCAAATGATGCTTCTCATTGATAAATTCTCAATTCACAAATCAAACTCTAGGCTTGTGAAGCTAGAGGTTAAGAAAGTGGCTTTTTATACTTTTATGCTTCTAAAATTATGATAATCTTATGATTTAAATCCATAAATTGGATTTAATTTTAGAAGATAGTTATACTATCATAATTGTATTACTAAGTTTATTCTTTTCAAAAATATTAAAAATTATCAGTAAAGCAGCGGAGCTATGGCAAAATTTTTAAGAAATTGATACATAATTCATTCTTATGCATAACGTGAAAAGAGGACTTCCTACCATATTCTAGGATTGGTCATCCTACGCTAAAAGAATGATTTTCATCACATTCAATGGAAAACTAATTTTTAAGGTTTATGCATAATTAAATAATTAAGAAAAGAGAAAATTATGGTAATTTTATTTAAATGATAAAAGAGAAATTCCCATGACATTTGAAATTCAATCATTTAAATGGGAAAAGTGGAATTCTCAGCATATTGGGTGTGTAAGTGCTGTGACTATCTTCTTGAAGTTTGCATGAAGCATTGGGTAGGGGGCCTGGGAACTCTTTTCCCTGGTACCCGGGACAAAACCTAACCAAATTCTTAAATGGATCCTATCACTAGAGTGGTTAGGCGGTTGGCTAACCCATGGAATTGGATGGGGTTAGGCTGGACTGATGGATCCCTAAAATGAGACTCAATTCTATTATGGTACGATAGATGAATTAAATCCCGGATAGTCTTTGTTCTATGGAAAAGAATCAATGACTGTGCCTCTCGATTAGGAAAAAAGTGTTGGTCTCTATGATCCAAGTGCAAGTCTTTTCCTTGATTTGACCATGTGAGTTACTGGTTCGGTGGGATCAATTTGGTTAGTTAAGGCTCTTGACTACGTTAGAATAAAAATATCATGGAGGAATCACCCGTGCTTTCTGGGCGAGGGAAGTTTTTTCGGGTTTGGAACCGAGGGATTAGTCTCTTGTCCGGATATCCGTGGGCAAGGCCCCGAGTGAGAGGCTCTCCCCTACGCAAGAAGTGCTACTTTCGCTGCTAGCACCCCCAAATTCGTTGCACGGAGGAGGAAGGGATCTTTCAGCTGGAAGATTGTTCTAAAGACAGCCGAATCTGTAAAAAAGGCAATTTTATATTGGGTGTGTAAGTGGTGTGACTATCTTGAAGTTTTCATGAAGCGCCGGGTAGGGGGCCTGGGAACTCTTTTCCCTGGTACCTCGGACAAAACATAACCAAATTCCTAAATGGATCCTATCACTACAGTGGTTGGGTGGTTGGCTAACCCATGGGATTGGGTTAGCCAATCGCGCAAAATGAGGTTAGGCTGGACTGGACTGATGGATCCCTAAAACGAGATGGGGTTAGGCTGGACTGATGGATCCCTAAAACGAGACTCAATTTTGTTATGGTACCGTAGATGAAGTAAATCTCGGATAGTCCTTGTTCTATGGAAAAGAATCAACGGCTGTGCCTCTCGATGAAGAAAAAAGTGTTGGTCTCTATGATCCAAGTGCAAGTCTTTTCCTTGATCTAACCATGTGACTTATATATTCGCTCAGATCAGTTCGGTTAGTTAAGGCCCTTGACTACGTTAGACTAAAAATATCCTGGAGGAATCGCCCGTGCTTTCTAGGCGAGGGAAGTTTTTTCGGGTTCGCTTTTGGAAGAACCGAGGGATTAGTCTCTTGTCTGGATAGAGGCCCCGAGTGAGAGGTTCTGTCCTGCACACAAGGAGTGCTACTCCCATTGCTAGCAGTCCCGAATTCGCGTGGAGGGGGCAAAGATGTTTCAGCTTGTATTAGAGCGAATTGGCTAAACTGGAACAACCGAGAAGCCAGAAATGTCAAAAATTTATGAAGTAGCATTAAAAGGTTGTAATTGTGTGATGAAATTCATACAAATTAATATTCAGAATGAAGATTCATAAATAGGTAATTGGGTCTTCAGATGGAAGTACCATAATTGTATGGAAACCCTGACTTGCTTGAGGCCTAGACATGATGGTATTTATCTTATAATTCCAAGGACCGTTACTACCCATATATACCGAGGATATAACTGCAGCTCTTTACTGGCAGTATATACGAGTAAATCTAAGACCTTGAAATTATAAGCAAAAATGCTATCCAGATGATGAATTCGAATACTGGATGATATGATTTTAAAATTCTGGTTGAGAATTGATGAGTTGATTTGGATTTTGATTGAAAGATGATGATTCTTGAATTCTAGTTGAAAGAAGATAAGTTGAACAAAACCACAATGAGGATGAATGGGACGAATCCCAATAATGATGTTAATAACTAGAATGGCGATAATGACTTCAGTAAATCACTATGAGATTAGTGGATTGTGCTTACACATTGCTGCTGTTAACACTTGACCCAGTGGATCAAGTTAAGGGATGACAAATTAAAAACCTGCATAAGTGAAATTCCCATGGAGGAATGTTTAGATGGAATTTTCGGTCTAATCGACCATTATTGTGTTAAGGATATGAATGATATATTCTAAATGAATTGTTATCTGATAATGAGTCTATATGTTCTTCTTGTAGAAGGCATCTTTATCCCAGGATTTTGTTGGGTTGATCAGACTATAAGGAATCCCGAAAGCAGTTGGATCTTAAGGGAAAGAGTTGTCCTCCAGCTGCTGCGAGATGAGGACATCTCGCGTTTTTTAATAAGTGGGATAGGATGTAAGATTCCTCCCTCCAGCTTTTGAGGTGTAAACGAGTAAGAACCTCCCCTTCTGTTCTTGAAATTATTCCCCTCTCTGGAATAAAAGAAATATCTTGTTTTACTCTATTTTGACCTGGAGAGAGAAAATGTCTAGAGAGAGATTATCTAAAATTGACATATTTTTGGATATAAAAATCCTCCTAGTGTCTAAAATGGTTTCCCTTGAAACAGAAATTCAAAAAGAACTTTCCAATGTGCGAATTAATTGAAAAATGTGTATAAAGGACCTTAGTCACGATTTTCTGAAAATTTTAAGGTTTCTATAGACCAATTGGATTAATCCAAGTGTGGGGATGAGATAAATCCAAAGAATAAAAAAAAATACCCAAAAATGAGTAAATGCTCACATAAGATGAAGAGTTGATTGAGTACAAGGTTTATTAGTTAAAAACTATGAGATATTATTAAAAAAGTGAGATATTTTGGAGGAATGATGAACTTTTGACACCTTGGTAAGGAAGGGGAGACCTTTAAGGTAGGTGCCTATTTCACACATGTGGATGAGTTTTTTAATTCAAAAAAAAAGTGATATTTTTATCTCTCCTCTCTCATGGATCAACTCCTGGATCAAACCAAATAAAAAAGGGAGCTAAACTGGTCCAAATCTTGTCCAAATTCAGCCAAACTGAAGCTGGAAAATTATAGAACTTAGTTGGACTCAGTTAGTGGCTTCCCTCACTTATAAATAGACCCTCATTCTTTTGTATTCTCATCTTTGAGCTATACATTGAAATACTCATATTTTCTATTATCCCTTAAAAATCCTCAACTTTTGGAGAGAGTGGAGCTTCTCTCTCTCTTCAACCTTCCTTGGAGCTTTCCTCTCAACACACTAACCAATTGATTGGTTGGGGGCTTCTTCTAAGATAGAGAAGCAAGCCAAATCAAGAGGTAAGGTGTAATTTCATGGTTTTTCTCTAATATTCTCAATGTTTTCACTTCTCAACCCCTCTCAAGCTTGAGAGGTTTCTAAATTAAGTGTTTATAATGCAAATCAAGCTTTTCTTAAGAGTTGTAATGAATAATTAAGAAAAGTTTATATTTATGCTTAATTAGGATGCTTTTTATGTTTATCTCTCTCTCCCCAAAAGAATGGTCATTCCTATGACTAATTCTCTATTCAAATGATGCTTCTCATTGATAAATTCTCAATTCACAAATCAAACTCTAGGCTTGTGAAGCTAGAGGTTAAGAAAGTGGCTTTTTATACTTTTATGCTTCTAAAATTATGATAATCTTATGATTTAAATCCATAAATTGGATTTAATTTTAGAAGATAGTTATACTATCATAATTGTATTACTAAGTTTATTCTTTTCAAAAATATTAAAAATTATCAGTAAAGCAGCGGAGCTATGGCAAAATTTTTAAGAAATTGATACATAATTCATTCTTATGCATAACGTGAAAAGAGGACTTCCTACCATATTCTAGGATTGGTCATCCTACGCTAAAAGAATGATTTTCATCACATTCAATGGAAAACTAATTTTTAAGGTTTATGCATAATTAAATAATTAAGAAAAGAGAAAATTATGGTAATTTTATTTAAATGATAAAAGAGAAATTCCCATGACATTTGAAATTCAATCATTTAAATGGGAAAAGTGGAATTCTCAGCATATTGGGTGTGTAAGTGCTGTGACTATCTTCTTGAAGTTTGCATGAAGCATCGGGTAGGGGGCCTGGGAACTCTTTTCCCTGGTACCCGGGACAAAACCTAACCAAATTCTTAAATGGATCCTATCACTAGAGTGGTTAGGCGGTTGGCTAACCCATGGAATTGGATGGGGTTAGGCTGGACTGATGGATCCCTAAAATGAGACTCAATTCTATTATGGTACGATAGATGAATTAAATCCCGGATAGTCTTTGTTCTATGGAAAAGAATCAATGACTGTGCCTCTCGATTAGGAAAAAAGTGTTGGTCTCTATGATCCAAGTGCAAGTCTTTTCCTTGATTTGACCATGTGAGTTACTGGTTCGGTGGGATCAATTTGGTTAGTTAAGGCTCTTGACTACGTTAGAATAAAAATATCATGGAGGAATCACCCGTGCTTTCTGGGCGAGGGAAGTTTTTTCGGGTTTGGAACCGAGGGATTAGTCTCTTGTCCGGATATCCGTGGGCAAGGCCCCGAGTGAGAGGCTCTCCCCTACGCAAGAAGTGCTACTTTCGCTGCTAGCACCCCCAAATTCGTTGCACGGAGGAGGAAGGGATCTTTCAGCTGGAAGATTGTTCTAAAGACAGCCGAATCTGTAAAAAAGGCAATTTTATATTGGGTGTGTAAGTGGTTTGACTATCTTGAAGTTTTCATGAAGCGCCGGGTAGGGGGCCTGGGAACTCTTTTCCCTGGTACCTCGGACAAAACATAACCAAATTCCTAAATGGATCCTATCACTACAGTGGTTGGGTGGTTGGCTAACCCATGGGATTGGGTTAGCCAATCGCGCAAAATGAGGTTAGGCTGGACTGGACTGATGGATCCCTAAAACGAGATGGGGTTAGGCTGGACTGATGGATCCCTAAAACGAGACTCAATTTTGTTATGGTACCGTAGATGAAGTAAATCTCGGATAGTCCTTGTTCTATGGAAAAGAATCAACGGCTGTGCCTCTCGATGAAGAAAAAAGTGTTGGTCTCTATGATCCAAGTGCAAGTCTTTTCCTTGATCTAACCATGTGACTTATATATTCGCTCAGATCAGTTCGGTTAGTTAAGGCCCTTGACTACGTTAGACTAAAAATATCCTGGAGGAATCGCCCGTGCTTTCTAGGCGAGGGAAGTTTTTTCGGGTTCGCTTTTGGAAGAACCGAGGGATTAGTCTCTTGTCTGGATAGAGGCCCCGAGTGAGAGGTTCTGTCCTGCACACAAGGAGTGCTACTCCCATTGCTAGCAGTCCCGAATTCGCGTGGAGGGGGCAAAGATGTTTCAGCTTGTATTAGAGCGAATTGGCTAAACTGGAACAACCGAGAAGCCAGAAATGTCAAAAATTTATGAAGTAGCATTAAAAGGTTGTAATTGTGTGATGAAATTCATACAAATTAATATTCAGAATGAAGATTCATAAATAGGTAATTGGGTCTTCAGATGGAAGTACCATAATTGTATGGAAACCCTGACTTGCTTGAGGCCTAGACATGATGGTATTTATCTTATAATTCCAAGGACCGTTACTACCCATATATACTGAGGATATAACTGCAGCTCTTTACTGGCAGTATATACGAGTAAATCTAAGACCTTGAAATTATAAGCAAAAATGCTATCCAGATGATGAATTCGAATACTGGATGATATGATTTTAAAATTCTGGTTGAGAATTGATGAGTTGATTTGGATTTTGATTGAAAGATGATGATTCTTGAATTCTAGTTGAAAGAAGATAAGTTGAACAAAACCACAATGAGGATGAATGGGACGAATCCCAATAATGATGTTAATAACTAGAATGGCGATAATGACTTCAGTAAATCACTATGAGATTAGTGGATTGTGCTTACACATTGCTGCTGTTAACACTTGACCCAGTGGATCAAGTTAAGGGATGACAAATTAAAAACCTGCATAAGTGAAATTCCCATGGAGGAATGTTTAGATGGAATTTTCGGTCTAATCGACCATTATTGTGTTAAGGATATGAATGATATATTCTAAATGAATTGTTATCTGATAATGAGTCTATATGTTCTTCTTGTAGAAGGCATCTTTATCCCAGGATTTTGTTGGGTTGATCAGACTATAAGGAATCCCGAAAGCAGTTGGATCTTAAGGGAAAGAGTTGTCCTCCAGCTGCTGCGAGATGAGGACATCTCGCGTTTTTTAATAAGTGGGATAGGATGTAAGATTCCTCTCTCCAGCTTTTGAGGTGTAAACGAGTAAGAACCTCCCCTTCTGTTCTTGAAATTATTCCCCTCTCTGGAATAAAAGAAATATCTTGTTTTACTCTATTTTGACCTGGAGAGAGAAAATGTCTAGAGAGAGATTATCTAAAATTGACATATTTTTGGATATAAAAATCCTCCTAGTGTCTAAAATGGTTTCCCTTGAAACAGAAATTCAAAAAGAACTTTCCAATGTGCGAATTAATTGAAAAATGTGTATAAAGGACCTTAGTCACGATTTTCTGAAAATTTTGGATTATGGTCCAATTAAGGTTTCTATAGACCAATTGGATTAATCCAAGTGTGGGGATGAGATAAATCCAAAGAATAAAAAAAAATACCCAAAAATGAGTAAATGCTCACATAAGATGAAGAGTTGATTGAGTACAAGGTTTATTAGTTAAAAACTATGAGATATTATTAAAAAAGTGAGATATTTTGGAGGAATGATGAACTTTTGACACCTTGGTAAGGAAGGGGAGACCTTTAAGGTAGGTGCCTATTTCACACATGTGGATGAGTTTTTTAATTAAAAAAAAATGTGATATTTTTATCTCTCCTCTCTCATGGATCAACTCCTGGATCAAACCAAATAAAAAAGGGAGCTAAACTGGTCCAAATCTTGTCCAAATTCAGCCAAACTGAAGCTGGAAAATTTAGCCAAACTGAAGCTGGAAAATTATAGAACTTAGTTGGACTCAGTTAGTGGCTTCTCTCACTTATAAATAGACCCTCATTCTTTTGTATTCTCATCTTTGAGCTATACATTGAAATACTCATATTTTCTATTATCCCTTAAAAATCCTCAACTTTTGGAGAGAGTGGAGCTTCTCTCTCTCTTCAACCTTCCTTAATGGAGCTTTCCTCTCAACACACTAACCAATTGATTGGTTGGGGGCTTCTTCTAAGATAGAGAAGCAAGCAAAATCAAGAGGTAAGGTGTAATTTCATGGTTTTTCTCTAATATTCTCAATGTTTTCACTTCTCAACCCCTCTCAAGCTTGAGAGGTTTCTAAATTAAGTGTTTATAATGCAAATCAAGCTTTTCTTAAGAGTTGTAATGAATAATTAAGAAAAGTTTATATTTATGCTTAATTAGGATGCTTTTTATGTTTATCTCTCTCTCCCCAAAAGAATGGTCATTCTTATGACTAATTCTCTATTCAAATGATGCTTCTCATTGATAAATTCTCAATTCACAAATCAAACTCTAGGCTTGTGAAGCTAGAGGTTAAGAAAGTGGCTTTTTATACTTTTATGCTTCTAAAATTATGATAATCTTATGATTTAAATCCATAAATTGGATTTAATTTTAGAAGATAGTTATACTATCATAATTGTATTACTAAGTTTATTCTTTTCAAAAATATTAAAAATTATCAGTAAAGCAGCGGAGCTATGGCAAAATTTTTAAGAAATTGATACATAATTCATTCTTATGCATAACGTGAAAAGAGGACTTCCTACCATATTCTAGGATTGGTCATCCTACGCTAAAAGAATGATTTTCATCACATTCAATGGAAAACTAATTTTTAAGGTTTATGCATAATTAAATAATTAAGAAAAGAGAAAATTATGGTAATTTTATTTAAATGATAAAAGAGAAATTCCCATGACATTTGAAATTCAATCATTTAAATGAAAAAAGTGGAATTCTCAGCATATTGGGTGTGTAAGTGCTGTGACTATCTTCTTGAAGTTTGCATGAAGCATCGGGTAGGGGGCCTGGGAACTCTTTTCCCTGGTACCCGGGACAAAACCTAACCAAATTCTTAAATGGATTCTATCACTAGAGTGGTTAGGCGGTTCGCTAACCCATGGAATTGGATGGGGTTAGGCTGGACTGATGGATCCCTAAAATGAGACTCAATTCTATTATGGTACGATAGATGAATTAAATCCCGGAGAGTCTTTGTTCTATGGAAAAGAATCAACGACTGTGCCTCTCGATGAGGAAAAAAGTGTTGGTCTCTATGATCCAAGTGCAAGTCTTTTCCTTGATTTGACCATGTGAGTTACTGGTTCGGTGGGATCAATTTGGTTAGTTAAGGCTCTTGACTACGTTAGAATAAAAATATCATGGAGGAATCACCCGTGCTTTCTTGGCGAGGGAAGTTTTTTCGGGTTTGGAACCGAGGGATTAGTCTCTTGTCCGGATATCCGTGGGCAAGGCCCCGAGTGAGAGGCTCTCCCCTACGCAAGAAGTGCTACTTTCGCTGCTAGCACCCCCAAATTCGTTGCGCGGAGGAGGAAGGGATCTTTCAGCTGGAAGATTGTTCTAAAGACAGCCCAATCTGTAAAAAAGGTAATTTTATATTGGGTGTGTAAGTGGTGTGACTATCTTGAAGTTTTCATGAAGCGCCGGGTAGGGGGCCTGGGAACTCTTTTCCCTGGTACCTCAGACAAAACATAACCAAATTCCTAAATGGATCGTATCTGTAAGATTCCTCCCCCAACCCCTTTTTGATGTCTAGTATCTTCCCCTGTAATCAACCCTCTTTAGAAATATACAGACCCTGTTGCTAACTATTTTAGCCTAGAGAGAGAAAAATTATTCTAGAGAGAGAATATTCAGATTTTGAATATTTTTGGATAGAAAAATATCTCTTATAATTCAGATGAGTTCCCCTGAAACAGAAATTCAAAAAGAATTTTCCAATGTGCAATTGGAATTATATGGAAATAGGTATAAAGAACCTTAGTCTAAGGGTCTAGATTTTCAGAAATCTTTAGACTATGGTCCAATTAAGGTTCCTATGGGCCAATAGCATCAATCCATGTGTAGGGAAGAGATAAATCCATATTTGTAAAAAGAAGATACCCAAAAATGAGTAAATGCTCACATAAGGTGAAGAGTTAAAAATGTACAAGGTTTATTAGTAAAAAACTATGAGCAATATTAAAAATATGAGATATTTTGGGTATCCAAAAATGAGTAAATGCTCACATAAGATGAAGAGTTGAAAATGTACAAGGTTTATTAGTAAAAAACTATGAGCAATATTAAAATGATGCCATTATGACACATATGTAAGGAAGGGGAATTCTTTAAAGGAGGTGCATATTTCACATAAGATGAAGAGTTGAAAATGTACAAGGTTTATTAGTAAAAAAACTATAAGCAATATTAAAATGATTCCATTATGACACATATGTAAGGAAGGGGAATTCTTTAAAGGAGGTGCATATTTCACATAAGATGAAGAGTTGAAAATGTACAAGGTTTATTAGTAAAAAAACTATGAGCAATATTAAAATGATTCCATTATGACACATATGTAAGGAAGGGGAGTTCTTTAAAGGAGGTGCATATTTCACATGCTTGAATGAGTTTTAAACTCATAAAAATTGAGATATTTCATCTCTCCTCTCTCCTCATTCAAGTCTAGTTCCAAAAAGTTAGCTTAACTGACCTAAAAATGGTTAAATATTGACCAAACTGATTTAGAAAATTCTAGAATCAGTTTGTTTGGTTAGAAGCTCAATTTTTCCTATAAATAGAAGCCTCCCCCTTGTTGAAAAATAGTTAGTGTTTATGCATCGTTACTCTACTCCACCTAAGCCAAGAACTGTGAATTCATTTAATAATTCACTAGTTTTTGGAGCTTCCCTCTTTCTTCAATCTCCATTAGTGGCTCCATCAACATACTTAACCAATTGATTGGTTGGGGGCCTCTACCGTGAACAAAGAATCAAGCAAGTTGTAAGGTAATTAGTGAATATTGATCTTTCTATAAATTCTCAATGTTTCTCTCTTCTCAACCCCTCTCAAGCTTGAGAAGTTTAATTGGTATGGTTTTTTTTAAATGCTATTGAAGTTTGAATAGTAGTGAAGAGTTACATAATGCTATTGAAGTTAATTTTCATTTATGTTTAAATTCTAATGATTTTTATGTAAATTCTCTCTCTCACTCAAGAAATGGTCATACTCATGACCCGTTCTCAATCCAAATCAAGCTTTTCATAAAGTTTTTCCTTAACCCAAGATTAAGCTATGCTTGAGGCCAAATTAATGGCTTTTTTCTATGCTTTTAGTTTATGTATATTAATGATTCAATCCATTATGGATTAATAATCCAATTAGAGATTATTTTAATTATTTTCTTAATGATAAGCATTATCCCTTAGAAAAATTGAGATTTATCAGTCATAGCAGCGGAGCTATGGCAAAATTTTTATAAAAATTATGCATAAAATAATCTCATTCAAAGCATAAAAAGAGGACTTCCTACCATATTCTAGGAATTATCATCCTAGATTAATTGAAAGAATCTTATTATAATCATAGAGAAATTGAATTTTTATCATGCATAAAGGATAAGTTTTTATATCAAAAGTGTTATTTTTACCATTTTTATTTCATGCATAGAAGTATGCATAATGCTTAAATTTTTATATCAAAAGTGTTACTTTTATTATTTTTATTTTCATGCATAGAAGTATGCATAATGGATAAATTTTTATATCAAAAGTGTTACTTTTATTATTTTTATTTTCATGCATAGAAGTATGCATAAAGGATAAATTTTTATATCAAAAGTGTTACTTTTATCATTTTTATTTCATGCATAGAAGTATGCATAATGCTTAAATTTTTATATCAAAAGTGTTACTTTTATTATTTTTATTTTCATGCATAGAAGTATGCATAATGGATAAATTTTTATATCAAAAGTGTTACTTTTATTATTTTTATTTTCATGCATAGAAGTATGCATAAAGGATAAATTTTTATATCAAAAGTGTTACTTTTATCATTTTTATTTCATGCATAGAAGTATACATAATGGATAAATTTTTATATCAAAAGTGTTACTTTTATCAAATTTGAATTTCATGCATAGAGGTATGCATAAAAAGTTGATTATTTTATTGTAAGGGTGTTACTTTTATCATATTGGATTTCATGCATAGAGGTATGCATAAAAGATATTCTTTTTATACTAAAAGTGTGATTTTCCTCATAAATGGATTTTATGCATAACTTAGATGCATAAGAGAAATTCTTTTATTCTAAAAGTGTAATTCCTACTAAATTGAATTTATGCATAAGAAGATGCATTAAAAAATTGATTTTTAATTCAAAAGTGTCATTCTCATCTAAATTGAATTTATGCATAGGAAGATGCATAAAAGATTGAATTTTAATTCAAAAGTGTCATTTTCATTTAAAATGAATTTATGCATAGGAAGATGCATAAAAGATTGATTTTACTTCGGAAGTATTAATCTCCTTAAATAGAATTTATGGATAAGTAAATGTGTAAAGAAATCTTATATCAAATATAAGAATTCTCTTGTATTCTATAAATAGATATGAGATGTGATAGGATGTGATAAGAGGTGTATAAGAGGTGATAAGATGAATTAAGATGTGATAGGATGTGATAAGAGGTGTATAAGAGGTGATAAGAGGTGATAAGATGAATTAAGATGTGATAAGATGTGTATGGGATGAGGTAAGAAGTGTATGTGATAGGATAAGATGTATATGGGTTGTGATAGGGCAAGAATGGATGTGATGTAAAAGATTAGATGTGAAGGCATATGGGGTTATATGAATGGGAATGTGGAAATGGATGTATGTATATGGATGTGTGGATGTGGAGATGGGAGTATGGATGTATGAATGTGAAAATAGATGTGTATACATGAAGATGTATATGCAGAGATGTGAATGTGGATGTAGATGTGGATGTATAGATGTGAATGGGAATGTGGATGTGAATGTGGATGTAGATGTGGATGTATAGATGTGAATGGGAATGTGGATATGGATGTATGGATGTGAATATGGATGTATGGATGTGAATGTGGATATAGATGTGGATGTAGATGTGGATGTATAGATGTGAATGGGAATGTGGATGTGAATGTGGATGTAGATGTGGATGAATAGATGTGAATGGGAATGTGGATGTGGATGTATGTATGTATGTATGTGGATGTATGTATGTATGTGGATGTAGATGTGGATGTATAGATGTGAATGGGAATGTGGATGTGGATGTATGTGAATGTGGATGTAGATGTGGATGTATAGATGTGAATGGGAATGTGGATGTGGATGTATGTATGTATGTGGATGTGGATGTATGAATGAGGACGTGATAATGAATGTATGCATGTAGATGTGGATATGGATGTGTATGTATGAATGCGGATATGGATGTGGATATGGATGTGTATGTATGAATGTGGATATGGGATGTGGATGTATAAATGAGGATGTGAAAATGGAGATAAGCATGTAGATGTGGATGTATGGATGTGAATGTGGATGTGGATGTGGATGTATGGATGTGGATATGAATGTGAATATATGATATGTGATGTGAAGGAATCTGAAGTGAAGAGATGGAAAAGGAGGTGATTGGATGAGTACACATATACATGGAATGTGGAATAAGTAATGTGGATTAATGAGGGATAATGTGGAAAAATGAGAGTTAATATAGAAATTGTATTTGTAAACTGTTTGTAAATGCTGTTTGTAAATGGCTGTTTTATGTCAAGAATGCTGGGGAAGCATTTTGACCGTCTTGTGATTAAGGTCGTGGAGACCTAACTGATAAAGTTGCAACTGCTGACGGAGAGTCAATGGAGGACGTCTCGCGTAGCAAGGTCGACCGAGGTCTTGACCAGCCTCGGTTCGATTAAAATGGTGAGCTTCCGGTACGGTGGATGAGGGACCAAGGAAGCGGCCTATGAGTGAAGCGCTAGGTCACCTGCGAAGGATCCTAGAGGGTGCTGACCATACGGTGCTCGGGCTCTGGGTCGCCTAGGATACCCACGCGTGCGTCGAGGAAGATATTGGAACAAGGAGTAAGAGTTGTTTTCTGGAACCGGGCATGGATCTGGTTGACTGACCTTGCTGGTCCTCAACGGATGAGTCCATGGCTCTTTTATATGGATCTGTTGGTTGATCTTGCTGATCTTCAACGAGAGTCCATCTTGATAAGTGATTATATTGTTGAGTATTATGGGCTAGGAACTATTGAAACGGCCCCTGTGTGGACAGGTGGTGAGCGTTCTAGTTGCCAATGATGCCATAGATACTCTGATGAAGGAATGATGGGAAATTATGAATCAACTGGATAAATTGGGAGATTGTGATCACTGGTACTATGGTTTCATTAAAGGATTGTTTTAAAGTTAGCTGATGCTAAGAGAAAGGCAATTTTCATATTGGGTGTGTAA
This sequence comes from Cibotium barometz, assembly GCF_041138505.1. Lineage (NCBI taxonomy): Eukaryota > Viridiplantae > Streptophyta > Polypodiopsida > Cyatheales > Cibotiaceae > Cibotium > Cibotium barometz. The sequence continues at coordinate 22,257,503 of NC_141050.1, forward strand.
GTGGTGTGGCTAGTTTTATGTTTGCATGAAATTCCGGCTAGGGGGCCTTGGAACTCTTTTCCTTGGTACCCGGGACAAAACCTAACCAAATTCCAAATTGGATCCCATCACTACAGTGGTTGGGCGGTTGGCTAACCCATGGGATCGGATGGGGTTAGGCTGGACTGATGGATCCGTAAATCGAGATTTAATTTCTATTATTACGATAGATGAAGTAAATCCCGGATAGAAATTGTTCTATGGATAGGAATCAACGGCTGTGCCTCTTGATGGGGAAAAAAGCGTTGATCCCAATGATCCAAGTGCAAGTTTCTTCCTTGATTTGACCAAGTACCGTTAAAGGTACAGTCAGATCAGTTGATCCGTAATGATCTTGACTACGTTAGAGTAAAGAGTTATCTTGGTGGAATCGCCCATGCTTTCCGGGTAAAGGAAGTTTTTCCAGTTTCGGTTTTGGACAAACCGACGGATTAGTCTCTTGTCCGGATATCCGTGGGCGAGGCCCCGAGTGTGGGACCCTGCCTCGCGCAAGAAGTGCTACTTCCGCTGCTAGTACCCCGAATCCGTTGCGCGGTGGGAACAGGGATCTCACAGTTGGTATCAGAGCATTTGGTTAATAAAGATCAACTGAGAAGACAAATATGTCAAACATTTATCAAGAAACACAAAAAGGTTGTAATTGTGTGATATAAGTCATACAATTTGATATTCAAACTAAAATTTGTAAATTGGTAATTGGGTCTTCAGATGGAAGTACCGCAATTATATAGAATCCCTGACTTGCTTGAGGCCTAGACATGATGGTATTTACCTTATAATTCCAAGGGCCGTGACTACCCGTATATACCGAGAGTATACTGCAGCTCTTTACTGATAGTATATACGAGTAAATCTAAGACTTGAAATTTTAAGCGTTAATGCTATCCAGATGATGAATTCGAATGTGGTTGATATGATTTTTAATTCTGTTTGAGAACTGATGAAATTGATTTGGATTCTGATTGAAAAATGATGATTTCCGAAATTTAGTTGAAATGTAATAAGCTGAGCGAAACCACATGAGGATGAATGGGACGAGTCCCTGTGATGATATTCATAACTGGAATGATGATAACGATTTCAGCAAATCACTATGAGATTAGTGGATTGTGCTGTCAAAGTGCTACTGTTAACACTTGACTCGGTATATCAAGTTAAGGGATGATAAATTGAAAACTTGCTTGACTGAAATTCCCGTGGAGGAATGTTCAGAAAGAAAAAATTTCGATCTGATGGACCATTATCGTGTTAAGGATATGAATGATATGATCTAAAATGAATTGTTATTTAATGATGAGTTCTATATAAGGAATATTTATCCCCGTATTCTGTTGGGTTGACCAGAATATAAGGAACCCTAGAATAAATTAGATCTTAAGAAAAAGAGTTGTCCTCTACTTGGCGAGATGAGGACATCTCGTACTTTTTTAAGTGGGGTAGAATGTAAGATTCCTCCCCAGCCTTCGAGGTATACAGGAGTAAGAATCTCCATTTTTGATCTCTAAAATAAAAGAACGATTCTGTTTAAGAAAGAAAGACCCTTTCCCTAGAATACTTCTCAGGAGTTCCACCTGTTTTAAGGATTCAGAACAGAAGTAAAAATCGGTGTTTTGGATACCAAGGTTTTGGTCTTCATTCGAGTACGGCCCAAAAGAAGTTCTTTATCTATTGGGGAGTTTAAGAAGTTATCCCCCAGATATTGTGAGCCTTATCTGAATTCAAAGAAAGTAAGCGACTTAGCTTACGAGCTTCTTTTATCTCCTCATCTCAAAGTTCTTAATGTATTTCATAGAAATATGTGCCAAACCCAAATCATGGAAAGACGATAAAACTTCAGTGGCAAGTTACCGTTGGCTTCTAAGTTACGCTAGCTCCTTCCTTTATATAAGTCGTAACTTTTACTTGTCGTTCACAGTAATCTTACTTCCATCGATCTTCTTTCTTTCTTAATCTCCTTCATGGCTTGGCAACAAGAATTAGTTTTATCCATGATGATTTCTCACCTTCAAGACGCAAGGGAGTCTGTGAAGAAAGATTTTATAGAGCAGTATGAGCGCTCACTTTTCCCTCACTTGGGAACTTCTGTAGCGCAGACAAAATGGCGGACCTATCAAGACATAACTAGGGTAACACCGTGGGGTCAGCAGCACTTTCGTAACAATGTTCGCTTGGCCATGGTTATTGAAGCTTTGGGTTTGGGTCCCCGATACTACTGCGTCATGAGATCAAGGCATCCTGGGTTTTCTGAGCGGGTCTTCTTACTGGCGTGTTTTCTTCCTCATGAGAAGATATGCCTTTACCCCGTTTTTGGCTTGCCTCTCAGAGGTCCTTTTGTTAGAACACCTCATACCACTGAGATAGGCGCAGCAATAACCCACAGAATCATTCCCATAGATGAGTTACCTTATACTTGTGCAGCTTGTGAGGACTGCTTTTGTGACCATATGATGGACGGGCTTATGGAAGTGTAAAGAGTTCCTCTATCTTTACTGTATAAGTTCCGAGAATGAATAAAGTTTAAATCTTGTTCGTCTTTTGAATCTTGCTCTCTTTAAGACTTATCTTGGTGGTTAATCTTGATTAAAATTTTTCTCTAAGTCTCATATTCGTGAATCTTGCGAAATTATCACAAGTTGCGAGATGAGGACATCTCGCGTTTTTTAAGTGGGGTAGAATGTAAGATTCCTCCCCCAACCCCTTTTTGATGTCTAGTATCTTCCCCTGTAATCAACCCTCTTCAGAAATATACAGACCCTGTTGCTAACTATTTTAGCCTAGAGAGAGAAAAATTATTCTAGAGAGAGAATATTCAGATTTTGAATATTTTTGGATAGAAAAATATCTCTTATAATTCAGATGAGTTCCCCTGAAACAGAAATTCAAAAAGAATTTTCCAATGTGCAATTGGAATTATATGGAAATAGGTATAAAGAACCTTAGTCTAAGGGTCTAGATTTTCAGAAATCTTTAGACTATGGTCCAATTAAGGTTCCTATGGGCCAATAGCATCAATCCATGTGTAGGGAAGAGATAAATCCATATTTGTAAAAAGAAGATACCCAAAAATGAGTAAATGCTCACATAAGGTGAAGAGTTAAAAATGTACAAGGTTTATTAGTAAAAAACTATGAGCAATATTAAAAATATGAGATATTTTGGGTATCCAAAAATGAGTAAATGCTCACATAAGATGAAGAGTTGAAAATGTACAAGGTTTATTAGTAAAAAACTATGAGCAATATTAAAATGATGCCATTATGACACATATGTAAGGAAGGGGAATTCTTTAAAGGAGGTGCATATTTCACATAAGATGAAGAGTTGAAAATGTACAAGGTTTATTAGTAAAAAAACTATAAGCAATATTAAAATGATTCCATTATGACACATATGTAAGGAAGGGGAATTCTTTAAAGGAGGTGCATATTTCACATAAGATGAAGAGTTGAAAATGTACAAGGTTTATTAGTAAAAAAACTATGAGCAATATTAAAATGATTCCATTATGACACATATGTAAGGAAGGGGAGTTCTTTAAAGGAGGTGCATATTTCACATGCTTGAATGAGTTTTAAACTCATAAAAATTGAGATATTTCATCTCTCCTCTCTCCTCATTCAAGTCTAGTTCCAAAAAGTTAGCTTAACTGACCTAAAAATGGTTAAATATTGACCAAACTGATTTAGAAAATTCTAGAATCAGTTTGTTTGGTTAGAAGCTCAATTTTTCCTATAAATAGAAGCCTCCCCCTTGTTGAAAAATAGTTAGTGTTTATGCATCGTTACTCTACTCCACCTAAGCCAAGAACTGTGAATTCATTTAATAATTCACTAGTTTTTGGAGCTTCCCTCTTTCTTCAATCTCCATTAGTGGCTCCATCAACATACTTAACCAATTGATTGGTTGGGGGCCTCTACCGTGAACAAAGAATCAAGCAAGTTGTAAGGTAATTAGTGAATATTGATCTTTCTATAAATTCTCAATGTTTCTCTCTTCTCAACCCCTCTCAAGCTTGAGAAGTTTAATTGGTATGGTTTTTTTTAAATGCTATTGAAGTTTGAATAGTAGTGAAGAGTTACATAATGCTATTGAAGTTAATTTTCATTTATGTTTAAATTCTAATGATTTTTATGTAAATTCTCTCTCTCACTCAAGAAATGGTCATACTCATGACCCGTTCTCAATCCAAATCAAGCTTTTCATAAAGTTTTTCCTTAACCCAAGATTAAGCTATGCTTGAGGCCAAATTAATGGCTTTTTTCTATGCTTTTAGTTTATGTATATTAATGATTCAATCCATTATGGATTAATAATCCAATTAGAGATTATTTTAATTATTTCCTTAATGATAAGCATTATCCCTTAGAAAAATTGAGATTTATCAGTCATAGCAGCGGAGCTATGGCAAAATTTTTATAAAAATTATGCATAAAATAATCTCATTCAAAGCATAAAAAGAGGACTTCCTACCATATTCTAGGAATTATCATCCTAGATTAATTGAAAGAATCTTATTATAATCATAGAGAAATTGAATTTTTATCATGCATAAAGGATAAGTTTTTATATCAAAAGTGTTATTTTTACCATTTTTATTTCATGCATAGAAGTATGCATAATGCTTAAATTTTTATATCAAAAGTGTTACTTTTATTATTTTTATTTTCATGCATAGAAGTATGCATAATGGATAAATTTTTATATCAAAAGTGTTACTTTTATTATTTTTATTTTCATGCATAGAAGTATGCATAAAGGATAAATTTTTATATCAAAAGTGTTACTTTTATCATTTTTATTTCATGCATAGAAGTATGCATAATGCTTAAATTTTTATATCAAAAGTGTTACTTTTATTATTTTTATTTTCATGCATAGAAGTATGCATAATGGATAAATTTTTATATCAAAAGTGTTACTTTTATTATTTTTATTTTCATGCATAGAAGTATGCATAAAGGATAAATTTTTATATCAAAAGTGTTACTTTTATCATTTTTATTTCATGCATAGAAGTATACATAATGGATAAATTTTTATATCAAAAGTGTTACTTTTATCAAATTTGAATTTCATGCATAGAGGTATGCATAAAAAGTTGATTATTTTATTGTAAGGGTGTTACTTTTATCATATTGGATTTCATGCATAGAGGTATGCATAAAAGATATTCTTTTTATACTAAAAGTGTGATTTTCCTCATAAATGGATTTTATGCATAACTTAGATGCATAAGAGAAATTCTTTTATTCTAAAAGTGTAATTCCTACTAAATTGAATTTATGCATAAGAAGATGCATTAAAAAATTGATTTTTAATTCAAAAGTGTCATTCTCATCTAAATTGAATTTATGCATAGGAAGATGCATAAAAGATTGAATTTTAATTCAAAAGTGTCATTTTCATTTAAAATGAATTTATGCATAGGAAGATGCATAAAAGATTGATTTTACTTCGGAAGTATTAATCTCCTTAAATAGAATTTATGGATAAGTAAATGTGTAAAGAAATCTTATATCAAATATAAGAATTCTCTTGTATTCTATAAATAGATATGAGATGTGATAGGATGTGATAAGAGGTGTATAAGAGGTGATAAGATGAATTAAGATGTGATAGGATGTGATAAGAGGTGTATAAGAGGTGATAAGAGGTGATAAGATGAATTAAGATGTGATAAGATGTGTATGGGATGAGGTAAGAAGTGTATGTGATAGGATAAGATGTATATGGGTTGTGATAGGGCAAGAATGGATGTGATGTAAAAGATTAGATGTGAAGGCATATGGGGTTATATGAATGGGAATGTGGAAATGGATGTATGTATATGGATGTGTGGATGTGGAGATGGGAGTATGGATGTATGAATGTGAAAATAGATGTGTATACATGAAGATGTATATGCAGAGATGTGAATGTGGATGTAGATGTGGATGTATAGATGTGAATGGGAATGTGGATGTGAATGTGGATGTAGATGTGGATGTATAGATGTGAATGGGAATGTGGATATGGATGTATGGATGTGAATATGGATGTATGGATGTGAATGTGGATATAGATGTGGATGTAGATGTGGATGTATAGATGTGAATGGGAATGTGGATGTGAATGTGGATGTAGATGTGGATGAATAGATGTGAATGGGAATGTGGATGTGGATGTATGTATGTATGTATGTGGATGTATGTATGTATGTGGATGTAGATGTGGATGTATAGATGTGAATGGGAATGTGGATGTGGATGTATGTGAATGTGGATGTAGATGTGGATGTATAGATGTGAATGGGAATGTGGATGTGGATGTATGTATGTATGTGGATGTGGATGTATGAATGAGGACGTGATAATGAATGTATGCATGTAGATGTGGATATGGATGTGTATGTATGAATGCGGATATGGATGTGGATATGGATGTGTATGTATGAATGTGGATATGGGATGTGGATGTATAAATGAGGATGTGAAAATGGAGATAAGCATGTAGATGTGGATGTATGGATGTGAATGTGGATGTGGATGTGGATGTATGGATGTGGATATGAATGTGAATATATGATATGTGATGTGAAGGAATCTGAAGTGAAGAGATGGAAAAGGAGGTGATTGGATGAGTACACATATACATGGAATGTGGAATAAGTAATGTGGATTAATGAGGGATAATGTGGAAAAATGAGAGTTAATATAGAAATTGTATTTGTAAACTGTTTGTAAATGCTGTTTGTAAATGGCTGTTTTATGTCAAGAATGCTGGGGAAGCATTTTGACCGTCTTGTGATTAAGGTCGTGGAGACCTAACTGATAAAGTTGCAACTGCTGACGGAGAGTCAATGGAGGACGTCTCGCGTAGCAAGGTCGACCGAGGTCTTGACCAGCCTCGGTTCGATTAAAATGGTGAGCTTCCGGTACGGTGGATGAGGGACCAAGGAAGCGGCCTATGAGTGAAGCGCTAGGTCACCTGCGAAGGATCCTAGAGGGTGCTGACCATACGGTGCTCGGGCTCTGGGTCGCCTAGGATACCCACGCGTGCGTCGAGGAAGATATTGGAACAAGGAGTAAGAGTTGTTTTCTGGAACCGGGCATGGATCTGGTTGACTGACCTTGCTGGTCCTCAACGGATGAGTCCATGGCTCTTTTATATGGATCTGTTGGTTGATCTTGCTGATCTTCAACGAGAGTCCATCTTGATAAGTGATTATATTGTTGAGTATTATGGGCTAGGAACTATTGAAACGGCCCCTGTGTGGACAGGTGGTGAGCGTTCTAGTTGCCAATGATGCCATAGATACTCTGATGAAGGAATGATGGGAAATTATGAATCAACTGGATAAATTGGGAGATTGTGATCACTGGTACTATGGTTTCATTAAAGGATTGTTTTAAAGTTAGCTGATGCTAAGAGAAAGGCAATTTTCATATTGGGTGTGTAAGTGGTGTGGCTAGTTTTATGTTTGCATGAAATTCCGGCTAGGGGGCCTTGGAACTCTTTTCCTTGGTACCCGGGACAAAACCTAACCAAATTCCAAATTGGATCCCATCACTACAGTGGTTGGGCGGTTGGCTAACCCATGGGATCGGATGGGGTTAGGCTGGACTGATGGATCCGTAAATCAAGATTTAATTTCTATTATTACGATAGATGAAGTAAATCCCGGATAGAAATTGTTCTATGGATAGGAATCAACGGCTGTGCCTCTTGATGGGGAAAAAAGCGTTGATCCCAATGATCCAAGTGCAAGTTTCTTCCTTGATTTGACCAAGTACCGTTAAAGGTACAGTCAGATCAGTTGATCCGTAATGATCTTGACTACGTTAGAGTAAAGAGTTATCCTGGTGGAATCGCCCATGCTTTCCGGGTAAAGGAAGTTTTTCCAGTTTCGGTTTTGGACAAACCGACGGATTAGTCTCTTGTCCGGATATCCGTGGGCGAGGCCCCGAGTGTGGGACCCTGCCTCGCGCAAGAAGTGCTACTTCCGCTGCTAGTACCCCGAATCCGTTGCGCGGTGGGAACAGGGATCTCACAGTATCACTACAGTGGTTGGGTGGTTGGCTAACCCATGGGATTGGGTTAGCCAACCGCGCAAAATGAGGTTAGGCTGGACTGGAGTGGACTGATGGATCCCTAAAACGAGATGGGGTTAGGCTGGACTGATGGATCCCTAAAACGAGACTCAATTCTGTTATGGTACCATAGATGAAGTAAATCTCGGACAGTCCTTGTTCTATGGAAAAGAATCAACGGCTGTGCCTCTTGATGAAGAAAAAAGTGTTGGTCTCTATGATCCAAGTGCAAGTCTTTTCCTTGATCTAACCATGTGACTTATATATTCGCTCAGATCAGTTCGGTTAGTTAAGGCCCTTGACTACGTTAGACTAAAAATATCCTGGAGGAATCGCCCGTGCTTTCTAGGCGAGGGAAGTTTTTCCGGGTTCGCTTTTGGAAGAACCGAGGGATTAGTCTCTTGTCTGGATAGAGGCCCCGAGTGAGAGGTTCTGTCCTACACACAAGGAGTGCTACTTCCACTGCTAGCACTCCCGAATTCTCGTTGCGTGGAGGGGGCAAAGATGTTTCAGCTTGTATTAGAGCGAATTGGCTAAACTGGAACAACCGAGAAGCCAGAAATGTCAAAAATTTATGAAGTAGCATTAAAAGGTTGTAATTGTGTGATGAAATTCATACAAATTAATATTCAGAATGAAGATTCATAAATAGGTAATTGGGTCTTCAGATGGAAGTACCATAATTGTATGGAAACCCTGACTTGCTTGAGGCCTAGACATGATGGTATTTACCTTATAATTCCAAGGACCGTTACTACCCGTATATACCGAGGATATAACTGCAGCTCTTTACTGGCAGTATATACGAGTAAATCTAAGACCTTGAAATTATAAGCAAAAATGCTATCGAGATGATGAATTCGAATACTGGTTGATATGATTTTAAAATTCTGGTTGAGAATTGATGAGTTGATTTGGATTTTGATTGAAAGATGATGATTCTTGAATTCTAGTTGAAAGAAGATAAGTTGAACAAAACCACAATGAGGATGAATGGGACGAATCCCAATAATGATGTTAATAACTAGAATGGCGATAATGACTTCAGCAAATCACTATGAGATTAGTGGATTGTGCTTACACATTGCTGCTGTTAACACTTGACCCAGTGGATCAAGTTAAGGGATGACAAATTAAAAACCTGCATAAGTGAAATTCCCATGGAGGAATGTTTAGATGGAATTTTCGGTCTAATGGACCATTATTGTGTTAAGGATATGAATGATATATTCTGAATGAATTGTTATCTGATAATGAGTCTATATATTCTTCTTGTAGAAGGCATCTTTATCCTAGGATTTTGTTGGGTTGATCAGACTATAAGGAACCCCGAAAGCAGTTGGATCTTAAGGGAAAGAGTTGTCCTCCAGTTGCTGCGAGATGAGGACATCTCGCGTTTTTTAAGTGGGATAGGATGTAAGATTCCTCCCTCCAGCTTTTGAGGTGTAAACGAATAAGAACCTCCCCTTCTGTTCTTGAAATTATTCCCCTCTCTGGAATAAAAGAAATATCTTGTTTTACTCTATTTTGACCTGGAGAGAGAAAATGTCTAGAGAGAGGTTATCTAAAATTGACATATTTTTGGATATAAAAATCCTCCTAGTGTCTAAAATGGTTTCCCTTGAAACAGAAATTCAAAAAGAACTTTCCAATGTGCGAATTAATTGAAAAATGTGTATAAAGGACCTTAGTCACGATTTTCTGAAAATTTTGGATTATGGTCCAATTAAGGTTTCTATAGACCAATTGGATTAATCCAAGTGTGGGGATGAGATAAATCCAAAGAATAAAAAAAATACCCAAAAATGAGTAAATGCTCACATAAGATGAAGAGTTGATTGAGTACAAGGTTTATTAGTTAAAAACTATGAGATATTATTAAAAAAGTGAGATATTTTGGAGGAATGATGAACTTTTGACACCTTGGTAAGGAAGGGGAGACCTTTAAGGTAGGTGCCTATTTCACACATGTGGATGAGTTTTTTAATTCAAAAAAAATGTGATATTTTTATCTCTCCTCTCTCATGGATCAACTCCTGGATCAAACCAAATAAAAAAGGGAGCTAAACTGGTCCAAATCTTGTCCAAATTCAGCCAAACTGAAGCTGGAAAATTCAGCCAAATTGAAGCTGGAAAATTATAGAACTTAGTTGGACTCAGTTAGTGGCTTCTCTCACTTATAAATAGACCCTCATTCTTTTGTATTCTCATCTTTGAGCTATACATTGAAATACTCATATTTTCTATTATCCCTTAAAAATCCTCAACTTTTGGAGAGAGTGGAGCTTCTCTCTCTCTTCAACCTTCCTTAATGGAGCTTTCCTCTCAACACACTAACCAATTGATTGGTTGGGGGCTTCTTCTAAGATAGAGAAGCAAGCAAAATCAAGAGGTAAGGTGTAATTTCATGGTTTTTCTCTAATATTCTCAATGTTTTCACTTCTCAACCCCTCTCAAGCTTGAGAGGTTTCTAAATTAAGTGTTTATAATGCAAATCAAGCTTTTCTTAAGAGTTGTAATGAATAATTAAGAAAAGTTTATATTTATGCTTAATTAGGATGCTTTTTATGTTTATCTCTCTCTCCCCAAAAGAATGGTCATTCCTATGACTAATTCTCTATTCAAATGATGCTTCTCATTGATAAATTCTCAATTCACAAATCAAACTCTAGGCTTGTGAAGCTAGAGGTTAAGAAAGTGGCTTTTTATACTTTTATGCTTCTAAAATTATGATAATCTTATGGTTTAAATCCATAAATTGGATTTAATTTTAGAAGATAGTTATACTATCATAATTGTATTACTAAGTTTATTCTTTTCAAAAATATTAAAAATTATCAGTAAAGCAGCGGAGCTATGGCAAAATTTTTAAGAAATTGATACATAATTCATTCTTATGCATAACGTGAAAAGAGGACTTCCTACCATATTCAATCATTTAAATGGGAAAAGTGGAATTCTCAGCATATTGGGTGTGTAAGTGCTGTGACTATCTTCTTGAAGTTTGCATGAAGCATCGGGTAGGGGGCCTGGGAACTCTTTTCCCTGGTACCCGGGACAAAACCTAACCAAATTCTTAAATGGATCCTATCACTAGAGTGGTTAGGCGGTTGGCTAACCCATGGAATTGGATGGGGTTAGGCTGGACTGATGGATCCCTAAAATGAGACTTAATTCTATTATGGTACGATAGATGAATTAAATCCCGGATAGTCTTTGTTCTATGGAAAAGAATCAATGACTGTGCCTCTCGATTAGGAAAAAAGTGTTGGTCTCTATGATCCAAGTGCAAGTTTTTTCCTTGATTTGACCATGTGAGTTACTGGTTCGGTGGGATCAATTTGGTTAGTTAAGGCTCTTGACTACGTTAGAATAAAAATATCATGGAGGAATCACCCGTGCTTTCTGGGCGAGGGAAGTTTTTTCGGGTTTGGAACCGAGGGATTAGTCTCTTGTCCGGATATCCGTGGGCAAGGCCCCGAGTGAGAGGCTCTCCCCTACGCAAGAAGTGCTACTTTCGCTGCTAGCACCCCCAAATTTGTTGCACGGAGGAGGAAGGGATCTTTCAGCTGGAAGATTGTTCTAAAGACAGCCGAATCTGTAAAAAAGGCAATTTTATATTGGGTGTGTAAGTGGTGTGACTATCTTGAAGTTTTCATGAAGCGCCGGGTAGGGGGCCTGGGAACTCTTTTCCCTGGTACCTCGGACAAAACATAACCAAATTCCTAAATGGATCCTATCACTACAGTGGTTGGGTGGTTGGCTAACCCATGGGATTGGGTTAGCCAACCGCGCAAAATGAGGTTAGGCTGGACTGGACTGATGGATCCCTAAAACGAGATGGGGTTAGGCTGGACTGATGGATCCCTAAAACGAGACTCAATTCTGTTACGGTACCGTAGATGAAGTAAATCTCGGACAGTCCTTGTTCTATGGAAAAGAATCAACGGCTGTGCCTCTCGATGAAGAAAAAAGTGTTGGTCTCTATGATCCAAGTGCAAGTCTTTTCCTTGATCTAACCATGTGACTTATATATTCGCTCAGATCAGTTCGGTTAGTTAAGGCCCTTGACTACGTTAGACTAAAAATATCCTGGAGGAATCGCCCGTGCTTTCTAGGCGAGGGAAGTTTTTCCGGGTTCGCTTTTGGAAGAACCGAGGGATTAGTCTCTTGTTTGGATAGAGGCCCCGAGTGAGAGGTTCTGTCCTGCACACAAGGAGTGCTACTTCCACTGCTAGCACTCCCGAATTCGTTGTGTGGAGGGGGCAAAGATGTTTCAGCTTGTATTAGAGCGAATTGGCTAAACTGGAACAACCGAGAAGCCAGAAATGTCAAAAATTTATGAAGTAGCATTAAAAGGTTGTAATTGTGTGATGAAATTCATACAAATTAATATTCAGAATGAAGATTCATAAATAGGTAATTGGGTCTTCAGATGGAAGTACCATAATTGTATGGAAACCCTGACTTGCTTGAGGCCTAGACATGATGGTATTTATCTTATAATTCCAAGGACCGTTACTACCCGTATATACCGAGGATATAACTGCAGCTCTTTACTGGCAGTATATACGAGTAAATCTAAGACCTTGAAATTATAAGCAAAAATGCTATCCAGATGATGAATTCGAATACTGGTTGATATGATTTTAAAATTCTGGTTGAGAATTGATGAGTTGATTTGGATTTTGATTGAAAGATGATGATTCTTGAATTCTAGTTGAAAGAAGATAAGTTGAACAAAACCACAATGAGGATAAATGGGACGAATCCCAATAATGATGTTAATAACTAGAATGGCGATAATGACTTCAGTAAATCACTATGAGATTAGTGGATTGTGCTTACACATTGCTGCTGTTAACACTTGACCCAGTGGATCAAGTTAAGGGATGACAAATTAAAAATCTGCATAAGTGAAATTCCCATGGAGGAATGTTTAGATGGAATTTTCGGTCTAATCGACCATTATTGTGTTAAGGATATGAATGATATATTCTAAATGAATTGTTATCTGATAATGAGTCTATATGTTCTTCTTGTAGAAGGCATCTTTATCTTAGGATTTTGTTGGGTTGATCAGACTATAAGGAACCCCGAAAGCAGTTGGATCTTAAGGGAAAGAGTTGTCCTCCAGCTGCTGCGAGATGAGGACATCTCGCGTTTTTTAATAAGTGGGATAGGATGTAAGATTCCTCCCTCCAGCTTTTGAGGTGTAAACGAGTAAGAACCTCCCCTTCTGTTCTTGAAATTATTCCCCTCTCTGGAATAAAAGAAATATCTTGTTTTACTCTATTTTGACCTGGAGAGAGAAAATGTCTAGAGAGAGATTATCTAAAATTGACATATTTTTAGATATAAAAATCCTCCTAGTGTCTAAAATGGTTTCCCTTGAAACAGAAATTCAAAAAGAACTTTCCAATGTGCGAATTAATTGAAAAATGTGTATAAAGGACCTTAGTCACGATTTTCTGAAAATTTTGGATTATGGTCCAATTAAGGTTTCTATAGACCAATTGGATTAATCCAAGTGTGGGGATGAGATAAATCCAAAGAATAAAAAAAAAACCCAAAAATGAGTAAATGCTCACATAAGATGAAGAGTTGATTGAGTACAAGGTTTATTAGTTAAAAACTATGAGATATTATTAAAAAAGTGAGATATTTTGGAGGAATGATGAACTTTTGACACCTTGGTAAGGAAGGGGAGACCTTTAAGGTAGGTGCCTATTTCACACATGTGGATGAGTTTTTTAATTCAAAAAAAATGTGATATTTTTATCTCTCCTCTCTCATGGATCAACTCCTGGATCATACCAAATAAAAAAGGGAGCTAAACTGGTCCAAATCTTGTCCAAATTCAGCCAAACTGAAGCTGGAAAATTCAGCCAAACTGAAGCTGGAAAATTATAGAACTTAGTTGGACTCAGTTAGTGGCTTCTCTCACTTATAAATAGACCCTCATTCTTTTGTATTCTCATCTTTGAGCTATACATTGAAATACTCATATTTTCTATTATCCCTTAAAAATCCTCAACTTTTGGAGAGAGTGGAGCTTCTCTCTCTCTTCAACCTTCCTTAATGGAGCTTTCCTCTCAACACACTAACCAATTGATTGGTTGGGGGCTTCTTCTAAGATAGAGAAGCAAGCAAAATCAAGAGGTAAGGTGTAATTTCATGGTTTTTCTCTAATATTCTCAATGTTTTCACTTCTCAACCCCTCTCAAGCTTGAGAGGTTTCTAAATTAAGTGTTTATAATGCAAATCAAGCTTTTCTTAAGAGTTGTAATGAATAATTAAGAAAAGTTTATATTTATGCTTAATTAGGATGCTTTTTATGTTTATCTCTCTCTCCCCAAAAGAATGGTCATTCCTATGACTAATTCTCTATTCAAATGATGCTTCTCATTGATAAATTCTCAATTCACAAATCAAACTCTAGGCTTGTGAAGCTAGAGGTTAAGAAAGTGGCTTTTTATACTTTTATGCTTCTAAAATTATGATAATCTTATGATTTAAATCCATAAATTGGATTCAATTTTAGAAGATAGTTATACTATCATAATTGTATTACTAAGTTTATTCTTTTCAAAAATATTGAAAATTATCAGTAAAGCAGCGGAGCTATGGCAAAATTTTTAAGAAATTGATACATAATTCATTCTTATGCATAACGTGAAAAGAGGACTTCCTACCATATTCTAGGATTGGTCATCCTACGCTAAAAGAATGATTTTCATCACATTCAATGGAAAACTAATTTTTAAGGTTTATGCATAATTAAATAATTAAGAAAAGAGAAAATTATGGTAATTTTATTTAAATGATAAAAGAGAAATTCCCATGACATTTGAAATTCAATCATTTAAATGGGAAAAGTGGAATTCTCAGCATATTGGGTGTGTAAGTGCTGTGACTATCTTCTTGAAGTTTGCATGAAGCATCGGGTAGGGGACCTGGGAACTCTTTTCCCTGGTACCCGGGACAAAACCTAACCAAATTCTTAAATGGATCCTATCACTAGAGTGGTTAGGCGGTTGGCTAACCCATGGAATTGGATGGGGTTAGGCTGGACTGATGGATCCCTAAAATGAGACTCAATTCTATTATGGTACGATAGATGAATTAAATCCCGGATAGTCTTTGTTCTATGGAAAAGAATCAACGACTGTGCCTCTCGATGAGGAAAAAAGTGTTGGTCTCTATGATCCAAGTGCAAGTCTTTTCCTTGATTTGACCATGTGAGTTACTGGTTCGGTGGGATCAATTTGGTTAGTTAAGGCTCTTGACTACGTTAGAATAAAAATATCATGCAGGAATCACCCGTGCATTCTGGGCGAGGGAAGTTTTTTCGGGTTTGGAACCGAGGGATTAGTCTCTTGTCCGGATATCCGTGGGCAAGGCCCCGAGTGAGAGGCTCTCTCCTACGCAAGAAGTGCTACTTTCGCTGCTAGCACCCCCAAATTCGTTGCGCGGAGGAGGAAGGGATCTTTTAGCTGGAAGATTGTTCTAAAGACAGCCGAATCTGTAAAAAAGGCAATTTTATATTGGGTGTGTAAGTGGTGTGACTATCTTGAAGTTTTCATGAAGCACCGGGTAGGGGGCCTGGGAACTCTTTTCCCTGGTACCTCGGACAAAACATAACCAAATTCCTAAATGGATCCTATCACTACAGTGGTTGGGTGGTTGGCTAACCCATGGGATTGGGTTAGCTAACCGCGCAAAATGAGGTTAGGCTGGACTGGGATGGGGTTAGGCTGGACTGATGGATCCCTAAAACGAGACTCAATTCTGTTATGGTACCGTAGATGAAGTAAATCTCGGACAGTCCTTGTTCTATGGAAAAGAATCAACGGCTGTGCCTCTCGATGAAGAAAAAAGTGTTGGTCTCTATGATCCAAGTGCAAGTCTTTTCCTTGATCTAACCATGTGACTTATATGTTCGCTCAGATCAGTTCGGTTAGTTAAGGCCCTTGACTACGTTAGACTAAAAATATCCTGGAGGAATCGCCCGTGCTTTCTAGGCGAGGGAAGTTTTTCCGGGTTCGCTTTTGGAAGAACCGAGGGATTAGTCTCTTGTCTGGATAGAGGCCCCAAGTGAGAGGTTCTGTCCTGCACACAAGGAGTGCTACTTCCACTGCTAGCACCCCCGAATTCATTGCGTGGAGGGGGCAAAGATGTTTCAGCTTGTATTAGAGCGAATTGGCTAAACTGGAACAACCGAGAAGCCAGAAATGTCAAAAATTTATGAAGTAGCATTAAAAGGTTGTAATTGTGTGATGAAATTCATACAAATTAATATTCAGAATGAAGATTCATAAATAGGTAATTGGGTCTTCAGATGGAAGTACCATAATTGTATGGAAACCCTGACTTGCTTGAGCCCTAGACATGATGGTATTTACCTTATAATTCCAAGGACCGTTACTACCCGTATATACCGAGGATATAACTGCAGCTCTTTACTGGCAGTATATACGAGTAAATCTAAGACCTTGAAATTATAAGCAAAAATGCTATCCAGATGATGAATTCGAATACTGGTTGATATGATTTTAAAATTCTGGTTGAGAATTGATGAGTTGATTTGGATTTTGATTGAAAGATGATGATTCTTGAATTCTAGTTGAAAGAAGATAAGTTGAACAAAACCACAATGAGGATGAATGGGACGAATCCCAATAATGATGTTAATAACTAGAATGGCGATAATGACTTCAGCAAATCACTATGAGATTAGTGGATTGTGCTTACACATTGCTGCTGTTAACACTTGACCCAGTGGATCAAGTTAAGGGATGACAAATTAAAAACCTGCATAAGTGAAATTCCCATGGAGGAATGTTTAGATGGAATTTTCGGTCTAATGGACCATTATTGTGTTAAGGATATGAATGATATATTCTGAATGAATTGTTATCTGATAATGAGTCTATATATTCTTCTTGTAGAAGGCATCTTTATCCTAGGATTTTGTTGGGTTGATCAGACTATAAGGAACCCCGAAAGCAGTTGGATCTTAAGGGAAAGAGTTGTCCTCCAGCTGCTGCGAGATGAGGACATCTCGCGTTTTTTAAGTGGGATAGGATGTAAGATTCCTCCCTCCAGCTTTTGAGGTGTAAACGAGTAAGAACCTCCCCTTCTGTTCTTGAAATTATTCCCCTCTCTGGAATAAAAGAAATATCTTGTTTTACTCTATTTTGACCTAGAGAGAGAAAATGTCTAGAGAGAGGTTATCTAAAATTGACATATTTTTGGATATAAAAATCCTCCTAGTCTCTAAAATGGTTTCCCTTGAAACAGAAATTCAAAAAGAACTTTCCAATGTGCGAATTAATTGAAAAATGTGTATAAAGGACCTTAGTCACGATTTTCTGAAAATTTTGGATTATGGTCCAATTAAGGTTTCTATAGACCAATTGGATTAATCCAAGTGTGGGGATGAGATAAATCCAAAGAATAAAAAAAATACCCAAAAATGAGTAAATGCTCACATAAGATGAAGAGTTGATTGAGTACAAGGTTTATTAGTTAAAAACTATGAGATATTATTAAAAAAGTGAGATATTTTGGAGGAATGATGAACTTTTGACACCTTGGTAAGGAAGGGGAGACCTTTAAGGTAGGTGCCTATTTCACACATGTGGATGAGTTTTTTAATTCAAAAAAAATGTGATATTTTTATCTCTCCTCTCTCATGGATCAACTCCTGGATCAAACCAAATAAAAAAGGGAGCTAAACTGGTCCAAATCTTGTCCAAATTCAGCCAAACTGAAGCTGGAAAATTATAGAACTTAGTTGGACTCAGTTAGTGGCTTCCCTCACTTATAAATAGACCCTCATTCTTTTGTATTCTCATCTTTGAGCTATACATTGAAATACTCATATTTTCTATTATCCCTTAAAAATCCTCAACTTTTGGAGAGAGTGGAGCTTCTTTCTCTCTTCAACCTTCCTTGGAGCTTTCCTCTCAACACACTAACCAATTGATTGGTTGGGGGCTTCTTCTAAGATAGAGAAGCAAGCAAAATCAAGAGGTAAGGTGTAATTTCATGGTTTTTCTCTAATATTCTCAATGTTTTCACTTCTCAACCCCTCTCAAGCTTGAGAGGTTTCTAAATTAAGTGTTTATAATGCAAATCAAGCTTTTCTTAAGAGTTGTAATGAATAATTAAGAAAAGTTTATATTTATGCTTAATTAGGATGCTTTTTATGTTTATCTCTCTCTCCCCAAAAGAATGGTCATTCCTATGACTAATTCTCTATTCAAATGATGCTTCTCATTGATAAATTCTCAATTCACAAATCAAACTCTAGGCTTGTGAAGCTAGAGGTTAAGAAAGTGGCTTTTTATACTTTTATGCTTCTAAAATTATGATAATCTTATGATTTAAATCCATAAATTGGATTTAATTTTAGAAGATAGTTATACTATCATAATTGTATTACTAAGTTTATTCTTTTCAAAAATATTGAAAATTATCAGTAAAGCAGCGGAGCTATGGCAAAATTTTTAAGAAATTGATACATAATTCATTCTTATGCATAACGTGAAAAGAGGACTTCCTACCATATTCTAGGATTGGTCATCCTACGCTAAAAGAATGATTTTCATCACATTCAATGGAAAACTAATTTTTAAGGTTTATGCATAATTAAATAATTAAGAAAAGAGAAAATTATGGTAATTTTATTTAAATGATAAAAGAGAAATTCCCATGACATTTGAAATTCAATCATTTAAATGGGAAAAGTGGAATTCTCAGCATATTGGGTGTGTAAGTGCTGTGACTATCTTCTTGAAGTTTGCATGAAGCATCGGCGAGTAGGGGGCCTGGGAACTCTTTTCCCTGGTACCCGGGACAAAACCTAACCAAATTCTTAAATGGATCCTATCACTAGAGTGGTTAGGCGGTTGGCTAACCCATGGAATTGGATGGGGTTAGGCTGGACTGATGGATCCCTAAAATGAGACTCAATTCTATTATGGTACGATAGATGAATTAAATCCCGGATAGTCTTTGTTCTATGGAAAAGAATCAACGACTGTGCCTCTCGATGAGGAAAAAAGTGTTGGTCTCTATGATCCAAGTGCAAGTCTTTTCCTTGATTTGACCATGTGAGTTACTGGTTCGGTGGGATCAATTTGGTTAGTTAAGGCTCTTGAATACGTTAGAATAAAAATATCATGGAGGAATCACCCGTGCTTTCTGGGCGAGGGAAGTTTTTTCGGGTTTGGAACCGAGGGATTAGTCTCTTGTCCGGATATCCGTGGGCAAGGCCCTGAGTGAGAGGCTCTCCCCTACGCAAGAAGTGCTACTTTCGCTGCTAGCACCCCCAAATTTGTTGCGCGGAGGAGGAAGGGATCTTTCAGCTGGAAGATTGTTCTAAAGACAGCCGAATCTGTAAAAAAGGCAATTTTATATTGGGTGTGTAAGTGGTGTGACTATCTTGAAGTTTTCATGAAGCGCCGGGTAGGGGGCCTGGGAACTCTTTTCCCTGGTACCTCAGACAAAACATAACCAAATTCCTAAATGGATCCTATCACTACAGTGGTTGGGTGGTTGGCTAACCCATGGGATTGGGTTAGCCAACCGCGCAAAATGAGGTTAGGCTGGACTGGACTGGACTGATGGATCCCTAAAACGAGATGGGGTTAGGCTGGACTGATGGATCCCTAAAACGAGACTCAATTCTGTTATGGTACCATAGATGAAGTAAATCTCGGACAGTCCTTGTTCTATGGAAAAGAATCAACGGCTGTGCCTCTCGATGAAGAAAAAAGTGTTGGTCTCTATGATCCAAGTGCAAGTCTTTTCCTTGATCTAACCATGTGACTTATATATTCGCTCAGATCAGTTCGGTTAGTTAAGGCCCTTGACTACGTTAGACTAAAAATATCCTAGAGGAATCGCCCGTGCTTTCTAGGCGAGGGAAGTTTTTCCGGGTTCGCTTTTGGAAGAACCGAGGGATTAGTCTCTTGTCTGGATAGAGGCCCCGAGTGAGAGGTTCTGTCCTGCACACAAGGAGTGCTACTTCCACTGCTAGCACTCGCGAATTCTCGTTGCGTGGAGGGGGCAAAGATGTTTCAGCTTGTATTAGAGCGAATTGGCTAAACTGGAACAACCGAGAAGCCAGAAATGTCAAAAATTTATGAAGTAGCATTAAAAGGTTGTAATTGTGTGATGAAATTCATACAAATTAATATTCAGAATGAAGATTCATAAATAGGTAATTGGGTCTTCAGATGGAAGTACCATAATTGTATGGAAACCCTGACTTGCTTGAGGCCTAGACATGATGGTATTTACCTTATAATTCCAAGGACCGTTACTACCCGTATATACCGAGGATATAACTGCAGCTCTTTACTGGCAGTATATACGAGTAAATCTAAGACCTTGAAATTATAAGCAAAAATGCTATCCAGATGATGAATTCGAATACTGGTTGATATGATTTTAAAATTCTGGTTGAGAATTGATGAGTTGATTTGGATTTTGATTGAAAGATGATGATTCTTGAATTCTAGTTGAAAGAAGATAAGTTGAACAAAACCACAATGAGGATGAATGGGACGAATCCCAATAATGATGTTAATAACTAGAATGGCGATAATGACTTCAGCAAATCACTATGAGATTAGTGGATTGTGCTTACACATTGCTGCTGTTAACACTTGACCCAGTGGATCAAGTTAAGGGATGACAAATTAAAAACCTGCATAAGTCAAATTCCCATGGAGGAATGTTTAGATGGAATTTTCGGTCTAATGGACCATTATTGTGTTAAGGATATGAATGATATATTCTGAATGAATTGTTATCTGATAATGAGTCTATATATTCTTCTTGTAGAAGGCATCTTTATCCTAGGATTTTGTTGGGTTGATCAGACTATAAGGAATCCCGAAAGCAGTTGGATCTTAAGGGAAAGAGTTGTCCTCCAGCTGCTGCGAGATGAGGACATCTCGCGTTTTTTAAGTGGGATAGGATGTAAGATTCCTCCCTCCAGCTTTTGAGGTGTAAACGAGTAAGAACCTCCCCTTCTGTTCTTGAAATTATTCCCCTCTCTGGAATAAAAGAAATATCTTGTTTTACTCTATTTTGACCTGGAGAGAGAAAATGTCTAGAGAGAGGTTATCTAAAATTGACATATTTTTGGATATAAAAATCCTCCTAGTCTCTAAAATGGTTTCCCTTGAAACAGAAATTCAAAAAGAACTTTCCAATGTGCGAATTAATTGAAAAATGTGTATAAAGGACCTTAGTCACGATTTTCTGAAAATTTTGGATTATGGTCCAATTAAGGTTTCTATAGACCAATTGGATTAATCCAAGTGTGGGGATGAGATAAATCCAAAGAATAAAAAAAATACCCAAAAATGAGTAAATGCTCACATAAGATGAAGAGTTGATTGAGTACAAGGTTTATTAGTTAAAAACTATGAGATATTATTAAAAAAGTGAGATATTTTGGAGGAATGATGAACTTTTGACACCTTGGTAAGGAAGGGGAGACCTTTAAGGTAGGTGCCTATTTCACACATGTGGATGAGTTTTTTAATTCAAAAAAAATGTGATATTTTTATCTCTCCTCTCTCATGGATCAACTCCTGGATCAAACCAAATAAAAAAGGGAGCTAAACTGGTCCAAATCTTGTCCAAATTCAGCCAAACTGAAGCTGGAAAATTATAGAACTTAGTTGGACTCAGTTAGTGGCTTCCCTCACTTATAAATAGACCCTCATTCTTTTGTATTCTCATCTTTGAGCTATACATTGAAATACTCATATTTTCTATTATCCCTTAAAAATCCTCAACTTTTGGAGAGAGTGGAGCTTCTTTCTCTCTTCAACCTTCCTTGGAGCTTTCCTCTCAACACACTAACCAATTGATTGGTTGGGGGCTTCTTCTAAGATAGAGAAGCAAGCAAAATCAAGAGGTAAGGTGTAATTTCATGGTTTTTCTCTAATATTCTCAATGTTTTCACTTCTCAACCCCTCTCAAGCTTGAGAGGTTTCTAAATTAAGTGTTTATAATGCAAATCAAGCTTTTCTTAAGAGTTGTAATGAATAATTAAGAAAAGTTTATATTTATGCTTAATTAGGATGCTTTTTATGTTTATCTCTCTCTCCCCAAAAGAATGGTCATTCCTATGACTAATTCTCTATTCAAATGATGCTTCTCATTGATAAATTCTCAATTCACAAATCAAACTCTAGGCTTGTGAAGCTAGAGGTTAAGAAAGTGGCTTTTTATACTTTTATGCTTCTAAAATTATGATAATCTTATGATTTAAATCCATAAATTGGATTTAATTTTAGAAGATAGTTATACTATCATAATTGTATTACTAAGTTTATTCTTTTCAAAAATATTGAAAATTATCAGTAAAGCAGCGGAGCTATGGCAAAATTTTTAAGAAATTGATACATAATTCATTCTTATGCATAACGTGAAAAGAGGACTTCCTACCATATTCTAGGATTGGTCATCCTACGCTAAAAGAATGATTTTCATCACATTCAATGGAAAACTAATTTTTAAGGTTTATGCATAATTAAATAATTAAGAAAAGAGAAAATTATGGTAATTTTATTTAAATGATAAAAGAGAAATTCCCATGACATTTGAAATTCAATCATTTAAATGGGAAAAGTGGAATTCTCAGCATATTGGGTGTGTAAGTGCTGTGACTATCTTCTTGAAGTTTGCATGAAGCATCGGCGGGTAGGGGGCCTGGGAACTCTTTTCCCTGGTACCCGGGACAAAACCTAACCAAATTCTTAAATGGATCCTATCACTAGAGTGGTTAGGCGGTTGGCTAACCCATGGAATTGGATGGGGTTAGGCTGGACTGATGGATCCCTAAAATGAGACTCAATTCTATTATGGTACGATAGATGAATTAAATCCCGGATAGTCTTTGTTCTATGGAAAAGAATCAACGACTGTGCCTCTCGATGAGGAAAAAAGTGTTGGTCTCTATGATCCAAGTGCAAGTCTTTTCCTTGATTTGACCATGTGAGTTACTGGTTCGGTGGGATCAATTTGGTTAGTTAAGGCTCTTGAATACGTTAGAATAAAAATATCATGGAGGAATCACCCGTGCTTTCTGGGCGAGGGAAGTTTTTTCGGGTTTGGAACCGAGGGATTAGTCTCTTGTCCGGATATCCGTGGGCAAGGCCCTGAGTGAGAGGCTCTCCCCTACGCAAGAAGTGCTACTTTCGCTGCTAGCACCCCCAAATTTGTTGCGCGGAGGAGGAAGGGATCTTTCAGCTGGAAGATTGTTCTAAAGACAGCCGAATCTGTAAAAAAGGCAATTTTATATTGGGTGTGTAAGTGGTGTGACTATCTTGAAGTTTTCATGAAGCGCCGGGTAGGGGGCCTGGGAACTCTTTTCCCTGGTACCTCAGACAAAACATAACCAAATTCCTAAATGGATCCTATCACTACAGTGGTTGGGTGGTTGGCTAACCCATGGGATTGGGTTAGCCAACCGCGCAAAATGAGGTTAGGCTGGACTGGACTGGACTGATGGATCCCTAAAACGAGATGGGGTTAGGCTGGACTGATGGATCCCTAAAACGAGACTCAATTCTGTTATGGTACCATAGATGAAGTAAATCTCGGACAGTCCTTGTTCTATGGAAAAGAATCAACGGCTGTGCCTCTCGATGAAGAAAAAAGTGTTGGTCTCTATGATCCAAGTGCAAGTCTTTTCCTTGATCTAACCATGTGACTTATATATTCGCTCAGATCAGTTCGGTTAGTTAAGGCCCTTGACTACGTTAGACTAAAAATATCCTGGAGGAATCGCCCGTGCTTTCTAGGCGAGGGAAGTTTTTCCGGGTTCGCTTTTGGAAGAACCGAGGGATTAGTCTCTTGTCTGGATAGAGGCCCCGAGTGAGAGGTTCTGTCCTGCACACAAGGAGTGCTACTTCCACTGCTAGCACTCGCGAATTCTCGTTGCGTGGAGGGGGCAAAGATGTTTCAGCTTGTATTAGAGCGAATTGGCTAAACTGGAACAACCGAGAAGCCAGAAATGTCAAAAATTTATGAAGTAGCATTAAAAGGTTGTAATTGTGTGATGAAATTCATACAAATTAATATTCAGAATGAAGATTCATAAATAGGTAATTGGGTCTTCAGATGGAAGTACCATAATTGTATGGAAACCCTGACTTGCTTGAGGCCTAGACATGATGGTATTTACCTTATAATTCCAAGGACCGTTACTACCCGTATATACCGAGGATATAACTGCAGCTCTTTACTGGCAGTATATACGAGTAAATCTAAGACCTTGAAATTATAAGCAAAAATGCTATCCAGATGATGAATTCGAATACTGGTTGATATGATTTTAAAATTCTGGTTGAGAATTGATGAGTTGATTTGGATTTTGATTGAAAGATGATGATTCTTGAATTCTAGTTGAAAGAAGATAAGTTGAACAAAACCACAATGAGGATGAATGGGACGAATCCCAATAATGATGTTAATAACTAGAATGGCGATAATGACTTCAGCAAATCACTATGAGATTAGTGGATTGTGCTTACACATTGCTGCTGTTAACACTTGACCCAGTGGATCAAGTTAAGGGATGACAAATTAAAAACCTGCATAAGTGAAATTCCCATGGAGGAATGTTTAGATGGAATTTTCGGTCTAATGGACCATTATTGTGTTAAGGATATGAATGATATATTCTGAATGAATTGTTATCTGATAATGAGTCTATATATTCTTCTTGTAGAAGGCATCTTTATCCTAGGATTTTGTTGGGTTGATCAGACTATAAGGAACCCCGAAAGCAGTTGGATCTTAAGGGAAAGAGTTGTCCTCCAGCTGCTGCGAGATGAGGACATCTCGCGTTTTTTAAGTGGGATAGGATGTAAGATTCCTCCCTCCAGCTTTTGAGGTGTAAACGAGTAAGAACCTCCCCTTCTGTTCTTGAAATTATTCCCCTCTCTGGAATAAAAGAAATATCTTGTTTTACTCTATTTTGACCTGGAGAGAGAAAATGTCTAGAGAGAGGTTATCTAAAATTGACATATTTTTGGATATAAAAATCCTCCTAGTGTCTAAAATGGTTTCCCTTGAAACAGAAATTCAAAAAGAACTTTCCAATGTGCGAATTAATTGAAAAATGTGTATAAAGGACCTTAGTCACGATTTTCTGAAAATTTTGGATTATGGTCCAATTAAGGTTTCTATAGACCAATTGGATTAATCCAAGTGTGGGGATGAGATAAATCCAAAGAATAAAAAAAATACCCAAAAATGAGTAAATGCTCACATAAGATGAAGAGTTGATTGAGTACAAGGTTTATTAGTTAAAAACTATGAGATATTATTAAAAAAGTGAGATATTTTGGAGGAATGATGAACTTTTGACACCTTGGTAAGGAAGGGGAGACCTTTAAGGTAGGTGCCTATTTCACACATGTGGATGAGTTTTTTAATTCAAAAAAAATGTGATATTTTTATCTCTCCTCTCTCATGGATCAACTCCTGGATCAAACCAAATAAAAAAGGGAGCTAAACTGGTCCAAATCTTGTCCAAATTCAGCCAAACTGAAGCTGGAAAATTATAGAACTTAGTTGGACTCAGTTAGTGGCTTCCCTCACTTATAAATAGACCCTCATTCTTTTGTATTCTCATCTTTGAGCTATACATTGAAATACTCATATTTTCTATTATCCCTTAAAAATCCTCAACTTTTGGAGAGAGTGGAGCTTCTCTCTCTCTTCAACCTTCCTTGGAGCTTTCCTCTCAACACACTAACCAATTGATTGGTTGGGGGCTTCTTCTAAGATAGAGAAGCAAGCAAAATCAAGAGGTAAGGTGTAATTTCATGGTTTTTCTCTAATATTCTCAATGTTTTCACTTCTCAACCCCTCTCAAGCTTGAGAGGTTTCTAAATTAAGTGTTTATAATGCAAATCAAGCTTTTCTTAAGAGTTGTAATGAATAATTAAGAAAAGTTTATATTTATGCTTAATTAGGATGCTTTTTATGTTTATCTCTCTCTCCCCAAAAGAATGGTCATTCCTATGACTAATTCTCTATTCAAATGATGCTTCTCATTGATAAATTCTCAATTCACAAATCAAACTCTAGGCTTGTGAAGCTAGAGGTTAAGAAAGTGGCTTTTTATACTTTTATGCTTCTAAAATTATGATAATCTTATGATTTAAATCCATAAATTGGATTTAATTTTAGAAGATAGTTATACTATCATAATTGTATTACTAAGTTTATTCTTTTCAAAAATATTGAAAATTATCAGTAAAGCAGCGGAGCTATGGCAAAATTTTTAAGAAATTGATACATAATTCATTCTTATGCATAACGTGAAAAGAGGACTTCCTACCATATTCTAGGATTGGTCATCCTACGCTAAAAGAATGATTTTCATCACATTCAATGGAAAACTAAATTTTAAGGTTTATGCATAATTAAATAATTAAGAAAAGAGAAAATTATGGTAATTTTATTTAAATGATAAAAGAGAAATTCCCATGACATTTGAAATTCAATCATTTAAATGGGAAAAGTGGAATTCTTAGCATATTGGGTGTGTAAGTGCTGTGACTATCTTCTTAAAGTTTGCATGAAGCATCGGCGGGTAGGGGGCCTGGGAACTCTTTTCCCTGGTACCCGGGACAAAACCTAACCAAATTCTTAAATGGATCCTATCACTAGAGTGGTTAGGCGGTTGGCTAACCCATGGAATTGGATGGGGTTAGGCTGGACTGATGGATCCCTAAAATGAGACTCAATTCTATTATGGTACGATAGATGAATTAAATCTCGGATAGTCTTTGTTCTATGGAAAAGAATCAACGACTGTGCCTCTCGATGAGGAAAAAAGTGTTGGTCTCTATGATCCAAGTGCAAGTCTTTTCCTTGATTTGACCATGTGAGTTACTGGTTCGGTGGGATCAATTTGGTTGGTTAAGGCTCTTGAATACGTTAGAATAAAAATATCATGGAGGAATCACCCGTGCTTTCTGGGCGAGGGAAGTTTTTTCGGGTTTGGAACCGAGGGATTAGTCTCTTGTCCGGATATCCGTGGGCAAGGCCCTGAGTGAGAGGCTCTCCCCTACGCAAGAAGTGCTACTTTCGCTGCTAGCACCCCCAAATTTGTTGCGCGGAGGAGGAAGGGATCTTTCAGCTGGAAGATTGTTCTAAAGACAGCCGAATCTGTAAAAAAGGCAATTTTATATTGGGTGTGTAAGTGGTGTGACTATCTTGAAGTTTTCATGAAGCGCCGGGTAGGGGGCCTGGGAACTCTTTTCCCTGGTACCTCAGACAAAACATAACCAAATTCCTAAATGGATCCTATCACTACAGTGGTTGGGTGGTTGGCTAACCCATGGGATTGGGTTAGCCAACCGCGCAAAATGAGGTTAGGCTGGACTGGACTGGACTGATGGATCCCTAAAACGAGATGGGGTTAGGCTGGACTGATGGATCCCTAAAACGAGACTCAATTCTGTTATGGTACCATAGATGAAGTAAATCTCGGACAGTCCTTGTTCTATGGAAAAGAATCAACGGCTGTGCCTCTCGATGAAGAAAAAAGTGTTGGTCTCTATGATCCAAGTGCAAGTCTTTTCCTTGATCTAACCATGTGACTTATATATTCGCTCAGATCAGTTCGGTTAGTTAAGGCCCTTGACTACGTTAGACTAAAAATATCCTGGAGGAATCGCCCGTGCTTTCTAGGCGAGGGAAGTTTTTCCGGGTTCGCTTTTGGAAGAACCGAGGGATTAGTCTCTTGTCTGGATAGAGGCCCCGAGTGAGAGGTTCTGTCCTGCACACAAGGAGTGCTACTTCCACTGCTAGCACTCGCGAATTCTCGTTGCGTGGAGGGGGCAAAGATGTTTCAGCTTGTATTAGAGCGAATTGGCTAAACTAGAACAACCGAGAAGCCAGAAATGTCAAAAATTTATGAAGTAGCATTAAAAGGTTGTAATTGTGTGATGAAATTCATACAAATTAATATTCAGAATGAAGATTCATAAATAGGTAATTGGGTCTTCAGATGGAAGTACCATAATTGTATGGAAACCCTGACTTGCTTGAGGCCTAGACATGATGGTATTTACCTTATAATTCCAAGGACCGTTACTACCCGTATATACCGAGGATATAACTGCAGCTCTTTACTGGCAGTATATACGAGTAAATCTAAGACCTTGAAATTATAAGCAAAAATGCTATCCAGATGATGAATTCGAATACTGGTTGATATGATTTTAAAATTCTGGTTGAGAATTGATGAGTTGATTTGGATTTTGATTGAAAGATGATGATTCTTGAATTCTAGTTGAAAGAAGATAAGTTGAACAAAACCACAATGAGGATGAATGGGACGAATCCCAATAATGATGTTAATAACTAGAATGGCGATAATGACTTCAGCAAATCACTATGAGATTAGTGGATTGTGCTTACACATTGCTGCTGTTAACACTTGACCCAGTGGATCAAGTTAAGGGATGACAAATTAAAAACCTGCATAAGTGAAATTCCCATGGAGGAATGTTTAGATGGAATTTTCGGTCTAATGGACCATTATTGTGTTAAGGATATGAATGATATATTCTGAATGAATTGTTATCTGATAATGAGTCTATATATTCTTCTTGTAGAAGGCATCTTTATCCTAGGATTTTGTTGGGTTGATCAGACTATAAGGAACCCCGAAAGCAGTTGGATCTTAAGGGAAAGAGTTGTCCTCCAGCTGCTGCGAGATGAGGACATCTCGCGTTTTTTAAGTGGGATAGGATGTAAGATTCCTCCCTCCAGCTTTTGAGGTGTAAACAAATAAGAACCTCCCCTTCTGTTCTTGAAATTATTCCCCTCTCTGGAATAAAAGAAATATCTTGTTTTACTCTATTTTGACCTGGAGAGAGAAAATGTCTAGAGAGAGGTTATCTAAAATTGACATATTTTTGGATATAAAAATCCTCCTAGTGTCTAAAATGGTTTCCCTTGAAACAGAAATTCAAAAAGAACTTTCCAATGTGCGAATTAATTGAAAAATGTGTATAAAGGACCTTAGTCACGATTTTCTGAAAATTTTGGATTATGGTCCAATTAAGGTTTCTATAGACCAATTGGATTAATCCAAGTGTGGGGATGAGATAAATCCAAAGAATAAAAAAAAATACCCAAAAATGAGTAAATGCTCACATAAGATGAAGAGTTGATTGAGTACAAGGTTTATTAGTTAAAAACTATGAGATATTATTAAAAAAGTGAGATATTTTGGAGGAATGATGAACTTTTGACACCTTGGTAAGGAAGGGGAGACCTTTAAGGTAGGTGCCTATTTCACACATGTGGATGAGTTTTTTAATTGAAAAAAAATGTGATATTTTTATCTCTCCTCTCTCATGGATCAACTCCTGGATCAAACCAAATAAAAAAGGGAGCTAAACTGGTCCAAATCTTGTCCAAATTCAGCCAAACTGAAGCTGGAAAATTCAGCCAAACTGAAGCTGGAAAATTATAGAACTTAGTTGGACTCAGTTAGTGGCTTCCCTCACTTATAAATAGACCCTCATTCTTTTGTATTCTCATCTTTGAGCTATACATTGAAATACTCATATTTTCTATTATCCCTTAAAAATCCTCAACTTTTGGAGACAGTGGAGCTTCTCTCTCTCTTCAACCTTCCTTGGAGATTTCCTCTCAACACACTAACCAATTGATTGGTTGGGGGCTTCTTCTAAGATAGAGAAGCAAGCAAAATCAAGAGGTAAGGTGTAATTTCATGGTTTTTCTCTAATGTTCTCAATGTTTTCACTTCTCAACCCCTCTCAAGCTTGAGAGGTTTCTAAATTAAGTGTTTATAATGCAAATCAAGCTTTTCTTAAGAGTTGTATAATGAATAATTAAGAAAAGTTTATATTTATGCTTAATTAGGATGCTTTTTATGTTTATCTCTCTCTCCCCAAAAGAATGGTCATTCCTATGACTAATTCTCTATTCAAATGATGCTTCTCATTGATAAATTCTCAATTCACAAATCAAACTCTAGGCTTGTGAAGCTAGAGGTTAAGAAAGTGGCTTTTTATACTTTTATGCTTCTAAAATTATGATAATCTTATGATTTAAATCCATAAATTGGATTTAATTTTAGAAGATAGTTATACTATCATAATTGTATTACTAAGTTTATTCTTTTCAAAAATATTAAAAATTATCAGTAAAGCAGCGGAGCTATGGCAAAATTTTTAAGAAATTGATACATAATTCATTCTTATGCATAACGTGAAAAGAGGACTTCCTACCATATTCTAGGATTGGTCATCCTACGCTAAAAGAATGATTTTCATCACATTCAATGGAAAACTAATTTTTAAGGTTTATGCATAATTAAATAATTAAGAAAAGAGAAAATTATGGTAATTTTATTTAAATGATAAAAGAGAAATTCCCATGACATTTGAAATTCAATCATTTAAATGGGAAAAGTGGAATTCTCAGCATATTGGGTGTGTAAGTGCTGTGACTATCTTCTTGAAGTTTGCATGAAGCATCGGCGGGTAGGGGGCCTGGGAACTCTTTTCCCTGGTACCCGGGACAAAACCTAACCAAATTCTTAAATGGATCCTATCACTAGAGTGGTTAGGCGGTTGGCTAACCCATGGAATTGGATGGGGTTAGGCTGGACTGATGGATCCCTAAAATGAGACTCAATTCTATTATGGTACGATAGATGAATTAAATCCCGGATAGTCTTTGTTCTATGGAAAAGAATCAACGACTGTGCCTCTCGATGAGGAAAAAAGTGTTGGTCTCTATGATCCAAGTGCAAGTCTTTTCCTTGATTTGACCATGTGAGTTACTGGTTCGGTGGGATCAATTTGGTTAGTTAAGGCTCTTGACTACGTTAGAATAAAAATATCATGGAGGAATCACCCGTGCTTTCTGGGCGAGGGAAGTTTTTTCGGGTTTGGAACCGAGGGATTAGTCTCTTGTCCGGATATCCGTGGGCAAGGCCCCGAGTGAGAGGCTCTCCCCTACGCAAGAAGTGCTACTTTTGCTGCTAGCACCCCCAAATTCGTTGCGCGGAGGAGGAAGGGATCTTTCAGCTGGAAGATTGTTCTAAAGACAGCCGAATCTGTAAAAAAGGCAATTTTATATTGGGTGTGTAAGTGGTGTGACTATCTTGAAGTTTTCATGAAGCGCCGGGTAGGGGGCCTGGGAACTCTTTTCCCTGGTACCTCGGACAAAACATAACCAAATTCCTAAATGGATCCTATCACTATAGTGGTTGGGTGGTTGGCTAACCCATGGGATTGGGTTAGCCAACCGTGCAAAATGAGGTTAGGATGGACTGGACTGATGGATCCCTAAAATGAGATGGGGTTAGGCTGGACTGATGGATCCCTAAAACGAGACTCAATTCTGTTATGGTACCGTAGATGAAGTAAATCTCGGACAGTCCTTGTTCTATGGAAAAGAATCAACGGATGTGCCTCTCGATGAAGAAAAAAGTGTTGGTCTCTATGATCCAAGTGCAAGTCTTTTCCTTGATCTAACCATGTGACTTATATATTCGCTCAGATCAGTTCGGTTAGTTAAGGCCCTTGACTACGTTAGACTAAAAATATCCCGGAGGAATCGCCCGTGCTTTCTAGGCGGCGAGGGAAGTTTTTCCGGGTTCGCTTTTGGAAGAACCGAGGGATTAGTCTCTTGTCTGGATAGAGGCCCCGAGTGAGAGGTTCTGTCCTGCACACAAGGAGTGCTACTTCCACTGCTAGCACTCCCGAATTCGTTGCGTGGAGGGGGCAAAGATGTTTCAGCTTGTATTAGAGCGAATTGGCTAAACTGGAACAACCGAGAAGCCAGAAATGTCAAAAATTTATGAAGTAGCATTAAAAGGTTGTAATTGTGTGATGAAATTCATACAAATTAATATTCAGAATGAAGATTCATAAATAGGTAATTGGGTCTTCAGATGGAAGTACCATAATTGTATGGAAACCCTGACTTGCTTGAGGCCTAGACATGATGGTATTTACCTTATAATTCCAAGGACCGTTACTACCCGTATATATCGAGGATATAACTGCAGCTCTTTACTGGCAGTATATACGAGTAAATCTAAGACCTTGAAATTATAAGCAAAAATGCTATCCAGATGATGAATTCGAATACTGGTTGATATGATTTTAAAATTCTGGTTGAGAATTGATGAGTTGATTTGGATTTTGATTGAAAGATGATGATTCTTGAATTCTAGTTGAAAGAAGATAAGTTGAACAAAACCACAATGAGGATGAATGGGACGAATCCCAATAATGATGTTAATAACTAGAATGGCGATAATGACTTCAGCAAATCACTATGAGATTAGTGGATTGTGCTTACACATTGCTGCTGTTAACACTTGACCCAGTGGATCAAGTTAAGGGATGACAAATTAAAAACCTGCATAAGTGAAATTCCCATGGAGGAATGTTTAGATGGAATTTTCGGTCTAATGGACCATTATTGTGTTAAGGATATGAATGATAGATTCTGAATGAATTGTTATCTGATAATGAGTCTATATGTTCTTCTTGTAGAAGGCATCTTTATCCCAGGATTTTGTTGGGTTGATCAGACTATAAGGAACCCCGAAAGCAGTTGGATCTTAAGGGAAAGAGTTGTCCTCCAGCTCCTGATGAGGACATCTCGCGTTTTTTAAGTGGGATAGGATGTAAGATTCCTCCCTCCAGCTTTTGAGGTGTAAACGAGTAAGAACCTCCCCTTCTGTTCTTGAAATTATTCCCCTCTCTGGAATAAAAGAAATATCTTGTTTTACTCTATTTTGACCTGGAGAGAGAAAATGTCTAGAGAGAGGTTATCTAAAATTGACATATTTTTGGATATAAAAATCCTCCTAGTGTCTAAAATGGTTTCCCTTGAAACAGAAATTCAAAAAGAACTTTCCAATGTGCGAATTAATTGAAAAATGTGTATAAAGGACCTTAGTCACGATTTTCTGAAAATTTTGGATTATGGTCCAATTAAGGTTTCTATAGACCAATTGGATTAATCCAAGTGTGGGGATGAGATAAATCCAAAGAATAAAAAAAAATACCCAAAAATGAGTAAATGCTGACATAAGATGAAGAGTTGATTGAGTACAAGGTTTATTAGTTAAAAACTATGAGATATTATTAAAAAAGTGAGATATTTTGGAGGAATGATGAACTTTTGACACCTTGGTAAGGAAGGGGAGACCTTTAAGGTAGGTGCCTATTTCACACATGTGGATGAGTTTTTTAATTAAAAAAAAAAGTGATATTTTTATCTCTCCTCTCTCATGAATCAACTCCTGGATCAAACCAAATAAAAAAGGGAGCTAAACTGGTCCAAATCTTGTCCAAATTCAGCCAAACTAAAGCTGGAAAATTCAGCCAAACTGAAGCTGGAAAATTATAGAACTTAGTTGGACTCAGTTAGTGGCTTCCCTCACTTATAAATAGACCCTCATTCTTTTGTATTCTCATCTTTGAGCTATACATTGAAATACTCATATTTTCTATTATCCCTTAAAAATCCTCAACTTTTGGAGAGAGTGGAGCTTCTCTCTCTCTTCAACCTTCCTTGGAGCTTTCCTCTCAACACACTAACCAATTGATTGGTTGGGGGCTTCTTCTAAGATAGAGAAGCAAGCAAAATCAAGAGGTAAGGTGTAATTTCATGGTTTTTCTCTAATATTCTCAATGTTTTCACTTCTCAACCCCTCTCAAGCTTGAGAGGTTTCTAAATTAAGTGTTTATAATGCAAATCAAGCTTTTCTTAAGAGTTGTAATGAATAATTAAGAAAAGTTTATATTTATGCTTAATTAGGATGCTTTTTATGTTTATCTCTCTCTCCCCAAAAGAATGGTCATTCCTATGACTAATTCTCTATTCAAATGATGCTTCTCATTGATAAATTCTCAATTCACAAATCAAACTCTAGGCTTGTGAAGCTAGAGGTTAAGAAAGTGGCTTTTTATACTTTTATGCTTCTAAAATTATGATAATCTTATGATTTAAATCCATAAATTGGATTTAATTTTAGAAGATAGTTATACTATCATAATTGTATTACTAAGTTTATTCTTTTCAAAAATATTAAAAATTATCAGTAAAGCAGCGGAGCTATGGCAAAATTTTTAAGAAATTGATACATAATTCATTCTTATGCATAACGTGAAAAGAGGACTTCCTACCATATTCTAGGATTGGTCATCCTACGCTAAAAGAATGATTTTCATCACATTCAATGGAAAACTAATTTTTAAGGTTTATGCATAATTAAATAATTAAGAAAAGAGAAAATTATGGTAATTTTATTTAAATGATAAAAGAGAAATTCCCATGACATTTGAAATTCAATCATTTAAATGGGAAAAGTGGAATTCTCAGCATATTGGGTGTGTAAGTGCTGTGACTATCTTCTTGAAGTTTGCATGAAGCATCGGCGGGTAGGGGGCCTGGGAACTCTTTTCCCTGGTACCCGGGACAAAACCTAACCAAATTCTTAAATGGATCCTATCACTAGAGTGGTTAGGCGGTTGGCTAACCCATGGAATTGGATGGGGTTAGGCTGGACTGATGGATCCCTAAAATGAGACTCAATTCTATTATGGTACGATAGATGAATTAAATCCCGGATAGTCTTTGTTCTATGGAAAAGAATCAACGACTGTGCCTCTCGATGAGGAAAAAAGTGTTGGTCTCTATGATCCAAGTGCAAGTCTTTTCCTTGATTTGACCATGTGAGTTACTGGTTCGGTGGGATCAATTTGGTTAGTTAAGGCTCTTGACTACGTTAGAATAAAAATATCATGGAGGAATCACCCGTGCTTTCTGGGCGAGGGAAGTTTTTTCGGGTTTGGAACCGAGGGATTAGTCTCTTGTCCGGATATCCGTGGGCAAGGCCCCGAGTGAGAGGCTCTCCCCTACGCAAGAAGTGCTACTTTTGCTGCTAGCACCCCCAAATTCGTTGCGCGGAGGAGGAAGGGATCTTTCAGCTGGAAGATTGTTCTAAAGACAGCCGAATCTGTAAAAAAGGCAATTTTATATTGGGTGTGTAAGTGGTGTGACTATCTTGAAGTTTTCATGAAGCGCCGGGTAGGGGGCCTGGGAACTCTTTTCCCTGGTACCTCGGACAAAACATAACCAAATTCCTAAATGGATCCTATCACTACAGTGGTTGGGTGGTTGGCTAACCCATGGGATTGGGTTAGCCAATCGCGCAAAATGAGGTTAGGATGGACTGGACTGATGGATCCCTAAAACGAGATGGGGTTAGGCTGGACTGATGGATCCCTAAAACGAGACTCAATTCTATTATGGTACCGTAGATGAAGTAAATCTCGGACAGTCCTTGTTCTATGGAAAAGAATCAACGAATGTGCCTCTCGATGAAGAAAAAAGTGTTGGTCTCTATGATCCAAGTGCAAGTCTTTTCCTTGATCTAACCATGTGACTTATATATTCGCTCAGATCAGTTCGGTTAGTTAAGGCCCTTGACTACGTTAGACTAAAAATATCCCGGAGGAATCGCCCGTGCTTTCTAGGCGGCGAGGGAAGTTTTTCCGGGTTCGCTTTTGGAAGAACCGAGGGATTAGTCTCTTGTCTGGATAGAGGCCCCGAGTGAGAGGTTCTGTCCTGCACACAAGGAGTGCTACTTCCACTGCTAGCACTCCCGAATTCGTTGCGTGGAGGGGGCAAAGATGTTTCAGCTTGTATTAGAGCGAATTGGCTAAACTGGAACAACCGAGAAGCCAGAAATGTCAAAAATTTTTG
The DNA here is from genome assembly GCF_041138505.1 of Cibotium barometz. NCBI lineage: Eukaryota > Viridiplantae > Streptophyta > Polypodiopsida > Cyatheales > Cibotiaceae > Cibotium > Cibotium barometz. The sequence goes on from NC_141050.1 coordinate 22,293,436, forward strand.
AAGTAGCATTAAAAGGTTGTAATTGTGTGATGAAATTCATACAAATTAATATTCAGAATGAAGATTCATAAATAGGTAATTGGGTCTTCAGATGGAAGTACCATAATTGTATGGAAACCCTGACTTGCTTGAGGCCTAGACATGATGGTATTTACCTTATAATTCCAAGGACCGTTACTACCCGTATATACCGAGGATATAACTGCAGCTCTTTACTGGCAGTATATACGAGTAAATCTAAGACCTTGAAATTATAAGCAAAAATGCTATCCAGATGATGAATTCGAATACTGGTTGATATGATTTTAAAATTCTGGTTGAGAATTGATGAGTTGATTTGGATTTTGATTGAAAGATGATGATTCTTGAATTCTAGTTGAAAGAAGATAAGTTGAACAAAACCACAATGCGGATGAATGGGACGAATCCCAATAATGATGTTAATAACTAGAATGGCGATAATGACTTCAGCAAATCACTATGAGATTAGTGGATTGTGCTTACACATTGCTGCTGTTAACACTTGACCCAGTGGATCAAGTTAAGGGATGACAAATTAAAAACCTGCATAAGTGAAATTCCCATGGAGGAATGTTTAGATGGAATTTTCGGTCTAATGGACCATTATTGTGTTAAGGATATGAATGATAGATTCTGAATGAATTGTTATCTGATAATGAGTCTATATGTTCTTCTTGTAGAAGGCATCTTTATCCCAGGATTTTGTTGGGTTGATCAGACTATAAGGAACCCCGAAAGCAGTTGGATCTTAAGGGAAAGAGTTGTCCTCCAGCTCCTGATGAGGACATCTCGCGTTTTTTAAGTGGGATAGGATGTAAGATTCCTCCCTCCAGCTTTTGAGGTGTAAACGAGTAAGAACCTCCCCTTCTGTTCTTGAAATTATTCCCCTCTCTGGAATAAAAGAAATATCTTGTTTTACTCTATTTTGACCTGGAGAGAGAAAATGTCTAGAGAGAGGTTATCTAAAATTGACATATTTTTGGATATAAAAATCCTCCTAGTGTCTAAAATGGTTTCCCTTGAAACAGAAATTCAAAAAGAACTTTCCAATGTGCGAATTAATTGAAAAATGTGTATAAAGGACCTTAGTCACGATTTTCTGAAAATTTTGGATTATGGTCCAATTAAGGTTTCTATAGACCAATTGGATTAATCCAAGTGTGGGGATGAGATAAATCCAAAGAATAAAAAAAAAACCCAAAAATGAGTAAATGCTCACATAAGATGAAGAGTTGATTGAGTACAAGGTTTATTAGTTAAAAACTATGAGATATTATTAAAAAAGTGAGATATTTTGGAGGAATGATGAACTTTTGACACCTTGGTAAGGAAGGGGAGACCTTTAAGGTAGGTGCCTATTTCACACATGTGGATGAGTTTTTTAATTCAAAAAAAATGTGATATTTTTATCTCTCCTCTCTCATGGATCAACTCCTGGATCAAACCAAATAAAAAAGGGAGCTAAACTGGTCCAAATCTTGTCCAAATTCAGCCAAACTGAAGCTGGAAAATTCAGCCAAACTGAAGCTGGAAAATTATAGAACTTAGTTGGACTCAGTTAGTGGCTTCTCTCACTTATAAATAGACCCTCATTCTTTTGTATTCTCATCTTTGAGCTATACATTGAAATACTCATATTTTCTATTATCCCTTAAAAATCCTCAACTTTTGGAGAGAGTGGAGCTTCTCTCTCTCTTCAACCTTCCTTAATGGAGCTTTCCTCTCAACACACTAACCAATTGATTGGTTGGGGGCTTCTTCTAAGATAGAGAAGCAAGCAAAATCAAGAGGTAAGGTGTAATTTCATGGTTTTTCTCTAATATTCTCAATGTTTTCACTTCTCAACCCCTCTCAAGCTTGAGAGGTTTCTAAATTAAGTATTTATAATGCAAATCAAGCTTTTCTTAAGAGTTGTAATGAATAATTAAGAAAAGTTTATATTTATGCTTAATTAGGATGCTTTTTATGTTTATCTCTCTCTCCCCAAAAGAATGGTCATTCCTATGACTAATTCTCTATTCAAATGATGCTTCTCATTGATAAATTCTCAATTCACAAATCAAACTCTAGGCTTGTGAAGCTAGAGGTTAAGAAAGTGGCTTTTTATACTTTTATGCTTCTAAAATTATGATAATCTTATGATTTAAATCCATAAATTGGATTTAATTTTAGAAGATAGTTATACTATCATAATTGTATTACTAAGTTTATTCTTTTCAAAAATATTGAAAATTATCAGTAAAGCAGCGGAGCTATGGCAAAATTTTTAAGAAATTGATACATAATTCATTCTTATGCATAACGTGAAAAGAGGACTTCCTACCATATTCTAGGATTGGTCATCCTACGCTAAAAGAATGATTTTCATCACATTCAATGGAAAACTAATTTTTAAGGTTTATGCATAATTAAATAATTAAGAAAAGAGAAAATTATGGTAATTTTATTTAAATGATAAAAGAGAAATTCCCATGACATTTGAAATTCAATCATTTAAATGGGAAAAGTGAAATTCTCAGCATATTGGGTGTGTAAGTGCTGTGACTATCTTCTTGAAGTTTGCATGAAGCATCGGCGGGTAGGGGGCCTGGGAACTCTTTTCCCTGGTACCCGGGACAAAACCTAACCAAATTCTTAAATGGATCCTATCACTAGAGTGGTTAGGCGGTTGGCTAACCCATGGAATTGGATGGGGTTAGGCTGGACTGATGGATCCCTAAAATGAGACTCAATTCTATTATGGTACGATAGATGAATTAAATCCCGGATAGTCTTTGTTCTATGGAAAAGAATCAACGACTGTGCCTCTCGATGAGGAAAAAAGTGTTGGTCTCTATGATCCAAGTGCAAGTCTTTTCCTTGATTTGACCATGTGAGTTACTGGTTCGGTGGGATCAATTTGGTTAGTTAAGGCTCTTGACTACGTTAGAATAAAAATATCATGGAGGAATCACCCGTGCTTTCTGGGCGAGGGAAGTTTTTTCGGGTTTGGAACCGAGGGATTAGTCTCTTGTCCGGATATCCGTGGGCAAGGCCCCGAGTGAGAGGCTCTCCCCTACGCAAGAAGTGCTACTTTTGCTGCTAGCACCCCCAAATTCGTTGCGCGGAGGAGGAAGGGATCTTTCAGCTGGAAGATTGTTCTAAAGACAGCCGAATCTGTAAAAAAGGCAATTTTATATTGGGTGTGTAAGTGGTGTGACTATCTTGAAGTTTTCATGAAGCGCCGGGTAGGGGGCCTGGGAACTCTTTTCCCTGGTACCTCGGACAAAACATAACCAAATTCCTAAATGGATCCTATCACTATAGTGGTTGGGTGGTTGGCTAACCCATGGGATTGGGTTAGCCAACCGCGCAAAATGAGGTTAGGATGGACTGGACTGATGGATCCCTAAAATGAGATGGGGTTAGGCTGGACTGATGGATCCCTAAAACGAGACTCAATTCTGTTATGGTACCGTAGATGAAGTAAATCTCGGACAGTCCTTGTTCTATGGAAAAGAATCAACGGATGTGCCTCTCGATGAAGAAAAAAGTGTTGGTCTCTATGATCCAAGTGCAAGTCTTTTCCTTGATCTAACCATGTGACTTATATATTCGCTCAGATCAGTTCGGTTAGTTAAGGCCCTTGACTACGTTAGACTAAAAATATCCCGGAGGAATCGCCCGTGCTTTCTAGGCGGCGAGGGAAGTTTTTCCGGGTTCGCTTTTGGAAGAACCGAGGGATTAGTCTCTTGTCTGGATAGAGGCCCCGAGTGAGAGGTTCTGTCCTGCACACAAGGAGTGCTACTTCCACTGCTAGCACTCCCGAATTCGTTGCGTGGAGGGGGCAAAGATGTTTCAGCTTGTATTAGAGCGAATTGGCTAAACTGGAACAACCGAGAAGCCAGAAATGTCAAAAATTTTTGAAGTAGCATTAAAAGGTTGTAATTGTGTGATGAAATTCATACAAATTAATATTCAGAATGAAGATTCATAAATAGGTAATTGGGTCTTCAGATGGAAGTACCATAATTGTATGGAAACCCTGACTTGCTTGAGGCCTAGACATGATGGTATTTACCTTATAATTCCAAGGACCGTTACTACCCGTATATACCGAGGATATAACTGCAGCTCTTTACTGGCAGTATATACGAGTAAATCTAAGACCTTGAAATTATAAGCAAAAATGCTATCCAGATGATGAATTCGAATACTGGTTGATATGATTTTAAAATTCTGGTTGAGAATTGATGAGTTGATTTGGATTTTGATTGAAAGATGATGATTCTTGAATTCTAGTTGAAAGAAGATAAGTTGAACAAAACCACAATGAGGATGAATGGGACGAATCCCAATAATGATGTTAATAACTAGAATGGCGATAATGACTTCAGCAAATCACTATGAGATTAGTGGATTGTGCTTACACATTGCTGCTGTTAACACTTGACCCAGTGGATCAAGTTAAGGGATGACAAATTAAAAACCTGCATAAGTGAAATTCCCATGGAGGAATGTTTAGATGGAATTTTCGGTCTAATGGACCATTATTGTGTTAAGGATATGAATGATATATTCTGAATGAATTGTTATCTGATAATGAGTCTATATATTCTTCTTGTAGAAGGCATCTTTATCCTAGGATTTTGTTGGGTTGATCAGACTATAAGGAACCCCGAAAGCAGTTGGATCTTAAGGGAAAGAGTTGTCCTCCAGCTGCTGCGAGATGAGGACATCTCGCGTTTTTTAAGTGGGATAGGATGTAAGATTCCTCCCTCCAGCTTTTGAGGTGTAAACAAATAAGAACCTCCCCTTCTGTTCTTGAAATTATTCCCCTCTCTGGAATAAAAGAAATATCTTGTTTTACTCTATTTTGACCTGGAGAGAGAAAATGTCTAGAGAGAGGTTATCTAAAATTGACATATTTTTGGATATAAAAATCCTCCTAGTGTCTAAAATGGTTTCCCTTGAAACAGAAATTCAAAAAGAACTTTCCAATGTGCGAATTAATTGAAAAATGTGTATAAAGGACCTTAGTCACGATTTTCTGAAAATTTTGGATTATGGTCCAATTAAGGTTTCTATAGACCAATTGGATTAATCCAAGTGTGGGGATGAGATAAATCCAAAGAATAAAAAAAAATACCCAAAAATGAGTAAATGCTCACATAAGATGAAGAGTTGATTGAGTACAAGGTTTATTAGTTAAAAACTATGAGATATTATTAAAAAAGTGAGATATTTTGGAGGAATGATGAACTTTTGACACCTTGGTAAGGAAGGGGAGACCTTTAAGGTAGGTGCCTATTTCACACATGTGGATGAGTTTTTTAATTGAAAAAAAATGTGATATTTTTATCTCTCCTCTCTCATGGATCAACTCCTGGATCAAACCAAATAAAAAAGGGAGCTAAACTGGTCCAAATCTTGTCCAAATTCAGCCAAACTGAAGCTGGAAAATTCAGCCAAACTGAAGCTGGAAAATTATAGAACTTAGTTGGACTCAGTTAGTGGCTTCTCTCACTTATAAATAGACCCTCATTCTTTTGTATTCTCATCTTTGAGCTATACATTGAAATACTCATATTTTCTATTATCCCTTAAAAATCCTCAACTTTTGGAGAGAGTGGAGCTTCTCTCTCTCTTCAACCTTCCTTAATGGAGCTTTCCTCTCAACACACTAACCAATTGATTGGTTGGGGGCTTCTTCTAAGATAGAGAAGCAAGCAAAATCAAGAGGTAAGGTGTAATTTCATGGTTTTTCTCTAATATTCTCAATGTTTTCACTTCTCAACCCCTCTCAAGCTTGAGAGGTTTCTAAATTAAGTATTTATAATGCAAATCAAGCTTTTCTTAAGAGTTGTAATGAATAATTAAGAAAAGTTTATATTTATGCTTAATTAGGATGCTTTTTATGTTTATCTCTCTCTCCCCAAAAGAATGGTCATTCCTATGACTAATTCTCTATTCAAATGATGCTTCTCATTGATAAATTCTCAATTCACAAATCAAACTCTAGGCTTGTGAAGCTAGAGGTTAAGAAAGTGGCTTTTTATACTTTTATGCTTCTAAAATTATGATAATCTTATGATTTAAATCCATAAATTGGATTTAATTTTAGAAGATAGTTATACTATCATAATTGTATTACTAAGTTTATTCTTTTCAAAAATATTGAAAATTATCAGTAAAGCAGCGGAGCTATGGCAAAATTTTTAAGAAATTGATACATAATTCATTCTTATGCATAACGTGAAAAGAGGACTTCCTACCATATTCTAGGATTGGTCATCCTACGCTAAAAGAATGATTTTCATCACATTCAATGGAAAACTAATTTTTAAGGTTTATGCATAATTAAATAATTAAGAAAAGAGAAAATTATGGTAATTTTATTTAAATGATAAAAGAGAAATTCCCATGACATTTGAAATTCAATCATTTAAATGGGAAAAGTGGAATTCTCAGCATATTGGGTGTGTAAGTGCTGTGACTATCTTCTTGAAGTTTGCATGAAGCATCGGCGGGTAGGGGGCCTGGGAACTCTTTTCCCTGGTACCCGGGACAAAACCTAACCAAATTCTTAAATGGATCCTATCACTAGAGTGGTTAGGCGGTTGGCTAACCCATGGAATTGGATGGGGTTAGGCTGGACTGATGGATCCCTAAAATGAGACTCAATTCTATTATGGTACGATAGATGAATTAAATCCCGGATAGTCTTTGTTCTATGGAAAAGAATCAACGACTGTGCCTCTCGATGAGGAAAAAAGTGTTGGTCTCTATGATCCAAGTGCAAGTCTTTTCCTTGATTTGACCATGTGAGTTACTGGTTCGGTGGGATCAATTTGGTTAGTTAAGGCTCTTGAATACGTTAGAATAAAAATATCATGGAGGAATCACCCGTGCTTTCTGGGCGAGGGAAGTTTTTTCGGGTTTGGAACCGAGGGATTAGTCTCTTGTCCGGATATCCGTGGGCAAGGCCCCGAGTGAGAGGCTCTCCCCTACGCAAGAAGTGCTACTTTCGCTGCTAGCACCCCCAAATTCGTTGCACGGAGGAGGAAGGGATCTTTCAGCTGGAAGATTGTTCTAAAGACAACCGAATCTGTAAAAAAGGCAATTTTATATTGGGTGTGTAAGTGGTGTGACTATCTTGAAGTTTTCAAGAAGCGCCGGGTAGGGGGCCTGGGAACTCTTTTCCCTGGTACCTCGGACAAAACATAACCAAATTCCTAAATGGATCCTATCACTACAGTGGTTGGGTGGTTGGCTAACCCATGGGATTGGGTTAGCCAACCGCGCAAAATGAGGTTAGGCTGGACTGGACTGATGGATCCCTAAAATGAGATGGGGTTAGGCTGGACTGATGGATCCCTAAACGAGACTCAATTCTGTTATGGTACCGTAGATGAAGTAAATCTCGGACAGTCCTTGTTCTATGGAAAAGAATCAACGGCTGTGCCTCTCGATGAAGAAAAAAGTGTTGGTCTCTATGATCCAAGTGCAAGTCTTTTCCTTGATCTAACCATGTGACTTATATATTCGCTCAGATCAGTTCGGTTAGTTAAGGCCCTTGACTACGTTAGACTAAAAATATCCTGGAGGAATCGCCCGTGCTTTCTAGGCGAGGGAAGTTTTTTCGGGTTCGCTTTTGGAAGAACCGAGGGATTAGTCTCTTGTCTGGATAGAGGCCCCGAGTGAGAGGTTCTGTCCTGCACACAAGGAGTGCTACTTCCACTGCTAGCACCCCCGAATTCGTTGTGTGGAGGGGGCAAAGATGTTTCAGCTTGTATTAGAGCGAATTGGCTAAACTGGAACAACCGAGAAGCCAGAAATGTCAAAAATTTATGAAGTAGCATTAAAAGGTTGTAATTGTGTGATGAAATTCATACAAATTAATATTCAGAATGAAGATTCATAAATAGGTAATTGGGTCTTCAGATGGAAGTACCATAATTGTATGGAAACCCTGACTTGCTTGAGGCCTAGACATGATGGTATTTATCTTATAATTCCAAGGACCGTTACTACCCGTATATACCGAGGATATAACTGCAGCTCTTTACTGGCAGCATATACGAGTAAATCTAAGACCTTGAAATTATAAGCAAAAATGCTATCCAGATGATGAATTCGAATACCGGTTGATATGATTTTAAAATTCTGGTTGAGAATTGATGAGTTGATTTGGATTTTGATTGAAAGATGATGATTCTTGAATTCTAGTTGAAAGAAGATAAGTTGAACAAAACCACAATGAGGATGAATGGGACGAATCCCAATAATGATGTTAATAACTAGAATGGCGATAATGACTTCAGTAAATCACTATGAGATTAGTGGATTGTGCTTACACATTGCTGCTGTTAACACTTGACCCAGTGGATCAAGTTAAGGGATGACAAATTAAAAACCTGCATAAGTGAAATTCCCATGGAGGAATGTTTAGATGGAATTTTCGGTCTAATCGACCATTATTGTGTTAAGGATATGAATGATATATTCTGAATGAATTGTTATCTGATAATGAGTCTATATGTTCTTCTTGTAGAAGGCATCTTTATCCCAGGATTTTGTTGGGTTGATCAGACTATAAGGAACCCCGAAAGCAGTTGGATCTTAAGGGAAAGAGTTGTCCTCCAGCTGCTGCGAGATGAGGACATCTCGCGTTTTTTAAGTGGGATAGGATGTAAGATTCCTCCGTCCAGCTTTTGAGGTGTAAACGAGTAAGAACCTCCCCTTCTGTTCTTGAAATTATTCCCCTCTCTGGAATAAAAGAAATATCTTGTTTTACTCTATTTTGACCTGGAGAGAGAAAATGTCTAGAGAGAGGTTATCTAAAATTGACATAGTTTTGGATATAAAAATCCTCCTAGAGTCTAAAATGGTTTCCCTTGAAACAGAAATTCAAAAAGAACTTTCCAATGTGCGAATTAATTGAAAAATGTGTATAAAGCACCTTAGTCACGATTTTCTGAAAAGTTTAAGGTTTCTATAGACCAATTGGATTAATCCAAGTGTGGGGATGAGATAAATCCAAAGAATAAAAAAAAATACCCAAAAATGAGTAAATGCTCACATAAGATGAAGAGTTGATTGAGTACAAGGTTTATTAGTTAAAAACTATGAGATATTATTAAAAAAGTGAGATATTTTGGAGGAATGATGAACTTTTGACACCTTGGTAAGGAAGGGGAGACCTTTAAGGTAGGTGCCTATTTCACACATGTGGATGAGTTTTTTAATTCAAAAAAAATGTGATATTTTTATCTCTCCTCTCTCATGGATCAACTCCTGGATCAAACCAAATAAAAAAGGGAGCTAAACTGGTCCAAATCTTGTCCAAATTCAGCCAAACTGAAGCTGGAAAATTCAGCCAAACTGAAGCTGGAAAATTATAGAACTTAGTTGGACTCAGTTAGTGGCTTCCCTCACTTATAAATAGACCCTCATTCTTTTGTATTCTCATCTTTGAGCTATACATTGAAATACTCATATTTTCTATTATCCCTTAAAAATCCTCAACTTTTGGAGACAGTGGAGCTTCTCTCTCTCTTCAACCTTCCTTGGAGATTTCCTCTCAACACACTAACCAATTGATTGGTTGGGGGCTTCTTCTAAGATAGAGAAGCAAGCAAAATCAAGAGGTAAGGTGTAATTTCATGGTTTTTCTCTAATGTTCTCAATGTTTTCACTTCTCAACCCCTCTCAAGCTTGAGAGGTTTCTAAATTAAGTGTTTATAATGCAAATCAAGCTTTTCTTAAGAGTTGTAATGAATAATTAAGAAAAGTTTATATTTATGCTTAATTAGGATGCTTTTTATGTTTATCTCTCTCTCCCCAAAAGAATGGTCATTCCTATGACTAATTCTCTATTCAAATGATGCTTCTCATTGATAAATTCTCAATTCACAAATCAAACTCTAGGCTTGTGAAGCTAGAGGTTAAGAAAGTGGCTTTTTATACTTTTATGCTTCTAAAATTATGATAATCTTATGATTTAAATCCATAAATTGGATTTAATTTTAGAAGATAGTTATACTATCATAATTGTATTACTAAGTTTATTCTTTTCAAAAATATTAAAAATTATCAGTAAAGCAGCGGAGCTATGGCAAAATTTTTAAGAAATTGATACATAATTCATTCTTATGCATAACGTGAAAAGAGGACTTCCTACCATATTCTAGGATTGGTCATCCTACGCTAAAAGAATGATTTTCATCACATTCAATGGAAAACTAATTTTTAAGGTTTATGCATAATTAAATAATTAAGAAAAGAGAAAATTATGGTAATTTTATTTAAATGATAAAAGAGAAATTCCCATGACATTTGAAATTCAATCATTTAAATGGGAAAAGTGGAATTCTCAGCATATTGGGTGTGTAAGTGCTGTGACTATCTTCTTGAAGTTTGCATGAAGCATCGGCGGGTAGGGGGCCTGGGAACTCTTTTCCCTGGTACCCGGGACAAAACCTAACCAAATTCTTAAATGGATCCTATCATTAGAGTGGTTAGGCGGTTGGCTAACCCATGGAATTGGATGGGGTTAGGCTGGACTGATGGATCCCTAAAATGAGACTCAATTCTATTATGGTACGATAGATGAATTAAATCCCGGATAGTCTTTGTTCTATGGAAAAGAATCAACGACTGTGCCTCTCGATGAGGAAAAAAGTGTTGGTCTCTATGATCCAAGTGCAAGTCTTTTCCTTGATTTGACCATGTGAGTTACTGGTTCGGTGGGATCAATTTGGTTAGTTAAGGCTCTTGACTACGTTAGAATAAAAATATCATGGAGGAATCACCCGTGCTTTCTGGGCGAGGGAAGTTTTTTCGGGTTTGGAACCGAGGGATTAGTCTCTTGTCCGGATATCCGTGGGCAAGGCCCCGAGTGAGAGGCTCTCCCCTACGCAAGAAGTGCTACTTTTGCTGCTAGCACCCCCAAATTCGTTGCGCGGAGGAGGAAGGGATCTTTCAGCTGGAAGATTGTTCTAAAGACAGCCGAATCTGTAAAAAAGGCAATTTTATATTGGGTGTGTAAGTGGTGTGACTATCTTGCAGTTTTCATGAAGCGCCGGGTAGGGGGCCTGGGAACTCTTTTCCCTGGTACCTCGGACAAAACATAACCAAATTCCTAAATGGATCCTATCACTATAGTGGTTGGGTGGTTGGCTAACCCATGGGATTGGGTTAGCCAACCGCGCAAAATGAGGTTAGGATGGACTGGACTGATGGATCCCTAAAATGAGATGGGGTTAGGCTGGACTGATGGATCCCTAAAACGAGACTCAATTCTGTTATGGTACCGTAGATGAAGTAAATCTCGGACAGTCCTTGTTCTATGGAAAAGAATCAACGGATGTGCCTCTCGATGAAGAAAAAAGTGTTGGTCTCTATGATCCAAGTGCAAGTCTTTTCCTTGATCTAACCATGTGACTTATATATTCGCTCAGATCAGTTCGGTTAGTTAAGGCCCTTGACTACGTTAGACTAAAAATATCCCGGAGGAATCGCCCGTGCTTTCTAGGCGGCGAGGGAAGTTTTTCCGGGTTCGCTTTTGGAAGAACCGAGGGATTAGTCTCTTGTCTGGATAGAGGCCCCGAGTGAGAGGTTCTGTCCTGCACACAAGGAGTGCTACTTCCACTGCTAGCACTCCCGAATTCGTTGCGTGGAGGGGGCAAAGATGTTTCAGCTTGTATTAGAGCGAATTGGCTAAACTGGAACAACCGAGAAGCCAGAAATGTCAAAAATTTTTGAAGTAGCATTAAAAGGTTGTAATTGTGTGATGAAATTCATACAAATTAATATTCAGAATGAAGATTCATAAATAGGTAATTGGGTCTTCAGATGGAAGTACCATAATTGTATGGAAACCCTGACTTGCTTGAGGCCTAGACATGATGGTATTTACCTTATAATTCCAAGGACCGTTACTACCCGTATATATCGAGGATATAACTGCAGCTCTTTACTGGCAGTATATACGAGTAAATCTAAGACCTTGAAATTATAAGCAAAAATGCTATCCAGATGATGAATTCGAATACTGGTTGATATGATTTTAAAATTCTGGTTGAGAATTGATGAGTTGATTTGGATTTTGATTGAAAGATGATGATTCTTGAATTCTAGTTGAAAGAAGATAAGTTGAACAAAACCACAATGAGGATGAATGGGACGAATCCCAATAATGATGTTAATAACTAGAATGGCGATAATGACTTCAGCAAATCACTATGAGATTAGTGGATTGTGCTTACACATTGCTGCTGTTAACACTTGACCCAGTGGATCAAGTTAAGGGATGACAAATTAAAAACCTGCATAAGTGAAATTCCCATGGAGGAATGTTTAGATGGAATTTTCGGTCTAATGGACCATTATTGTGTTAAGGATATGAATGATAGATTCTGAATTAATTGTTATCTGATAATGAGTCTATATGTTCTTCTTGTAGAAGGCATCTTTATCCCAGGATTTTGTTGGGTTGATCAGACTATAAGGAACCCCGAAAGCAGTTGGATCTTAAGGGAAAGAGTTGTCCTCCAGCTCCTGATGAGGACATCTCGCGTTTTTTAAGTGGGATAGGATGTAAGATTCCTCCCTCCAGCTTTTGAGGTGTAAACGAGTAAGAACCTCCCCTTCTGTTCTTGAAATTATTCCCCTCTCTGGAATAAAAGAAATATCTTGTTTTACTCTATTTTGACCTGGAGAGAGAAAATGTCTAGAGAGAGGTTATCTAAAATTGACATATTTTTGGATATAAAAATCCTCCTAGTGTCTAAAATGGTTTCCCTTGAAACAGAAATTCAAAAAGAACTTTCCAATGTGCGAATTAATTGAAAAATGTGTATAAAGGACCTTAGTCACGATTTTCTGAAAATTTTGGATTATGGTCCAATTAAGGTTTCTATAGACCAATTGGATTAATCCAAGTGTGGGGATGAGATAAATCCAAAGAATAAAAAAAAATACCCAAAAATGAGTAAATGCTCACATAAGATGAAGAGTTGATTGAGTACAAGGTTTATTAGTTAAAAACTATGAGATATTATTAAAAAAGTGAGATATTTTGGAGGAATGATGAACTTTTGACACCTTGGTAAGGAAGGGGAGACCTTTAAGGTAGGTGCCTATTTCACACATGTGGATGAGTTTTTTAATTCAAAAAAAATGTGATATTTTTATCTCTCCTCTCTCATGAATCAACTCCTGGATCAAACCAAATAAAAAAGGGAGCTAAACTGGTCCAAATCTTGTCCAAATTCAGCCAAACTAAAGCTGGAAAATTCAGCCAAACTGAAGCTGGAAAATTATAGAACTTAGTTGGACTCAGTTAGTGGCTTCCCTCACTTATAAATAGACCCTCATTCTTTTGTATTCTCATCTTTGAGCTATACATTGAAATACTCATATTTTCTATTATCCCTAAAAAATCCTCAACTTTTGGAGAGAGTGGAGCTTCTCTCTCTCTTCAACCTTCCTTGGAGCTTTCCTCTCAACACACTAACCAATTGATTGGTTGGGGGCTTCTTCTAAGATAGAGAAGCAAGCAAAATCAAGAGGTAAGGTGTAATTTCATGGTTTTTCTCTAATATTCTCAATGTTTTCACTTCTCAACCCCTCTCAAGCTTGAGAGGTTTCTAAATTAAGTGTTTATAATGCAAATCAAGCTTTTCTTAAGAGTTGTAATGAATAATTAAGAAAAGTTTATATTTATGCTTAATTAGGATGCTTTTTATGTTTATCTCTCTCTCCCCAAAAGAATGGTCATTCCTATGACTAATTCTCTATTCAAATGATGCTTCTCATTGATAAATTCTCAATTCACAAATCAAACTCTAGGCTTGTGAAGCTAGAGGTTAAGAAAGTGGCTTTTTATACTTTTATGCTTCTAAAATTATGATAATCTTATGATTTAAATCCATAAATTGGATTTAATTTTAGAAGATAGTTATACTATCATAATTGTATTACTAAGTTTATTCTTTTCAAAAATATTGAAAATTATCAGTAAAGCAGCGGAGCTATGGCAAAATTTTTAAGAAATTGATACATAATTCATTCTTATGCATAACGTGAAAAGAGGACTTCCTACCATATTCTAGGATTGGTCATCCTACGCTAAAAGAATGATTTTCATCACATTCAATGGAAAACTAATTTTTAAGGTTTATGCATAATTAAATAATTAAGAAAAGAGAAAATTATGGTAATTTTATTTAAATGATAAAAGAGAAATTCCCATGACATTTGAAATTCAATCATTTAAATGGGAAAAGTGGAATTCTCAGCATATTGGGTGTGTAAGTGCTGTGACTATCTTCTTGAAGTTTGCATGAAGCATCGGCGGGTAGGGGGCCTGGGAACTCTTTTCCCTGGTACCCGGGACAAAACCTAACCAAATTCTTAAATGGATCCTATCACTAGAGTGGTTAGGCGGTTGGCTAACCCATGGAATTGGATGGGGTTAGGCTGGACTGATGGATCCCTAAAATGAGACTCAATTCTATTATGGTACGATAGATGAATTAAATCCCGGATAGTCTTTGTTCTATGGAAAAGAATCAACGACTGTGCCTCTCGATGAGGAAAAAAGTGTTGGTCTCTATGATCCAAGTGCAAGTCTTTTCCTTGATTTGACCATGTGAGTTACTGGTTCGGTGGGATCAATTTGGTTAGTTAAGGCTCTTGACTACGTTAGAATAAAAATATCATGGAGGAATCACCCGTGCTTTCTGGGCGAGGGAAGTTTTTTCGGGTTTGGAACCGAGGGATTAGTCTCTTGTCCGGATATCCGTGGGCAAGGCCCCGAGTGAGAGGCTCTCCCCTACGCAAGAAGTGCTACTTTTGCTGCTAGCACCCCCAAATTCGTTGCGCGGAGGAGGAAGGGATCTTTCAGCTGGAAGATTGTTCTAAAGACAGCCGAATCTGTAAAAAAGGCAATTTTATATTGGGTGTGTAAGTGGTGTGACTATCTTGAAGTTTTCATGAAGCGCCGGGTAGGGGGCCTGGGAACTCTTTTCCCTGGTACCTCGGACAAAACATAACCAAATTCCTAAATGGATCCTATCACTACAGTGGTTGGGTGGTTGGCTAACCCATGGGATTGGGTTAGCCAATCGCGCAAAATGAGGTTAGGATGGACTGGACTGATGGATCCCTAAAACGAGATGGGGTTAGGCTGGACTGATGGATCCCTAAAACGAGACTCAATTATGTTATGGTACCGTAGATGAAGTAAATCTCGGACAGTCCTTGTTCTATGGAAAAGAATCAACGGATGTGCCTCTCGATGAAGAAAAAAGTGTTGGTCTCTATGATCCAAGTGCAAGTCTTTTCCTTGATCTAACCATGTGACTTATATATTCGCTCAGATCAGTTCGGTTAGTTAAGGCCCTTGACTACGTTAGACTAAAAATATCCCGGAGGAATCGCCCGTGCTTTCTAGGCGGCGAGGGAAGTTTTTCCGGGTTCGCTTTTGGAAGAACCGAGGGATTAGTCTCTTGTCTGGATAGAGGCCCCGAGTGAGAGGTTCTGTCCTGCACACAAGGAGTGCTACTTCCACTGCTAGCACTCCCGAATTCGTTGCGTGGAGGGGGCAAAGATGTTTCAGCTTGTATTAGAGCGAATTGGCTAAACTGGAACAACCGAGAAGCCAGAAATGTCAAAAATTTATGAAGTAGCATTAAAAGGTTGTAATTGTGTGATGAAATTCATACAAATTAATATTCAGAATGAAGATTCATAAATAGGTAATTGGGTCTTCAGATGGAAGTACCATAATTGTATGGAAACCCTGACTTGCTTGAGGCCTAGACATGATGGTATTTACCTTATAATTCCAAGGACCGTTACTACCCGTATATACCGAGGATATAACTGCAGCTCTTTACTGGCAGTATATACGAGTAAATCTAAGACCTTGAAATTATAAGCAAAAATGCTATCCAGATGATGAATTCGAATACTGGTTGATATGATTTTAAAATTCTGGTTGAGAATTGATGAGTTGATTTGGATTTTGATTGAAAGATGATGATTCTTGAATTCTAGTTGAAAGAAGATAAGTTGAACAAAACCACAATGAGGATGAATGGGACGAATCCCAATAATGATGTTAATAACTAGAATGGCGATAATGACTTCAGCAAATCACTATGAGATTAGTGGATTGTGCTTACACATTGCTGCTGTTAACACTTGACCCAGTGGATCAAGTTAAGGGATGACAAATTAAAAACCTGCATAAGTGAAATTCCCATGGAGGAATGTTTAGATGGAATTTTCGGTCTAATGGACCATTATTGTGTTAAGGATATGAATGATAGATTCTGAATGAATTGTTATCTGATAATGAGTCTATATGTTCTTCTTGTAGAAGGCATCTTTATCCCAGGATTTTGTTGGGTTGATCAGACTATAAGGAACCCCGAAAGCAGTTGGATCTTAAGGGAAAGAGTTGTCCTCCAGCTCCTGATGAGGACATCTCGCGTTTTTTAAGTGGGATAGGATGTAAGATTCCTCCCTCCAGCTTTTGAGGTGTAAACGAGTAAGAACCTCCCCTTCTGTTCTTGAAATTATTCCCCTCTCTGGAATAAAAGAAATATCTTGTTTTACTCTATTTTGACCTGGAGAGAGAAAATGTCTAGAGAGAGGTTATCTAAAATTGACATATTTTTGGATATAAAAATCCTCCTAGTGTCTAAAATGGTTTCCCTTGAAACAGAAATTCAAAAAGAACTTTCCAATGTGCGAATTAATTGAAAAATGTGTATAAAGGACCTTAGTCACGATTTTCTGAAAATTTTGGATTATGGTCCAATTAAGGTTTCTATAGACCAATTGGATTAATCCAAGTGTGGGGATGAGATAAATCCAAAGAATAAAAAAAAATACCCAAAAATGAGTAAATGCTCACATAAGATGAAGAGTTGATTGAGTACAAGGTTTATTAGTTAAAAACTATGAGATATTATTAAAAAAGTGAGATATTTTGGAGGAATGATGAACTTTTGACACCTTGGTAAGGAAGGGGAGACCTTTAAGGTAGGTGCCTATTTCACACATGTGGATGAGTTTTTTAATTCAAAAAAAATGTGATATTTTTATCTCTCCTCTCTCATGAATCAACTCCTGGATCAAACCAAATAAAAAAGGGAGCTAAACTGGTCCAAATCTTGTCCAAATTCAGCCAAACTAAAGCTGGAAAATTCAGCCAAACTGAAGCTGGAAAATTATAGAACTTAGTTGGACTCAGTTAGTGGCTTCCCTCACTTATAAATAGACCCTCATTCTTTTGTATTCTCATCTTTGAGCTATACATTGAAATACTCATATTTTCTATTATCCCTAAAAAATCCTCAACTTTTGGAGAGAGTGGAGCTTCTCTCTCTCTTCAACCTTCCTTGGAGCTTTCCTCTCAACACACTAACCAATTGATTGGTTGGGGGCTTCTTCTAAGATAGAGAAGCAAGCAAAATCAAGAGGTAAGGTGTAATTTCATGGTTTTTCTCTAATATTCTCAATGTTTTCACTTCTCAACCCCTCTCAAGCTTGAGAGGTTTCTAAATTAAGTGTTTATAATGCAAATCAAGCTTTTCTTAAGAGTTGTAATGAATAATTAAGAAAAGTTTATATTTATGCTTAATTAGGATGCTTTTTATGTTTATCTCTCTCTCCCCAAAAGAATGGTCATTCCTATGACTAATTCTCTATTCAAATGATGCTTCTCATTGATAAATTCTCAATTCACAAATCAAACTCTAGGCTTGTGAAGCTAGAGGTTAAGAAAGTGGCTTTTTATACTTTTATGCTTCTAAAATTATGATAATCTTATGATTTAAATCCATAAATTGGATTTAATTTTAGAAGATAGTTATACTATCATAATTGTATTACTAAGTTTATTCTTTTCAAAAATATTAAAAATTATCAGTAAAGCAGCGGAGCTATGGCAAAATTTTTAAGAAATTGATACATAATTCATTCTTATGCATAACGTGAAAAGAGGACTTCCTACCATATTCTAGGATTGGTCATCCTACGCTAAAAGAATGATTTTCATCACATTCAATGGAAAACTAATTTTTAAGGTTTATGCATAATTAAATAATTAAGAAAAGAGAAAATTATGGTAATTTTATTTAAATGATAAAAGAGAAATTCCCATGACATTTGAAATTCAATCATTTAAATGGGAAAAGTGGAATTCTCAGCATATTGGGTGTGTAAGTGCTGTGACTATCTTCTTGAAGTTTGCATGAAGCATCGGCGGGTAGGGGGCCTGGGAACTCTTTTCCCTGGTACCCGGGACAAAACCTAACCAAATTCTTAAATGGATCCTATCACTAGAGTGGTTAGGCGGTTGGCTAACCCATGGAATTGGATGGGGTTAGGCTGGACTGATGGATCCCTAAAATGAGACTCAATTCTATTATGGTACGATAGATGAATTAAATCCCGGATAGTCTTTGTTCTATGGAAAAGAATCAACGACTGTGCCTCTCGATGAGGAAAAAAGTGTTGGTCTCTATGATCCAAGTGCAAGTCTTTTCCTTGATTTGACCATGTGAGTTACTGGTTCGGTGGGATCAATTTGGTTAGTTAAGGCTCTTGACTACGTTAGAATAAAAATATCATGGAGGAATCACCCGTGCTTTCTGGGCGAGGGAAGTTTTTTCGGGTTTGGAACCGAGGGATTAGTCTCTTGTCCGGATATCCGTGGGCAAGGCCCCGAGTGAGAGGCTCTCCCCTACGCAAGAAGTGCTACTTTTGCTGCTAGCACCCCCAAATTCGTTGCGCGGAGGAGGAAGGGATCTTTCAGCTGGAAGATTGTTCTAAAGACAGCCGAATCTGTAAAAAAGGCAATTTTATATTGGGTGTGTAAGTGGTGTGACTATCTTGAAGTTTTCATGAAGCGCCGGGTAGGGGGCCTGGGAACTCTTTTCCCTGGTACCTCGGACAAAACATAACCAAATTCCTAAATGGATCCTATCACTACAGTGGTTGGGTGGTTGGCTAACCCATGGGATTGGGTTAGCCAATCGCGCAAAATGAGGTTAGGATGGACTGGACTGATGGATCCCTAAAACGAGATGGGGTTAGGCTGGACTGATGGATCCCTAAAACGAGACTCAATTATGTTATGGTACCGTAGATGAAGTAAATCTCGGACAGTCCTTGTTCT
The DNA here is from genome assembly GCF_041138505.1 of Cibotium barometz. Classification (NCBI taxonomy): domain Eukaryota; kingdom Viridiplantae; phylum Streptophyta; class Polypodiopsida; order Cyatheales; family Cibotiaceae; genus Cibotium; species Cibotium barometz. Next base: position 22,312,634 of record NC_141050.1, read on the forward strand.
ATGGAAAAGAATCAACGGATGTGCCTCTCGATGAAGAAAAAAGTGTTGGTCTCTATGATCCAAGTGCAAGTCTTTTCCTTGATCTAACCATGTGACTTATATATTCGCTCAGATCAGTTCGGTTAGTTAAGGCCCTTGACTACGTTAGACTAAAAATATCCCGGAGGAATCGCCCGTGCTTTCTAGGCGGCGAGGGAAGTTTTTCCGGGTTCGCTTTTGGAAGAACCGAGGGATTAGTCTCTTGTCTGGATAGAGGCCCCGAGTGAGAGGTTCTGTCCTGCACACAAGGAGTGCTACTTCCACTGCTAGCACTCCCGAATTCGTTGCGTGGAGGGGGCAAAGATGTTTCAGCTTGTATTAGAGCGAATTGGCTAAACTGGAACAACCGAGAAGCCAGAAATGTCAAAAATTTATGAAGTAGCATTAAAAGGTTGTAATTGTGTGATGAAATTCATACAAATTAATATTCAGAATGAAGATTCATAAATAGGTAATTGGGTCTTCAGATGGAAGTACCATAATTGTATGGAAACCCTGACTTGCTTGAGGCCTAGACATGATGGTATTTACCTTATAATTCCAAGGACCGTTACTACCCGTATATACCGAGGATATAACTGCAGCTCTTTACTGGCAGTATATACGAGTAAATCTAAGACCTTGAAATTATAAGCAAAAATGCTATCCAGATGATGAATTCGAATACTGGTTGATATGATTTTAAAATTCTGGTTGAGAATTGATGAGTTGATTTGGATTTTGATTGAAAGATGATGATTCTTGAATTCTAGTTGAAAGAAGATAAGTTGAACAAAACCACAATGAGGATGAATGGGACGAATCCCAATAATGATGTTAATAACTAGAATGGCGATAATGACTTCAGCAAATCACTATGAGATTAGTGGATTGTGCTTACACATTGCTGCTGTTAACACTTGACCCAGTGGATCAAGTTAAGGGATGACAAATTAAAAACCTGCATAAGTGAAATTCCCATGGAGGAATGTTTAGATGGAATTTTCGGTCTAATGGACCATTATTGTGTTAAGGATATGAATGATAGATTCTGAATGAATTGTTATCTGATAATGAGTCTATATGTTCTTCTTGTAGAAGGCATCTTTATCCCAGGATTTTGTTGGGTTGATCAGACTATAAGGAACCCCGAAAGCAGTTGGATCTTAAGGGAAAGAGTTGTCCTCCAGCTCCTGATGAGGACATCTCGCGTTTTTTAAGTGGGATAGGATGTAAGATTCCTCCCTCCAGCTTTTGAGGTGTAAACGAGTAAGAACCTCCCCTTCTGTTCTTGAAATTATTCCCCTCTCTGGAATAAAAGAAATATCTTGTTTTACTCTATTTTGACCTGGAGAGAGAAAATGTCTAGAGAGAGGTTATCTAAAATTGACATATTTTTGGATATAAAAATCCTCCTAGTGTCTAAAATGGTTTCCCTTGAAACAGAAATTCAAAAAGAACTTTCCAATGTGCGAATTAATTGAAAAATGTGTATAAAGGACCTTAGTCACGATTTTCTGAAAATTTTGGATTATGGTCCAATTAAGGTTTCTATAGACCAATTGGATTAATCCAAGTGTGGGGATGAGATAAATCCAAAGAATAAAAAAAAATACCCAAAAATGAGTAAATGCTCACATAAGATGAAGAGTTGATTGAGTACAAGGTTTATTAGTTAAAAACTATGAGATATTATTAAAAAAGTGAGATATTTTGGAGGAATGATGAACTTTTGACACCTTGGTAAGGAAGGGGAGACCTTTAAGGTAGGTGCCTATTTCACACATGTGGATGAGTTTTTTAATTCAAAAAAAATGTGATATTTTTATCTCTCCTCTCTCATGAATCAACTCCTGGATCAAACCAAATAAAAAAGGGAGCTAAACTGGTCCAAATCTTGTCCAAATTCAGCCAAACTAAAGCTGGAAAATTCAGCCAAACTGAAGCTGGAAAATTATAGAACTTAGTTGGACTCAGTTAGTGGCTTCCCTCACTTATAAATAGACCCTCATTCTTTTGTATTCTCATCTTTGAGCTATACATTGAAATACTCATATTTTCTATTATCCCTTAAAAATCCTCAACTTTTGGAGAGAGTGGAGCTTCTCTCTCTCTTCAACCTTCCTTGGAGCTTTCCTCTCAACACACTAACCAATTGATTGGTTGGGGGCTTCTTCTAAGATAGAGAAGCAAGCAAAATCAAGAGGTAAGGTGTAATTTCATGGTTTTTCTCTAATATTCTCAATGTTTTCACTTCTCAACCCCTCTCAAGCTTGAGAGGTTTCTAAATTAAGTGTTTATAATGCAAATCAAGCTTTTCTTAAGAGTTGTAATGAATAATTAAGAAAAGTTTATATTTATGCTTAATTAGGATGCTTTTTATGTTTATCTCTCTCTCCCCAAAAGAATGGTCATTCCTATGACTAATTCTCTATTCAAATGATGCTTCTCATTGATAAATTCTCAATTCACAAATCAAACTCTAGGCTTGTGAAGCTAGAGGTTAAGAAAGTGGCTTTTTATACTTTTATGCTTCTAAAATTATGATAATCTTATGATTTAAATCCATAAATTGGATTTAATTTTAGAAGATAGTTATACTATCATAATTGTATTACTAAGTTTATTCTTTTCAAAAATATTGAAAATTATCAGTAAAGCAGCGGAGCTATGGCAAAATTTTTAAGAAATTGATACATAATTCATTCTTATGCATAACGTGAAAAGAGGACTTCCTACCATATTCTAGGATTGGTCATCCTACGCTAAAAGAATGATTTTCATCACATTCAATGGAAAACTAATTTTTAAGGTTTATGCATAATTAAATAATTAAGAAAAGAGAAAATTATGGTAATTTTATTTAAATGATAAAAGAGAAATTCCCATGACATTTGAAATTCAATCATTTAAATGGGAAAAGTGGAATTCTCAGCATATTGGGTGTGTAAGTGCTGTGACTATCTTCTTGAAGTTTGCATGAAGCATCGGCGGGTAGGGGGCCTGGGAACTCTTTTCCCTGGTACCCGGGACAAAACCTAACCAAATTCTTAAATGGATCCTATCACTAGAGTGGTTAGGCGGTTGGCTAACCCATGGAATTGGATGGGGTTAGGCTGGACTGATGGATCCCTAAAATGAGACTCAATTCTATTATGGTACGATAGATGAATTAAATCCCGGATAGTCTTTGTTCTATGGAAAAGAATCAACGACTGTGCCTCTCGATGAGGAAAAAAGTGTTGGTCTCTATGATCCAAGTGCAAGTCTTTTCCTTGATTTGACCATGTGAGTTACTGGTTCGGTGGGATCAATTTGGTTAGTTAAGGCTCTTGACTACGTTAGAATAAAAATATCATGGAGGAATCACCCGTGCTTTCTGGGCGAGGGAAGTTTTTTCGGGTTTGGAACCGAGGGATTAGTCTCTTGTCCGGATATCCGTGGGCAAGGCCCCGAGTGAGAGGCTCTCCCCTACGCAAGAAGTGCTACTTTTGCTGCTAGCACCCCCAAATTCGTTGCGCGGAGGAGGAAGGGATCTTTCAGCTGGAAGATTGTTCTAAAGACAGCCGAATCTGTAAAAAAGGCAATTTTATATTGGGTGTGTAAGTGGTGTGACTATCTTGAAGTTTTCATGAAGCGCCGGGTAGGGGGCCTGGGAACTCTTTTCCCTGGTACCTCGGACAAAACATAACCAAATTCCTAAATGGATCCTATCACTACAGTGGTTGGGTGGTTGGCTAACCCATGGGATTGGGTTAGCCAATCGCGCAAAATGAGGTTAGGATGGACTGGACTGATGGATCCCTAAAACGAGATGGGGTTAGGCTGGACTGATGGATCCCTAAAACGAGACTCAATTATGTTATGGTACCGTAGATGAAGTAAATCTCGGACAGTCCTTGTTCTATGGAAAAGAATCAACGGATGTGCCTCTCGATGAAGAAAAAAGTGTTGGTCTCTATGATCCAAGTGCAAGTCTTTTCCTTGATCTAACCATGTGACTTATATATTCGCTCAGATCAGTTCGGTTAGTTAAGGCCCTTGACTACGTTAGACTAAAAATATCCCGGAGGAATCGCCCGTGCTTTCTAGGCGGCGAGGGAAGTTTTTCCGGGTTCGCTTTTGGAAGAACCGAGGGATTAGTCTCTTGTCTGGATAGAGGCCCCGAGTGAGAGGTTCTGTCCTGCACACAAGGAGTGCTACTTCCACTGCTAGCACTCCCGAATTCGTTGCGTGGAGGGGGCAAAGATGTTTCAGCTTGTATTAGAGCGAATTGGCTAAACTGGAACAACCGAGAAGCCAGAAATGTCAAAAATTTATGAAGTAGCATTAAAAGGTTGTAATTGTGTGATGAAATTCATACAAATTAATATTCAGAATGAAGATTCATAAATAGGTAATTGGGTCTTCAGATGGAAGTACCATAATTGTATGGAAACCCTGACTTGCTTGAGGCCTAGACATGATGGTATTTACCTTATAATTCTAAGGACCGTTACTACCCGTATATACCGAGGATATAACTGCAGCTCTTTACTGGCAGTATATACGAGTAAATCTAAGACCTTGAAATTATAAGCAAAAATGCTATCCAGATGATGAATTCGAATACTGGTTGATATGATTTTAAAATTCTGGTTGAGAATTGATGAGTTGATTTGGATTTTGATTGAAAGATGATGATTCTTGAATTCTAGTTGAAAGAAGATAAGTTGAACAAAACCACAATGAGGATGAATGGGACGAATCCCAATAATGATGTTAATAACTAGAATGGCGATAATGACTTCAGCAAATCACTATGAGATTAGTGGATTGTGCTTACACATTGCTGCTGTTAACACTTGACCCAGTGGATCAAGTTAAGGGATGACAAATTAAAAACCTGCATAAGTGAAATTCCCATGGAGGAATGTTTAGATGGAATTTTCGGTCTAATGGACCATTATTGTGTTAAGGATATGAATGATAGATTCTGAATGAATTGTTATCTGATAATGAGTCTATATGTTCTTCTTGTAGAAGGCATCTTTATCCCAGGATTTTGTTGGGTTGATCAGACTATAAGGAACCCCGAAAGCAGTTGGATCTTAAGGGAAAGAGTTGTCCTCCAGCTCCTGATGAGGACATCTCGCGTTTTTTAAGTGGGATAGGATGTAAGATTCCTCCCTCCAGCTTTTGAGGTGTAAACGAGTAAGAACCTCCCCTTCTGTTCTTGAAATTATTCCCCTCTCTGGAATAAAAGAAATATCTTGTTTTACTCTATTTTGACCTGGAGAGAGAAAATGTCTAGAGAGAGGTTATCTAAAATTGACATATTTTTGGATATAAAAATCCTCCTAGTGTCTAAAATGGTTTCCCTTGAAACAGAAATTCAAAAAGAACTTTCCAATGTGCGAATTAATTGAAAAATGTGTATAAAGGACCTTAGTCACGATTTTCTGAAAATTTTGGATTATGGTCCAATTAAGGTTTCTATAGACCAATTGGATTAATCCAAGTGTGGGGATGAGATAAATCCAAAGAATAAAAAAAAATACCCAAAAATGAGTAAATGCTCACATAAGATGAAGAGTTGATTGAGTACAAGGTTTATTAGTTAAAAACTATGAGATATTATTAAAAAAGTGAGATATTTTGGAGGAATGATGAACTTTTGACACCTTGGTAAGGAAGGGGAGACCTTTAAGGTAGGTGCCTATTTCACACATGTGGATGAGTTTTTTAATTCAAAAAAAATGTGATATTTTTATCTCTCCTCTCTCATGAATCAACTCCTGGATCAAACCAAATAAAAAAGGGAGCTAAACTGGTCCAAATCTTGTCCAAATTCAGCCAAACTAAAGCTGGAAAATTCAGCCAAACTGAAGCTGGAAAATTATAGAACTTAGTTGGACTCAGTTAGTGGCTTCCCTCACTTATAAATAGACCCTCATTCTTTTGTATTCTCATCTTTGAGCTATACATTGAAATACTCATATTTTCTATTATCCCTTAAAAATCCTCAACTTTTGGAGAGAGTGGAGCTTCTCTCTCTCTTCAACCTTCCTTGGAGCTTTCCTCTCAACACACTAACCAATTGATTGGTTGGGGGCTTCTTCTAAGATAGAGAAGCAAGCAAAATCAAGAGGTAAGGTGTAATTTCATGGTTTTTCTCTAATATTCTCAATGTTTTCACTTCTCAACCCCTCTCAAGCTTGAGAGGTTTCTAAATTAAGTGTTTATAATGCAAATCAAGCTTTTCTTAAGAGTTGTAATGAATAATTAAGAAAAGTTTATATTTATGCTTAATTAGGATGCTTTTTATGTTTATCTCTCTCTCCCCAAAAGAATGGTCATTCCTATGACTAATTCTCTATTCAAATGATGCTTCTCATTGATAAATTCTCAATTCACAAATCAAACTCTAGGCTTGTGAAGCTAGAGGTTAAGAAAGTGGCTTTTTATACTTTTATGCTTCTAAAATTATGATAATCTTATGATTTAAATCCATAAATTGGATTTAATTTTAGAAGATAGTTATACTATCATAATTGTATTACTAAGTTTATTCTTTTCAAAAATATTGAAAATTATCAGTAAAGCAGCGGAGCTATGGCAAAATTTTTAAGAAATTGATACATAATTCATTCTTATGCATAACGTGAAAAGAGGACTTCCTACCATATTCTAGGATTGGTCATCCTACGCTAAAAGAATGATTTTCATCACATTCAATGGAAAACTAATTTTTAAGGTTTATGCATAATTAAATAATTAAGAAAAGAGAAAATTATGGTAATTTTATTTAAATGATAAAAGAGAAATTCCCATGACATTTGAAATTCAATCATTTAAATGGGAAAAGTGGAATTCTCAGCATATTGGGTGTGTAAGTGCTGTGACTATCTTCTTGAAGTTTGCATGAAGCATCGGCGGGTAGGGGGCCTGGGAACTCTTTTCCCTGGTACCCGGGACAAAACCTAACCAAATTCTTAAATGGATCCTATCACTAGAGTGGTTAGGCGGTTGGCTAACCCATGGAATTGGATGGGGTTAGGCTGGACTGATGGATCCCTAAAATGAGACTCAATTCTATTATGGTACGATAGATGAATTAAATCCCGGATAGTCTTTGTTCTATGGAAAAGAATCAACGACTGTGCCTCTCGATGAGGAAAAAAGTGTTGGTCTCTATGATCCAAGTGCAAGTCTTTTCCTTGATTTGACCATGTGAGTTACTGGTTCGGTGGGATCAATTTGGTTAGTTAAGGCTCTTGACTACGTTAGAATAAAAATATCATGGAGGAATCACCCGTGCTTTCTGGGCGAGGGAAGTTTTTTCGGGTTTGGAACCGAGGGATTAGTCTCTTGTCCGGATATCCGTGGGCAAGGCCCCGAGTGAGAGGCTCTCCCCTACGCAAGAAGTGCTACTTTTGCTGCTAGCACCCCCAAATTCGTTGCGCGGAGGAGGAAGGGATCTTTCAGCTGGAAGATTGTTCTAAAGACAGCCGAATCTGTAAAAAAGGCAATTTTATATTGGGTGTGTAAGTGGTGTGACTATCTTGAAGTTTTCATGAAGCGCCGGGTAGGGGGCCTGGGAACTCTTTTCCCTGGTACCTCGGACAAAACATAACCAAATTCCTAAATGGATCCTATCACTACAGTGGTTGGGTGGTTGGCTAACCCATGGGATTGGGTTAGCCAATCGCGCAAAATGAGGTTAGGATGGACTGGACTGATGGATCCCTAAAACGAGATGGGGTTAGGCTGGACTGATGGATCCCTAAAACGAGACTCAATTATGTTATGGTACCGTAGATGAAGTAAATCTCGGACAGTCCTTGTTCTATGGAAAAGAATCAACGGATGTGCCTCTCGATGAAGAAAAAAGTGTTGGTCTCTATGATCCAAGTGCAAGTCTTTTCCTTGATCTAACCATGTGACTTATATATTCGCTCAGATCAGTTCGGTTAGTTAAGGCCCTTGACTACGTTAGACTAAAAATATCCCGGAGGAATCGCCCGTGCTTTCTAGGCGGCGAGGGAAGTTTTTCCGGGTTCGCTTTTGGAAGAACCGAGGGATTAGTCTCTTGTCTGGATAGAGGCCCCGAGTGAGAGGTTCTGTCCTGCACACAAGGAGTGCTACTTCCACTGCTAGCACTCCCGAATTCGTTGCGTGGAGGGGGCAAAGATGTTTCAGCTTGTATTAGAGCGAATTGGCTAAACTGGAACAACCGAGAAGCCAGAAATGTCAAAAATTTATGAAGTAGCATTAAAAGGTTGTAATTGTGTGATGAAATTCATACAAATTAATATTCAGAATGAAGATTCATAAATAGGTAATTGGGTCTTCAGATGGAAGTACCATAATTGTATGGAAACCCTGACTTGCTTGAGGCCTAGACATGATGGTATTTACCTTATAATTCCAAGGACCGTTACTACCCGTATATACCGAGGATATAACTGCAGCTCTTTACTGGCAGTATATACGAGTAAATCTAAGACCTTGAAATTATAAGCAAAAATGCTATCCAGATGATGAATTCGAATACTGGTTGATATGATTTTAAAATTCTGGTTGAGAATTGATGAGTTGATTTGGATTTTGATTGAAAGATGATGATTCTTGAATTCTAGTTGAAAGAAGATAAGTTGAACAAAACCACAATGAGGATGAATGGGACGAATCCCAATAATGATGTTAATAACTAGAATGGCGATAATGACTTCAGCAAATCACTATGAGATTAGTGGATTGTGCTTACACATTGCTGCTGTTAACACTTGACCCAGTGGATCAAGTTAAGGGATGACAAATTAAAAACCTGCATAAGTGAAATTCCCATGGAGGAATGTTTAGATGGAATTTTCGGTCTAATGGACCATTATTGTGTTAAGGATATGAATGATAGATTCTGAATGAATTGTTATCTGATAATGAGTCTATATGTTCTTCTTGTAGAAGGCATCTTTATCCCAGGATTTTGTTGGGTTGATCAGACTATAAGGAACCCCGAAAGCAGTTGGATCTTAAGGGAAAGAGTTGTCCTCCAGCTCCTGATGAGGACATCTCGCGTTTTTTAAGTGGGATAGGATGTAAGATTCCTCCCTCCAGCTTTTGAGGTGTAAACGAGTAAGAACCTCCCCTTCTGTTCTTGAAATTATTCCCCTCTCTGGAATAAAAGAAATATCTTGTTTTACTCTATTTTGACCTGGAGAGAGAAAATGTCTAGAGAGAGGTTATCTAAAATTGACATATTTTTGGATATAAAAATCCTCCTAGTGTCTAAAATGGTTTCCCTTGAAACAGAAATTCAAAAAGAACTTTCCAATGTGCGAATTAATTGAAAAATGTGTATAAAGGACCTTAGTCACGATTTTCTGAAAATTTTGGATTATGGTCCAATTAAGGTTTCTATAGACCAATTGGATTAATCCAAGTGTGGGGATGAGATAAATCCAAAGAATAAAAAAAAATACCCAAAAATGAGTAAATGCTCACATAAGATGAAGAGTTGATTGAGTACAAGGTTTATTAGTTAAAAACTATGAGATATTATTAAAAAAGTGAGATATTTTGGAGGAATGATGAACTTTTGACACCTTGGTAAGGAAGGGGAGACCTTTAAGGTAGGTGCCTATTTCACACATGTGGATGAGTTTTTTAATTCAAAAAAAATGTGATATTTTTATCTCTCCTCTCTCATGAATCAACTCCTGGATCAAACCAAATAAAAAAGGGAGCTAAACTGGTCCAAATCTTGTCCAAATTCAGCCAAACTAAAGCTGGAAAATTCAGCCAAACTGAAGCTGGAAAATTATAGAACTTAGTTGGACTCAGTTAGTGGCTTCCCTCACTTATAAATAGACCCTCATTCTTTTGTATTCTCATCTTTGAGCTATACATTGAAATACTCATATTTTCTATTATCCCTAAAAAATCCTCAACTTTTGGAGAGAGTGGAGCTTCTCTCTCTCTTCAACCTTCCTTGGAGCTTTCCTCTCAACACACTAACCAATTGATTGGTTGGGGGCTTCTTCTAAGATAGAGAAGCAAGCAAAATCAAGAGGTAAGGTGTAATTTCATGGTTTTTCTCTAATATTCTCAATGTTTTCACTTCTCAACCCCTCTCAAGCTTGAGAGGTTTCTAAATTAAGTGTTTATAATGCAAATCAAGCTTTTCTTAAGAGTTGTAATGAATAATTAAGAAAAGTTTATATTTATGCTTAATTAGGATGCTTTTTATGTTTATCTCTCTCTCCCCAAAAGAATGGTCATTCCTATGACTAATTCTCTATTCAAATGATGCTTCTCATTGATAAATTCTCAATTCACAAATCAAACTCTAGGCTTGTGAAGCTAGAGGTTAAGAAAGTGGCTTTTTATACTTTTATGCTTCTAAAATTATGATAATCTTATGATTTAAATCCATAAATTGGATTTAATTTTAGAAGATAGTTATACTATCATAATTGTATTACTAAGTTTATTCTTTTCAAAAATATTGAAAATTATCAGTAAAGCAGCGGAGCTATGGCAAAATTTTTAAGAAATTGATACATAATTCATTCTTATGCATAACGTGAAAAGAGGACTTCCTACCATATTCTAGGATTGGTCATCCTACGCTAAAAGAATGATTTTCATCACATTCAATGGAAAACTAATTTTTAAGGTTTATGCATAATTAAATAATTAAGAAAAGAGAAAATTATGGTAATTTTATTTAAATGATAAAAGAGAAATTCCCATGACATTTGAAATTCAATCATTTAAATGGGAAAAGTGAAATTCTCAGCATATTGGGTGTGTAAGTGCTGTGACTATCTTCTTGAAGTTTGCATGAAGCATCGGCGGGTAGGGGGCCTGGGAACTCTTTTCCCTGGTACCCGGGACAAAACCTAACCAAATTCTTAAATGGATCCTATCACTAGAGTGGTTAGGCGGTTGGCTAACCCATGGAATTGGATGGGGTTAGGCTGGACTGATGGATCCCTAAAATGAGACTCAATTCTATTATGGTACGATAGATGAATTAAATCCCGGATAGTCTTTGTTCTATGGAAAAGAATCAACGACTGTGCCTCTCGATGAGGAAAAAAGTGTTGGTCTCTATGATCCAAGTGCAAGTCTTTTCCTTGATTTGACCATGTGAGTTACTGGTTCGGTGGGATCAATTTGGTTAGTTAAGGCTCTTGACTACGTTAGAATAAAAATATCATGGAGGAATCACCCGTGCTTTCTGGGCGAGGGAAGTTTTTTCGGGTTTGGAACCGAGGGATTAGTCTCTTGTCCGGATATCCGTGGGCAAGGCCCCGAGTGAGAGGCTCTCCCCTACGCAAGAAGTGCTACTTTTGCTGCTAGCACCCCCAAATTCGTTGCGCGGAGGATGAAGGGATCTTTCAGCTGGAAGATTGTTCTAAAGACAGCCGAATCTGTAAAAAAGGCAATTTTATATTGGGTGTGTAAGTGGTGTGACTATCTTGAAGTTTTCATGAAGCGCCGGGTAGGGGGCCTGGGAACTCTTTTCCCTGGTACCTCGGACAAAACATAACCAAATTCCTAAATGGATCCTATCACTACAGTGGTTGGGTGGTTGGCTAACCCATGGGATTGGGTTAGCCAATCGCGCAAAATGAGGTTAGGATGGACTGGACTGATGGATCCCTAAAACGAGATGGGGTTAGGCTGGACTGATGGATCCCTAAAACGAGACTCAATTCTGTTATGGTACCGTAGATGAAGTAAATCTCGGACAGTCCTTGTTCTATGGAAAAGAATCAACGGATGTGCCTCTCGATGAAGAAAAAAGTGTTGGTCTCTATGATCCAAGTGCAAGTCTTTTCCTTGATCTAACCATGTGACTTATATATTCGCTCAGATCAGTTCGGTTAGTTAAGGCCCTTGACTACGTTAGACTAAAAATATCCCGGAGGAATCGCCCGTGCTTTCTAGGCGGCGAGGGAAGTTTTTCCGGGTTCGCTTTTGGAAGAACCGAGGGATTAGTCTCTTGTCTGGATAGAGGCCCCGAGTGAGAGGTTCTGTCCTGCACACAAGGAGTGCTACTTCCACTGCTAGCACTCCCGAATTCGTTGCGTGGAGGGGGCAAAGATGTTTCAGCTTGTATTAGAGCGAATTGGCTAAACTGGAACAACCGAGAAGCCAGAAATGTCAAAAATTTATGAAGTAGCATTAAAAGGTTGTAATTGTGTGATGAAATTCATACAAATTAATATTCAGAATGAAGATTCATAAATAGGTAATTGGGTCTTCAGATGGAAGTACCATAATTGTATGGAAACCCTGACTTGCTTGAGGCCTAGACATGATGGTATTTACCTTATAATTCCAAGGACCGTTACTACCCGTATATACCGAGGATATAACTGCAGCTCTTTACTGGCAGTATATACGAGTAAATCTAAGACCTTGAAATTATAAGCAAAAATGCTATCCAGATGATGAATTCGAATACTGGTTGATATGATTTTAAAATTCTGGTTGAGAATTGATGAGTTGATTTGGATTTTGATTGAAAGATGATGATTCTTGAATTCTAGTTGAAAGAAGATAAGTTGAACAAAACCACAATGAGGATGAATGGGACGAATCCCAATAATGATGTTAATAACTAGAATGGCGATAATGACTTCAGCAAATCACTATGAGATTAGTGGATTGTGCTTACACATTGCTGCTGTTAACACTTGACCCAGTGGATCAAGTTAAGGGATGACAAATTAAAAACCTGCATAAGTGAAATTCCCATGGAGGAATGTTTAGATGGAATTTTCGGTCTAATGGACCATTATTGTGTTAAGGATATGAATGATAGATTCTGAATGAATTGTTATCTGATAATGAGTCTATATGTTCTTCTTGTAGAAGGCATCTTTATCCCAGGATTTTGTTGGGTTGATCAGACTATAAGGAACCCCGAAAGCAGTTGGATCTTAAGGGAAAGAGTTGTCCTCCAGCTCCTGATGAGGACATCTCGCGTTTTTTAAGTGGGATAGGATGTAAGATTCCTCCCTCCAGCTTTTGAGGTGTAAACGAGTAAGAACCTCCCCTTCTGTTCTTGAAATTATTCCCCTCTCTGGAATAAAAGAAATATCTTGTTTTACTCTATTTTGACCTGGAGAGAGAAAATGTCTAGAGAGAGGTTATCTAAAATTGACATATTTTTGGATATAAAAATCCTCCTAGTGTCTAAAATGGTTTCCCTTGAAACAGAAATTCAAAAAGAACTTTCCAATGTGCGAATTAATTGAAAAATGTGTATAAAGGACCTTAGTCACGATTTTCTGAAAATTTTGGATTATGGTCCAATTAAGGTTTCTATAGACCAATTGGATTAATCCAAGTGTGGGGATGAGATAAATCCAAAGAATAAAAAAAAATACCCAAAAATGAGTAAATGCTCACATAAGATGAAGAGTTGATTGAGTACAAGGTTTATTAGTTAAAAACTATGAGATATTATTAAAAAAGTGAGATATTTTGGAGGAATGATGAACTTTTGACACCTTGGTAAGGAAGGGGAGACCTTTAAGGTAGGTGCCTATTTCACACATGTGGATGAGTTTTTTAATTCAAAAAAAATGTGATATTTTTATCTCTCCTCTCTCATGAATCAACTCCTGGATCAAACCAAATAAAAAAGGGAGCTAAACTGGTCCAAATCTTGTCCAAATTCAGCCAAACTAAAGCTGGAAAATTCAGCCAAACTGAAGCTGGAAAATTATAGAACTTAGTTGGACTCAGTTAGTGGCTTCCCTCACTTATAAATAGACCCTCATTCTTTTGTATTCTCATCTTTGAGCTATACATTGAAATACTCATATTTTCTATTATCCCTTAAAAATCCTCAACTTTTGGAGAGAGTGGAGCTTCTCTCTCTCTTCAACCTTCCTTGGAGCTTTCCTCTCAACACACTAACCAATTGATTGGTTGGGGGCTTCTTCTAAGATAGAGAAGCAAGCAAAATCAAGAGGTAAGGTGTAATTTCATGGTTTTTCTCTAATATTCTCAATGTTTTCACTTCTCAACCCCTCTCAAGCTTGAGAGGTTTCTAAATTAAGTGTTTATAATGCAAATCAAGCTTTTCTTAAGAGTTGTAATGAATAATTAAGAAAAGTTTATATTTATGCTTAATTAGGATGCTTTTTATGTTTATCTCTCTCTCCCCAAAAGAATGGTCATTCCTATGACTAATTCTCTATTCAAATGATGCTTCTCATTGATAAATTCTCAATTCACAAATCAAACTCTAGGCTTGTGAAGCTAGAGGTTAAGAAAGTGGCTTTTTATACTTTTATGCTTCTAAAATTATGATAATCTTATGATTTAAATCCATAAATTGGATTTAATTTTAGAAGATAGTTATACTATCATAATTGTATTACTAAGTTTATTCTTTTCAAAAATATTGAAAATTATCAGTAAAGCAGCGGAGCTATGGCAAAATTTTTAAGAAATTGATACATAATTCATTCTTATGCATAACGTGAAAAGAGGACTTCCTACCATATTCTAGGATTGGTCATCCTACGCTAAAAGAATGATTTTCATCACATTCAATGGAAAACTAATTTTTAAGGTTTATGCATAATTAAATAATTAAGAAAAGAGAAAATTATGGTAATTTTATTTAAATGATAAAAGAGAAATTCCCATGACATTTGAAATTCAATCATTTAAATGGGAAAAGTGAAATTCTCAGCATATTGGGTGTGTAAGTGCTGTGACTATCTTCTTGAAGTTTGCATGAAGCATCGGGTAGGGGGCCTGGGAACTCTTTTCCCTGGTACTCGGGACAAAACCTAACCAAATTCTTAAATGGATCCTATCACTAGAGTGGTTAGGTGGTTGGCTAACCCATGGAATTGGATGGGGTTAGGCTGGACTGATGGATCCCTAAAATGAGACTCAATTCTATTATGGTACGATAGATGAATTAAATCCCGGATAGTCTTTGTTCTATGGAAAAGAATCAACGACTGTGCCTCTCGATGAGGAAAAAAGTGTTGATCTCTATGATCCAAGTGCAAGTCTTTTCCTTGATTTGACCATGTGAGTTACTGGTTCGGTGGGATCAATTTGGTTAGTTAAGGCTCTTGACTACGTTAGAATAAAAATATCATGGAGGAATCACCCGTGCTTTCTGGGCGAGGGAAGTTTTTTCTAGTTTGGAACCGAGGGATTAGTCTCTTGTCCGGATATCCGTGGGCAAGGCCCCGAGTGAGAGGCTCTCCCCTACGCAAGAAGTGCTACTTTCGCTGCTAGCACCCCCAAATTCGTTGCGAGGAGGAGGAAGGGATCTTTCAGCTGGAAGATTGTTCTAAAGACAGCCGAATCTGTAAAAAAGGCAATTTTATATTGGGTGTGTAAGTGGTGTGACTATCTTGAAGTTTTCATGAAGCGCCGGGTAGGGGGCCTGGGAACTCTTTTCCCTGGTACCTCGGACAAAACATAACCAAATTCCTAAATGGATCCTATCACTACAGTGGTTGGGTGGTTGGCTAACCCATGGGATTGGGTTAGCCAACCGCGCAAAATGAGGTTAGGCTGGACTGGACTGATGGATCCCTAAAACTAGATGGGGTTAGGCTGGACTGATGGATCCCTAAAACGAGACTCAATTCTGTTATGGTACCGTAGATGAAGTAAATCTCGGACAGTCCTTGTTCTATGGAAAAGAATCAACGGCTGTGCCTCTCGATGAAGAAAAAAGTGTTGGTCTCTATGATCCAAGTGCAAGTCTTTTCCTTGATCTAACCATGTGACTTATATACTCGCTCAGATCAGTTCGGTTAGTTAAGGCCCTTGACTACGTTAGACTAAAAATATCCTGGAGGAATCGCCCGTGCTTTCTAGGCGAGGGAAGTTTTTCCGGGTTCGCTTTTGGAAGAACCGAGGGATTAGTCTCTTGTCTGGATAGAGGCCCCGAGTGAGAGGTTCTGTCCTGCACACAAGGAGTGCTACTTCCACTGCTAGCACTCGCGAATTCGTTGCGTGGAGGGGGCAAAGATTCATAAATAGGTAATTGGGTCTTCAGATGGTAGTACCATAATTGTATGGAAACCCTGACTTGCTTGAGGCCTAGACATGATGGTATTTACCTTATAATTCCAAGGACCGTTACTACCCGTATATACCGAGGATATAACTGCAGCTCTTTACTGGCAGTATATACGAGTAAATCTAAGACCTTGAAATTATAAGCAAAAATGCTATCCAGATGATGAATTCGAATACTGGTTGATATGATTTTAAAATTCTGGTTGAGAATTGATGAGTTGATTTGGATTTTGATTGAAAGATGATGATTCTTGAATTCTAGTTGAAAGAAGATAAGTTGAACAAAACCACAATGAGGATGAATGGGACGAATCCCAATAATGATGTTAATAACTAGAATGGCGATAATGACTTCAGCAAATCACTATGAGATTAGTGGATTGTGCTTACACATTGCTGCTGTTAACACTTGACCCAGTGGATCAAGTTAAGGGATGACAAATTAAAAACCTGCATAAGTGAAATTCCCATGGAGGAATGTTTAGATGGAATTTTCGGTCTAATGGACCATTATTGTGTTAAGGATATGAATGATAGATTCTGAATGAATTGTTATCTGATAATGAGTCTATATGTTCTTCTTGTAGAAGGCATCTTTATCCCAGGATTTTGTTGGGTTGATCAGACTATAAGGAACCCCGAAAGCAGTTGGATCTTAAGGGAAAGAGTTGTCCTCCAGCTCCTGATGAGGACATCTCGCGTTTTTTAAGTGGGATAGGATGTAAGATTCCTCCCTCCAGCTTTTGAGGTGTAAACGAGTAAGAACCTCCCCTTCTGTTCTTGAAATTATTCCCCTCTCTGGAATAAAAGAAATATCTTGTTTTACTCTATTTTGACCTGGAGAGAGAAAATGTCTAGAGAGAGGTTATCTAAAATTGACATATTTTTGGATATAAAAATCCTCCTAGTGTCTAAAATGGTTTCCCTTGAAACAGAAATTCAAAAAGAACTTTCCAATGTGCGAATTAATTGAAAAATGTGTATAAAGGACCTTAGTCACGATTTTCTGAAAATTTTGGATTATGGTCCAATTAAGGTTTCTATAGACCAATTGGATTAATCCAAGTGTGGGGATGAGATAAATCCTGTGAGATCCCGATCTCCACCGCGCAACGGATTCGGGTTACTAGCAGCGGAAGTAGCACATCATGCGTGGGTAGGGGTCTCACACTCGGGGCCTCGCCCACGGATATCCGGACAAGAGACTAATCCGTCGGTTTGTCCAAAACCGAAACCGAAAAAACTTCCTTTACCCGGAAAGCATGGGCGATTCCACCAGGATAACTCTTTACTCTAACGTAGTCAAGATCATTACGGATCAACTGATCTGACTGCACCTTTAACGGTACTTGGTCAAATCGAGGAAGAAACTTGCACTTGGATCATTGGGATCAACGCTTTTTTCCCCATCAAGAGGCACAGCCGTTGATTCCTATCCATAGAACAATTTCTATCTGGGATTTACTTCATCTATCGTAATAATAGAAATTAAATCTCGATTTACGGATCCATCAGTCCAGCCTAACCCCATCCGATCCCATGGGTTAGCCAACCTCCCAACCACTGTAGTGATGGGATCCAATTTGGAATTTGGTTAGGTTTTGTCCCGGGTACCAAGGAAAAGAGTTCCAAGGCCCCCTAGCCGGAAGTTCATGCAAACATAAAACTAGCCACACCACTTACACACCCAATATGAAAATTGCCTTTTTCTTAGCATCAGCTAACTTTAAAACAATCCTTTAATGAAACCATAGTACCACTGATCACAATCTTCCAATTTATCCAGTTGATTCATAATTTCCCATCATTCCTTCATCAGAGTATCTATGGCATCATTGGCAACTAGAACGCTCACCACCTGTCCACACAGAGGCCGTTTCCATAGTTCCTAGCCCATAATACTCGGCAATATAATCACTTATCAAGATGGACTCTCGTTGAAGATCAGCAAGATCAACCAACAGATCCATATAAAAGAGCCATGGACTCATCCGTTGAGGACCAGCAAGGTCAGTCAACCAGATCCATGCCCGGTTTCACAAAACAACTCTTACTCCTTGTTCCAATATCTTCCTCGACGCACGCGTGGGTATCCTAGGCGACCCAGAGCCCGAGCACCGTATGGTCAGCACCCTCTAGGATCCTTCGCAGGTGACCTAGCGCTTCACTCATAGGCCGCTTCCTTGGTCCCTCATCCACCGTACCGGAAGCTCACCATTTTAATCGAACCGAGGCTGGTCAAGACCTCGGTCGACCTTGCTACGCGAGACGTCCTCCATTGACTCTCCGTCAGCAGTTGCAACTTTATCAGTTAGGTCTCCACGACCTTAATCACAAGACGGTCAAAATGCTTCCCCAGCATTCTTGACATAAAACAGCCATTTACAAACAGCATTTACAAACAGTTTACAAATACAGTTTCTATATTAACTCTCATTTTTCCACATTATCCCTCATTAATCCACATTACTTATTCCACATTCCATGTATATGTGTACTCATCCAATCACCTCCTTTTCCATCTCTTCACTTCAGATTCCTTCACATCACATATCATATATTCACATCCATATCCACATCCATATATCCACATCCACATCCACATTCACATCCATACATCCACATCTACATGCTTATCTCCATTTTCACATCCTCATTTATACATCCACATCCCATATCCACATTCATACATACACATCCATATCCACATCCACATCCACATCCACATTCACATCCATGCATCCACATCTACATGCTTACCTCCATTTTCACATCCTCATTTATACATCCACATCCCATATCCACATTCATACATACACATCCATACATCCACATCTACATCCACATACATACATACATCCACATCCACATTCCACATTCACATCTATACATCCACATCTACATTCACATTCACATACATCCACATCCACATTCCCATACATCCACATCTATACATCCACATTCCACATTCACATTCACATACATGCATCCACATCTACATGCTTACCTCCATTTTCACATCCTCATTTATACATCCACATCCCATATCCACATTCATACATACACATCCATACATCCACATCTACATCCACATACATACATACATCCACATCCACATTTCACATTCACATCTATACATCCACATCTACATTCACATTCACATACATCCACATCCACATTCCCATACATCCACATCTATACATCCACATTCCACATTCACATCTACATTCACATTCACATACATCCACATCTACATCCACATTCACATACATCCACATCCACATTTCCATTCACATCTATACATCCACATCCATTCACATCTATACATCCACATCTACATCCACATTTACATCTATGCATATACATCTTCATGCATATATCCATTTTCATGTTCATACATCCACACTCCCATCTCCATATACATACATCCATTTTCACATTCCCATTTATATAACCCCATATACCTTCACATCTAATCTTTTACATCACATCCATTCTCGCCCTATCACAACCCATATACATCTTATCCTATCACATACACTTCTTACCTCATCCCCCCATACACATCTTAATTCATCTTATCACATCCTAACTTATTTCATAAGCATCTTATCATCTCTTATCACACCTCTTATCACATCCTATCACTTTCCATACGCATCTTATCAATTCTTATCACATCTCATACACCTCTTATCACATCTTATCACATTTCATATCTTTTTTTAAAAAAAAAGAGAATTCTTTTATTTGATATAAGATTTCTCTACACATTTATTTATACATAAATTCCATTTAAGGAGACTAACACTTTCGAAATTAAAATCAATCTTTTATGCATCTTCTTATGCATGATTTCAATTTGGTAGGGAATTATACTTTTAGAATAAAAGAATTTCTCTTATGCATCTAAGTTAAGCATAAAATCCATTTATGAGGAAAATCATACTTTTAGTATAAAAAGAATATCTTTTATGCATACCTATATGCATGAAATCCAATATGATAAAAGTAACACTTTTGATATAAAAATTTTTCCTTTATGCATACTTCTATGCATGAAAATTAAAAATGATAAAAGTAACACTTTTGATATAAAAATTTTCCTTTATGCATACTTCTATGCATGAAAATTAAAAATGATAAAAGTAACACTTTTGATATAAAAATTTTCTTTTATGCATACTTTTATGTATGAAATAAAAATGATAAAAGTAACACTTTTGATATAAAAATTTATCCATTATGCATACTTCTATGCATGAAAATAAAAATGGTAAAAATAACACTTTTGATATAAAAATTTATCCTTTATGCATACTTCTATGCATGAAAGTAAAAATGATAAAAGTAACACTTTTGATATAAAAATTTATCCATTATGCATACTTCTATGCATGAAAATAAAAATGGTAAAAATAACACTTTTGATATAAAAATTTATCCTTTATGCATAATATTAAAATTCAATTTCTCCATGATTATAATGAAATTCTTTCAATTAATCTAGGATGATGATTCCTAGAATATGGTAGGAAGTCCTCTTTTTATGCTTTGAATGAAAATTCTTTATGCATAATTTTTATAAAAATTTTGCCATAGCTCCGCTGCTATGACTGATAAATCTCAATTTTTCTAAGGGATAAAGCTTATCATTAAGGAAATAATTAAAATGATTCTCTAATTGGATCCTTAATCCATAATGGATTGAATCATCAATATACATAAACTAAAAGCATAAGAAAAAGCCATTAATTTGGCCTCAAGCATAGCTTAATCTTGGGTTAAGGAAAAGCTTTATGAAAAGCTTGATTTGGATTGAGAATGGGTCATGAGTATGACCATTTCTTGAGTGAGAGAGAGAATTTACATAAGAATCATTAGAATTTAAACATAAGTGAAAATTAACTTCAATAGCCTTTTTTAAATTATGTAACTCTTCACTACTATTCAAACTTCAATAGCATTTAAAAAAAACCATACCAATTAAACTTCTCAAGCTTGAGAGGGGTTGAGAAGAGAGAAACATTGAGAAATTATAGAAAGATGAATATTCACTAATTACCTTACAACTTGCTTGATTCTTTGTTCACGGTAGAGGCCCCCAACCAATCAATTGGTTAAGTATGTTGATGGAGCCACTAATGGGGATTGAAGAAAGAGGGAAGCTCCAAAAACTAGTGAATTATTAAATGAATTCACAGTTCTTGGCTTAGGTGGAGTAGAGTAACGATGCATAAACACTATATATTTTTCAACAAGGGTGAGGCTTCTATTTATAGGAAAAATTGAGCTCCTAACCAAACAAACTGATTCTAGAATTTTCTAAATCAGTTTGGTCAATATTTGACCATTTTTAGGTCAGTTAAGCTAACTTTTTGGAACTAGACTTGAATGAGGAGAGAGGAGAGATGAAATATCTCAATTTTTATGAGTTTAAAACTCATTCAAGCATGTGAAATATGCACCTCCTTTAAAGAACTCCCCTTCCTTACATATGTCATATTTTTAATATTGCTCATAGTTTTTTACTAATAAACCTTGTACATTTTCAACTCTTCATCTTATGTGAAATATGCACCTCCTTTAAAGAACTCCCCTTCCTTACATATGTCATACTTTTAATATTGCTCATAATTTTTTACTAATAAACCTTGTACATTTTCAACTCTTCATCTTATGTGAAATATGCACCTCCTTTAAAGAACTCCTCTTCCTTACATATGTCATACTTTTAATATTGCTCATAATTTTTTACTAATAAACCTTGTACATTTTCAACTCTTCATCTTATGTGAAATATGCACCTCCTTTAAAGAACTCCCCTTCCTTACATATGTCATACTTTTAATATTGCTCATAATTTTTTACTAATAAACCTTGTACATTTTCAACTCTTCACCTCATGTGAGCATTTACTCATTTTTGGGTATTTTCTTTTTACAAGTTGGATTTATCTCCTCCCTACACATGGATTGATGCTATTGGTCCATAGAAACCTTAATTGGACCATAGTCTAAAGATTTCTGAGAATCTAGACCCTTAGGCTAAGGTTCTTTATAGCTATTTTCAATTAATTCCAATTGCACATTGGAAAATTCTTTTTGAATTTCGGTTTCAGGGGAACTCATCTGAATTAGAAGAGATATTTTTCTATCCAAAAATATTCAAAATCTGAATATTCTCTCTCTAGAATATTTTTCTCTCTCTAGGCTAAAACAGATAGAAACAAGGTCTTTATATTTCTGAAGAGGGATTGATTACAGGGAAAGATACTAGACATCAAAAAGGGGGTGGGGGAGGAATCTTACATTCTACCCCACTTAAAAAACGCGAGATGTCCTCATCTCGCAACTTGGGATAATTTCGCAAGATTCACGAATATGAGACTTAGAGAAAAATTTTAATCAAGATTAACCACCAAGATAAGTCTTAAAGAGAGCAAGATTCAAAATACGAACAAGATTTAAACTTTATTCATTCTCGGAACTTATACAGTAAAGATAGAGGAACTCTTTACACTTCCATAAGCCCGTCCATCATATGGTCACAAAAGCAGTCCTCACAAGCTGCACAAGTATAAGGTAACTCATCTATGGGAATGATTCTGTGGGTTATTACTGCGCCTATCTCAGTGGTATGAGGTGTTCTAACAAAAGGACCTCTGAGAGGTAAGCCAAAAACGGGGTAAAGGCATATCTTCTCATGAGGAAGAAAACACGCCAGTAAGAAGACCCGCTCAGAAAACCCAGGATGTCTTGATCTCATGACGCAGTAGTATCGGGGACCCAAACCCAAAGCTTCAATAACCATGGCCAAGCGGACATTGTTACGGAAGTGCTGCTGACCCCAGGGTGTTACCCTAGTTATGTCTTGATAGGTCCGCCATTTGGTCTGCGCTACAGAAGTTCCCAAGTGAGGGAAAAGTGAGCGCTCATACTGTTCTATAAAATCCTTCTTCACAGACTCACTTGCGTCTTGAAGGTGAGGAATCATTATGGATAAAACTAATTCTTGTTGCCAAGCCATGAAGGAGATTAGGAAGAAAGGAGATCGATGGGAGTAAGATTACTGTGAGCGACAAGTAAAAGTTACGACTTATATAAAGGAAGGAGCTAGCGTAACTTAGAAGCCAACGGTAGCTTGCCACTGAAGTTTTACCGTCTTTCCATGATTTGGGTTTGGCACAATTTTCTATAGAAGGCATTAAGAACTTTGAGATGAGGAGATAAAAGAAGCTCGTAAGCTAAGTCATTTACTTTCTTTGAAGTCAGATAAGGCTCACAATATCTGGGGGATAACTTCTTAAACTCCCCAATAGATAAAGAACTTCTTTTGTGCCGTACTCGAATGAAGACTAAAACCTTGGTATCCAAAACACCGATTTTCACTTCTGAACTCATTGTTCTGAATCCTTAAAACAGCGTGACTCCTGAGAAGTATTCTAGGGAAAGGGTCTTCCTTTTTTTAAACAGAATCTTTCTTTTATTTTTGAGAGGGAATAATTTTAAGATCAAAAAGGGAGATTCTTACTCCTGTATGCCTCGAAGGCTGGGGAGGAATCTTACATTCTACCCCACTTAAAAAAAAGTGCGAGATGTCCTCATCTCGCCAAGTAGAGGACAACTCTTTTTCTTAAGATCCAATTTATTCTAGGGTTCCTTATATTCTGGTCAACCCAACAGAATACGGGGATAAATATCCCTTAAATGGAACTCATCATTAAATGACAATTCATTCAAATCATATCATTCATATCTTTAACATGATAATGGTCCATTAGACCGAAAAATTCCCTTCTGACGATTCCTCCACGGAAATTTCAGTTAAGCAAGTTCTCAATTTGTCATCCCTTAACTTAATCTACGGGTCAAGTGTTAACAATAGCAATCTGACAGCACAATCCACTAATCTCATAGTGATTTGCTGAAATCATTATTATCATTCCAGTTATGAATATTATCACTGGGACTCGTCCCATTCATCCTCATTGTGGTTTCGCTCAGCTTATTACATTTTAACTAAATTTCAGAAATCATCATTTTTCAATCAGAATCCAAATCAATTTCATCAGTTCCTAAACAGAATTAAAAATCATATCAACCACATTCAAATTCATCATCTGGATAGCATTAACGCTTAAAATTTCAAGTCTTAGATTTACTCGTATATACTGTCAGTAAAGAGCTGCAGTATACTCTCGGTATATACGGGTAGTCACGGCCCTTGGAATTATAAGGTAAATACCATCATGTCTAGGCCTCAAGCAAGTCAGGGATTCTATATAATTGCGGTACTTCCATCTGAAGACCCAATTACCAATTTACAAATTTTTGTTTGAATATCAAATTGTATGACTTATATCACACAATTACAACCTTTTTATGTTTCTTGATAAATGTTTGACATATTTGTCTTCTCAGTTGATCTTTATTAACCAAATGCTCTGATACCAACTGTGAGATCCCGATCTCCACCGCGCAACGGATTCGGGTTACTAGCAGCGGAAGTAGCACATCATGCGTGGGTAGGGGTCTCACACTCGGGGCCTCGCCCACGGATATCCGGACAAGAGACTAATCCGTCGGTTTGTCCAAAACCGAAACCGAAAAAACTTCCTTTACCCGGAAAGCATGGGCGATTCCACCAGGATAACTCTTTACTCTAACGTAGTCAAGATCATTACGGATCAACTGATCTGACTGCACCTTTAACGGTACTTGGTCAAATCGAGGAAGAAACTTGCACTTGGATCATTGGGATCAACGCTTTTTTCCCCATCAAGAGGCACAGCCGTTGATTCCTATCCATAGAACAATTTCTATCTGGGATTTACTTCATCTATCGTAATAATAGAAATTAAATCTCGATTTACGGATCCATCAGTCCAGCCTAACCCCATCCGATCCCATGGGTTAGCCAACCTCCCAACCACTGTAGTGATGGGATCCAATTTGGAATTTGGTTAGGTTTTGTCCCGGGTACCAAGGAAAAGAGTTCCAAGGCCCCCTAGCCGGAAGTTCATGCAAACATAAAACTAGCCACACCACTTACACACCCAATATGAAAATTGCCTTTTTCTTAGCATCAGCTAACTTTAAAACAATCCTTTAATGAAACCATAGTACCACTGATCACAATCTTCCAATTTATCCAGTTGATTCATAATTTCCCATCATTCCTTCATCAGAGTATCTATGGCATCATTGGCAACTAGAACGCTCACCACCTGTCCACACAGAGGCCGTTTCCATAGTTCCTAGCCCATAATACTCGGCAATATAATCACTTATCAAGATGGACTCTCGTTGAAGATCAGCAAGATCAACCAACAGATCCATATAAAAGAGCCATGGACTCATCCGTTGAGGACCAGCAAGGTCAGTCAACCAGATCCATGCCCGGTTTCACAAAACAACTCTTACTCCTTGTTCCAATATCTTCCTCGACGCACGCGTGGGTATCCTAGGCGACCCAGAGCCCGAGCACCGTATGGTCAGCACCCTCTAGGATCCTTCGCAGGTGACCTAGCGCTTCACTCATAGGCCGCTTCCTTGGTCCCTCATCCACCGTACCGGAAGCTCACCATTTTAATCGAACCGAGGCTGGTCAAGACCTCGGTCGACCTTGCTACGCGAGACGTCCTCCATTGACTCTCCGTCAGCAGTTGCAACTTTATCAGTTAGGTCTCCACGACCTTAATCACAAGACGGTCAAAATGCTTCCCCAGCATTCTTGACATAAAACAGCCATTTACAAACAGCATTTACAAACAGTTTACAAATACAGTTTCTATATTAACTCTCATTTTTCCACATTATCCCTCATTAATCCACATTACTTATTCCACATTCCATGTATATGTGTACTCATCCAATCACCTCCTTTTCCATCTCTTCACTTCAGATTCCTTCACATCACATATCATATATTCACATCCATATCCACATCCATATATCCACATCCACATCCACATTCACATCCATACATCCACATCTACATGCTTATCTCCATTTTCACATCCTCATTTATACATCCACATCCCATATCCACATTCATACATACACATCCATATCCACATCCACATCCACATCCACATTCACATCCATGCATCCACATCTACATGCTTACCTCCATTTTCACATCCTCATTTATACATCCACATCCCATATCCACATTCATACATACACATCCATACATCCACATCTACATCCACATACATACATACATCCACATCCACATTCCACATTCACATCTATACATCCACATCTACATTCACATTCACATACATCCACATCCACATTCCCATACATCCACATCTATACATCCACATTCCACATTCACATTCACATACATGCATCCACATCTACATGCTTACCTCCATTTTCACATCCTCATTTATACATCCACATCCCATATCCACATTCATACATACACATCCATACATCCACATCTACATCCACATACATACATACATCCACATCCACATTTCACATTCACATCTATACATCCACATCTACATTCACATTCACATACATCCACATCCACATTCCCATACATCCACATCTATACATCCACATTCCACATTCACATCTACATTCACATTCACATACATCCACATCTACATCCACATTCACATACATCCACATCCACATTTCCATTCACATCTATACATCCACATCCATTCACATCTATACATCCACATCTACATCCACATTTACATCTATGCATATACATCTTCATGCATATATCCATTTTCATGTTCATACATCCACACTCCCATCTCCATATACATACATCCATTTTCACATTCCCATTTATATAACCCCATATACCTTCACATCTAATCTTTTACATCACATCCATTCTCGCCCTATCACAACCCATATACATCTTATCCTATCACATACACTTCTTACCTCATCCCCCCATACACATCTTAATTCATCTTATCACATCCTAACTTATTTCATAAGCATCTTATCATCTCTTATCACACCTCTTATCACATCCTATCACTTTCCATACGCATCTTATCAATTCTTATCACATCTCATACACCTCTTATCACATCTTATCACATTTCATATCTTTTTTTAAAAAAAAAGAGAATTCTTTTATTTGATATAAGATTTCTCTACACATTTATTTATACATAAATTCCATTTAAGGAGACTAACACTTTCGAAATTAAAATCAATCTTTTATGCATCTTCTTATGCATGATTTCAATTTGGTAGGGAATTATACTTTTAGAATAAAAGAATTTCTCTTATGCATCTAAGTTAAGCATAAAATCCATTTATGAGGAAAATCATACTTTTAGTATAAAAAGAATATCTTTTATGCATACCTATATGCATGAAATCCAATATGATAAAAGTAACACTTTTGATATAAAATTTTTTCCTTTATGCATACTTCTATGCATGAAAATTAAAAATGATAAAAGTAACACTTTTGATATAAAAATTTTCCTTTATGCATACTTCTATGCATGAAAATTAAAAATGATAAAAGTAACACTTTTGATATAAAAATTTTCTTTTATGCATACTTTTATGTATGAAATAAAAATGATAAAAGTAACACTTTTGATATAAAAATTTATCCATTATGCATACTTCTATGCATGAAAATAAAAATGGTAAAAATAACACTTTTGATATAAAAATTTATCCTTTATGCATACTTCTATGCATGAAAGTAAAAATGATAAAAGTAACACTTTTGATATAAAAATTTATCCATTATGCATACTTCTATGCATGAAAATAAAAATGGTAAAAATAACACTTTTGATATAAAAATTTATCCTTTATGCATAATATTAAAATTCAATTTCTCCATGATTATAATGAAATTCTTTCAATTAATCTAGGATGATGATTCCTAGAATATGGTAGGAAGTCCTCTTTTTATGCTTTGAATGAAAATTCTTTATGCATAATTTTTATAAAAATTTTGCCATAGCTCCGCTGCTATGACTGATAAATCTCAATTTTTCTAAGGGATAAAGCTTATCATTAAGGAAATAATTAAAATGATTCTCTAATTGGATCCTTAATCCATAATGGATTGAATCATCAATATACATAAACTAAAAGCATAAGAAAAAGCCATTAATTTGGCCTCAAGCATAGCTTAATCTTGGGTTAAGGAAAAGCTTTATGAAAAGCTTGATTTGGATTGAGAATGGGTCATGAGTATGACCATTTCTTGAGTGAGAGAGAGAATTTACATAAGAATCATTAGAATTTAAACATAAGTGAAAATTAACTTCAATAGCCTTTTTTAAATTATGTAACTCTTCACTACTATTCAAACTTCAATAGCATTTAAAAAAAACCATACCAATTAAACTTCTCAAGCTTGAGAGGGGTTGAGAAGAGAGAAACATTGAGAAATTATAGAAAGATGAATATTCACTAATTACCTTACAACTTGCTTGATTCTTTGTTCACGGTAGAGGCCCCCAACCAATCAATTGGTTAAGTATGTTGATGGAGCCACTAATGGGGATTGAAGAAAGAGGGAAGCTCCAAAAACTAGTGAATTATTAAATGAATTCACAGTTCTTGGCTTAGGTGGAGTAGAGTAACGATGCATAAACACTATATATTTTTCAACAAGGGTGAGGCTTCTATTTATAGGAAAAATTGAGCTCCTAACCAAACAAACTGATTCTAGAATTTTCTAAATCAGTTTGGTCAATATTTGACCATTTTTAGGTCAGTTAAGCTAACTTTTTGGAACTAGACTTGAATGAGGAGAGAGGAGAGATGAAATATCTCAATTTTTATGAGTTTAAAACTCATTCAAGCATGTGAAATATGCACCTCCTTTAAAGAACTCCCCTTCCTTACATATGTCATATTTTTAATATTGCTCATAGTTTTTTACTAATAAACCTTGTACATTTTCAACTCTTCATCTTATGTGAAATATGCACCTCCTTTAAAGAACTCCCCTTCCTTACATATGTCATACTTTTAATATTGCTCATAATTTTTTACTAATAAACCTTGTACATTTTCAACTCTTCATCTTATGTGAAATATGCACCTCCTTTAAAGAACTCCTCTTCCTTACATATGTCATACTTTTAATATTGCTCATAATTTTTTACTAATAAACCTTGTACATTTTCAACTCTTCATCTTATGTGAAATATGCACCTCCTTTAAAGAACTCCCCTTCCTTACATATGTCATACTTTTAATATTGCTCATAATTTTTTACTAATAAACCTTGTACATTTTCAACTCTTCACCTCATGTGAGCATTTACTCATTTTTGGGTATTTTCTTTTTACAAGTTGGATTTATCTCCTCCCTACACATGGATTGATGCTATTGGTCCATAGAAACCTTAATTGGACCATAGTCTAAAGATTTCTGAGAATCTAGACCCTTAGGCTAAGGTTCTTTATAGCTATTTTCAATTAATTCCAATTGCACATTGGAAAATTCTTTTTGAATTTCGGTTTCAGGGGAACTCATCTGAATTAGAAGAGATATTTTTCTATCCAAAAATATTCAAAATCTGAATATTCTCTCTCTAGAATATTTTTCTCTCTCTAGGCTAAAACAGATAGAAACAAGGTCTTTATATTTCTGAAGAGGGATTGATTACAGGGAAAGATACTAGACATCAAAAAGGGGGTGGGGGAGGAATCTTACAAATCCAAAGAATAAAAAAAAATACCCAAAAATGAGTAAATGCTCACATAAGATGAAGAGTTGATTGAGTACAAGGTTTATTAGTTAAAAACTATGAGATATTATTAAAAAAGTGAGATATTTTGGAGGAATGATGAACTTTTGACACCTTGGTAAGGAAGGGGAGACCTTTAAGGTAGGTGCCTATTTCACACATGTGGATGAGTTTTTTAATTCAAAAAAAATGTGATATTTTTATCTCTCCTCTCTCATGAATCAACTCCTGGATCAAACCAAATAAAAAAGGGAGCTAAACTGGTCCAAATCTTGTCCAAATTCAGCCAAACTAAAGCTGGAAAATTCAGCCAAACTGAAGCTGGAAAATTATAGAACTTAGTTGGACTCAGTTAGTGGCTTCCCTCACTTATAAATAGACCCTCATTCTTTTGTATTCTCATCTTTGAGCTATACATTGAAATACTCATATTTTCTATTATCCCTAAAAAATCCTCAACTTTTGGAGAGAGTGGAGCTTCTCTCTCTCTTCAACCTTCCTTGGAGCTTTCCTCTCAACACACTAACCAATTGATTGGTTGGGGGCTTCTTCTAAGATAGAGAAGCAAGCAAAATCAAGAGGTAAGGTGTAATTTCATGGTTTTTCTCTAATATTCTCAATGTTTTCACTTCTCAACCCCTCTCAAGCTTGAGAGGTTTCTAAATTAAGTGTTTATAATGCAAATCAAGCTTTTCTTAAGAGTTGTAATGAATAATTAAGAAAAGTTTATATTTATGCTTAATTAGGATGCTTTTTATGTTTATCTCTCTCTCCCCAAAAGAATGGTCATTCCTATGACTAATTCTCTATTCAAATGATGCTTCTCATTGATAAATTCTCAATTCACAAATCAAACTCTAGGCTTGTGAAGCTAGAGGTTAAGAAAGTGGCTTTTTATACTTTTATGCTTCTAAAATTATGATAATCTTATGATTTAAATCCATAAATTGGATTTAATTTTAGAAGATAGTTATACTATCATAATTGTATTACTAAGTTTATTCTTTTCAAAAATATTGAAAATTATCAGTAAAGCAGCGGAGCTATGGCAAAATTTTTAAGAAATTGATACATAATTCATTCTTATGCATAACGTGAAAAGAGGACTTCCTACCATATTCTAGGATTGGTCATCCTACGCTAAAAGAATGATTTTCATCACATTCAATGGAAAACTAATTTTTAAGGTTTATGCATAATTAAATAATTAAGAAAAGAGAAAATTATGGTAATTTTATTTAA
The DNA here is from genome assembly GCF_041138505.1 of Cibotium barometz. Classification (NCBI taxonomy): domain Eukaryota; kingdom Viridiplantae; phylum Streptophyta; class Polypodiopsida; order Cyatheales; family Cibotiaceae; genus Cibotium; species Cibotium barometz. The sequence continues at coordinate 22,343,675 of NC_141050.1, forward strand.
ATGATAAAAGAGAAATTCCCATGACATTTGAAATTCAATCATTTAAATGGGAAAAGTGGAATTCTCAGCATATTGGGTGTGTAAGTGCTGTGACTATCTTCTTGAAGTTTGCATGAAGCATCGGGTAGGGGGCCTGGGAACTCTTTTCCCTGGTACCCGGGACAAAACCTAACCAAATTCTTAAATGGATCCTATCACTAGAGTGGTTAGGCGGTTGGCTAACCCATGGAATTGGATGGGGTTAGGCTGGACTGATGGATCCCTAAAATGAGACTCAATTCTATTATGGTACGATAGATGAATTAAATCCCGGATAGTCTTTGTTCTATGGAAAAGAATCAACGACTGTGCCTCTCGATGAGGAAAAAAGTGTTGGTCTCTATGATCCAAGTGCAAGTCTTTTCCTTGATTTGACCATGTGAGTTACTGGCTCGGTGGGATCAATTTGGTTAGTTAAGGCTCTTGACTACGTTAGAATAAAAATATCATGGAGGAATCACCCGTGCTTTCTGGGCGAGGGAAGATTTTTCGGGTTTGGAACCGAGGGATTAGTCTCTTGTCCGGATATCCGTGGGCAAGGCCCCGAGTGAGAGGCTCTCCCCTAACGCAAGAAGTGCTACTTTCGCTGCTAGCACCCCCAAATTCGTTGCGCGGAGGAGGAAGGGATCTTTCAGCTGGAAGATTGTTCTAAAGACAGCCGAATTTGTAAAAAAGGCAATTTTATATTGGGTGTGTAAGTGGTGTGACTATCTTGAAGTTTTCATGAAGCGCCGGGTAGGGGGCCTGGGAACTCTTTTCCCTGGTGCCTCGGACAAAACATAACCAAATTCCTAAATGGATCCTATCACTACAGTGGTTGGGTGGTTGGCTTGGGTGGTTGGCTAACCCATGGGATTGGGTTAGCCAACCGCGCAAAATGAGGTTAGGCTGGACTGGACTGATGGATCCCTAAAACGAGATGGGGTTAGGCTGGACTGATGGATCCCTAAAACGAGACTCAATTCTGTTATGGTACCCTAGATGAAGTAAATCTCGGACAGTCCTTGTTCTATGGAAAAGAATCAACGGCTGTGCCTCTCGATGAAGAAAAAAGTGTTGGTCTCTATGATCCAAGTGCAAGTCTTTTCCTTGATCTAACCATGTGACTTATATATTCGCTCAGATCAGTTCGGTTAGTTAAGGCCCTTGACTACGTTAGACTAAAAATATCCTGGAGGAATTGCCCGTGCTTTCTAGGCGGCGAGGGAAGTTTTTTCGGGTTCGCTTTTGGAAGAACCGAGGGATTAGTCTCTTGTCTGGATAGAGGCCCCGAGTGAGAGGTTCTGTCCTGCACACAAGGAGTGCTACTTCCACTGCTAGCACTCGCGAATTCGTTGCGTGAAGGGGGCAAAGATGTTTCAGCTTGTATTAGAGCGAATTGGCTAAACTGGAACAACCGAGAAGCCAGAAATGTCAAAAATTTATGAAGTAGCATTAAAAGGTTGTAATTGTGTGATGAAATTCATACAAATTAATATTCAGAATGAAGATTCATAAATAGGTAATTGGGTCTTCAGATGGAAGTACCATAATTGTATGGAAACCCTGACTTGCTTGAGGCCTAGACATGATGGTATTTACCTTATAATTCCAAGGACCGTTACTACCCGTATATACCGAGGATATAACTGCAGCTCTTTACTGGCAGTATATACGAGTAAATCTAAGACCTTGAAATTTTAAGCAAAAATGCTATCCAGATGATGAATTCGAATACTGGTTGATATGATTTTAAAATTTTGGTTGAGAATTGATGAGTTGATTTGGATTTTGATTGAAAGATGATGATTCTTGAATTCTAGTTGAAAGAAGATAAGTTGAACAAAACCACAATGAGGATGAATGGGACGAATCCCAATAATGATGTTAATAACTAGAATGGCGATAATGACTTCAGCAAATCACTATGAGATTAGTGGATTGTGCTTACACATTGCTGCTGTTAACACTTGACCCAGTGGATCAAGTTAAGGGATGACAAATTAAAAACCTGCATAAGTGAAATTCCCATGGAGGAATGTTTAGATGGAATTTTCGGTCTAATGGACCATTATTGTGTTAAGGATATGAATGATATATTCTGAATGAATTGTTATCTGATAATGAGTCTATATATTCTTCTTGTAGAAGGCATCTTTATCCTAGGATTTTGTTGGGTTGATCAGACTATAAGGAACCCCGAAAGTAGTTGGATCTTAAGGGAAAGAGTTGTCCTTCAGCTGCTGCGAGATGAGGACATCTCGCGTTTTTTAAGTGGGATAGGATGTAAGATTCCTCCGTCCAGCTTTTGAGGTGTAAACGAGTAAGAACCTCCCCTTCTGTTCTTGAAATTATTCCCCTCTCTGGAATAAAAGAAATATCTTGTTTTACTCTATTTTGACCTGGAGAGAGAAAATGTCTAGAGAGAGGTTATCTAAAATTGACATATTTTTGGATATAAAAATCCTCCTAGTGTCTAAAATGGTTTCCCTTGAAACAGAAATTCAAAAAGAACTTTCCAGTGTGCGAATTAATTGAAAAATGTGTATAAAGGACCTTAGTCACGATTTTCTGAAAATTTTGGATTATGGTCCAATTAAGGTTTCTATAGACCAATTGGACTAATCCAAGTGTGGGGATGAGATAAATCCAAGTGTGGGGATGAGATAAATCCAAAGAATAAAAAAAAATACCCAAAAATGAGTAAATGCTCACATAAGATGAAGAGTTGATTGAGTACAAGGTTTATTAGTTAAAAACTATGAGATATTATTAAAAAAGTGAGATATTTTGGAGGAATGATGAACTTTTGACACCTCGGTAAGGAAGGGGAGACCTTTAAGGTAGGTGCCTATTTCACACATGTGGATGAGTTTTTTAATTCAAAAAAAATGTGATATTTTTATCTCTCCTCTCTCATGGATCAACTCCTAGATCAAACCAAATAAAAAAGGGAGCTAAACTGGTCCAAATCTTGTCCAAATTCAGCCAAACTGAAGCTGGAAAATTATAGAACTTAGTTGGACTCAGTTAGTGGCTTCCCTCACTTATAAATAGACCCTCATTCTTTTGTATTCTCATCTTTGAGCTATACATTGAAATACTCATATTTTCTATTATCCCTTAAAAATCCTGAAGTTTTGGAGAGAGTGGAGCTTCTCTCTCTCTTCAACCTTCCTTGGAGCTTTCCTCTCAACACACTAACCAATTGATTGGTTGGGGGCTTCTTCTAAGATAGAGAAGCAAGCAAAATCAAGAGGTAAGGTGTAATTTCATGGTTTTTCTCTAATATTCTCAATGTTTTCACTTCTCAACCCCTCTCAAGCTTGAGAGGTTTCTAAATTAAGTGTTTATAATGCAAATCAAGCTTTTCTTAAGAGTTGTAATGAATAATTAAGAAAAGTTTATATTTATGCTTAATTAGGATGCTTTTTATGTTTATCTCTCTCTCCCCAAAAGAATGGTCATTCCTATGACTAATTCTCTATTCAAATGATGCTTCTCATTGATAAATTCTCAATTCACAAATCAAACTCTAGGCTGGTGAAGCTAGAGGTTAAGAAAGTGGCTTTTTATACTTTTATGCTTCTAAAATTATGATAATCTTATGATTTAAATCCATAAATTGGATTTAATTTTAGAAGATAGTTATACTATCATAATTGTATTACTAAGTTTATTCTTTTCAAAAATATTGAAAATTATCAGTAAAGCAGCGGAGCTATGGCAAATTTTTTAAGAAATTGATACATAATTCATTCTTATGCATAACGTGAAAAGAGGACTTCCTACCATATTCTAGGATTAGTCATCCTACGCTAAAAGAATGATTTTCATCACATTCAATGGAAAACTAATTTTTAAGGTTTATGCATAATTAAATAATTAAGAAAAGAGAAAATTATGGTAATTTTATTTAAATGATAAAAGAGAAATTCCCATGACATTTGAAATTCAATCATTTAAATGGAAAAAGTGGAATTCTCAGCATATTGGGTGTGTAAGTGCTGTGACTATCTTCTTGAAGTTTGCATGAAGCATCGGGTAGGGGGCCTGGGAACTCTTTTCCCTGGTACCCGGGACAAAACCTAACCAAATTCTTAAATGGATCCTATCACTAGAGTGGTTAGGCGGTTGGCTAACCCATGGAATTGGATGGGGTTAGGCTAGACTGATGGATCCCTAAAATGAGACTCAATTCTATTATGGTACGATAGATGAATTAAATCCCGGATAGTCTTTGTTCTATGGAAAAGAATCAACGACTGTGCCTCTCGATGAGGAAAAAAGTGTTGATCTCTATGATCCAAGTGCAAGTCTTTTCCTTGATTTGACCATGTGAGTTACTGGTTCGGTGGGATCAATTTGGTTAGTTAAGGCTCTTGACTACGTTAGAATAAAAATATCATGGAGGAATCACCCGTGCTTTCTGGGCGAGGGAAGTTTTTTCGGGTTTGGAACCGAGGGATTAGTCTCTTGTCCGGATATCCATGGGCAAGGCCCCGAAGTGAGAGGCTCTCCCCTACGCAAGAAGTGCTACTTTCGCTGCTAGCACCCCCAAATTCGTTGCCCGGAGGAGGAAGGGATCTTTCAGCTGGAAGATTGTTCTAAAGACAGCCGAATCTGTAAAAAAAGGCAATTTTATATTGGGTGTGTAAGTGGTGTGACTATCTTGAAGTTTTCATGAAGCGCCGGGTAGGGGGCCTGGGAACTCTTTTCCCTGGTACCTCGCACAAAACATAACCAAATTCCTAAATGGATCCTATCACTACAGTGGTTGGGTGGTTGGCTTGGGTGGTTGGCTAACCCATGGGATTGGGTTAGCCAACCGCGCAAAATGAGGTTAGGATGGACTGGACTGATGGATCCCTAAAACGAGATGGGGTTAGGCTGGACTGATGGATCCCTAAAACGAGACTCAATTCTGTTATGGTACCGTAGATGAAGTAAATCTCGGACAGTCCTTGTTCTATGGAAAAGAATCAACGGATGTGCCTCTCGATGAAGAAAAAAGTGTTGGTCTCTATGATCCAAGTGCAAGTCTTTTCCTTGATCTAACCATGTGACTTATATATTCGCTCAGATCAGTTCGGTTAGTTAAGGCCCTTGACTACGTTAGACTAAAAATATCCTGGAGGAATCGCCCGTGCTTTCTAGGCGAGGGAAGTTTTTCCGGGTTCGCTTTTGGAAGAACCGAGGGATTAGTCTCTTGTCTGGATAGAGGCCCCGAGTGAGAGGTTCTGTCCTGCACACAAGGAGTGCTACTTCCACTGCTAGCACTCCCGAGTTGCGTGGAGGGGGCAAAGATGTTTCAGCTTGTATTAGAGCGAATTGGCTAAACTGGAACAACCGAGAAGCCAGAAATGTCAAAAGTTTATGAAGTAGCATTAAAAGGTTGTAATTGTGTGATGAAATTCATACAAATTAATATTCAGAATGAAGATTCATAAATAGGTAATTGGGTCTTCAGATGGAAGTACCATAATTGTATGGAAACCCTGACTTGCTTGAGGCCTAGACATGATGGTATTTACCTTATAATTCCAAGGACCGTTACTACCCGTATATACCGAGGATATAACTGCAGCTCTTTACTGGCAGTATATACGAGTAAATCTAAGACCTTGAAATTATAAGCAAAAATGCTATCCAGATGATGAATTCGAATACTAGTTGATATGATTTTAAAATTCTGGTTGAGAATTGATGAGTTGATTTGGATTTTGATTGAAAGATGATGATTCTTGAATTCTAGTTGAAAGAAGATAAGTTGAACAAAACCACAATGAGGATGAATGGGACGAATCCCAATAATGATGTTAATAACTAGAATGGCGATAATGACTTCAGCAAATCACTATGAGATTAGTGGATTGTGCTTACACATTGCTGCTGTTAACACTTGACCCAGTGGATCAAGTTAAGGGATGACAAATTAAAAACCTGCATAAGTGAAATTCCCATGGAGGAATGTTTAGATGGAATTTTCGGTCTAATGGACCATTATTGTGTTAAGGATATGAATGATATATTCTGAATGAATTGTTATCTGATAATGAGTCTATATATTCTTCTTGTAGAAGGCATCTTTATCCTAGGATTTTGTTGGGTTGATCAGACTATAAGGAACCCCGAAAGCAGTTGGATCTTAAGGGAAAGAGTTGTCCTCCAGCTGCTGCGAGATGAGGACATCTCGCGTTTTTTAAGTGGGATAGGATGTAAGATTCCTCCCTCCAGCTTTTGAGGTGTAAACGAGTAAGAACCTCCCCTTCTGTTCTTGAAATTATTCCCCTCTCTGGAATAAAAGAAATATCTTGTTTTACTCTATTTTGACCTGGAGAGAGAAAATGTCTAGAGAGAGGTTATCTAAAATTGACATATTTTTGGATATAAAAATCCTCCTAGTGTCTAAAATGGTTTCCCTTGAAACAGAAATTCAAAAAGAACTTTCCAATGTGCGAATTAATTGAAAAATGTGTATAAAGGACCTTAGTCACGATTTTTTGAAAATTTTGGATTATGGTCCAATTAAGGTTTCTATAGACCAATTGGATTAATCCAATTGTGGGGATGAGATAAATCCAAAGAATAAAAAAAAATACCCAAAAATGAGTAAATGCTCACATAAGATGAAGAGTTGATTGAGTACAAGGTTTATTAGTTAAAAAATATGAGATATTATTAAAAAAGTGTGATATTTTGGAGGAATGATGAACTTTTGACACCTTGGTAAGGAAGGGGAGACCTTTAAGGTAGGTGCCTATTTCACACATGTGGATGAGTTTTTTAATTCAAAAAAAATGTGATATTTTTATCTCTCCTCTCTCATGGATCAACTCCTGGATCAAACCAAATAAAAAAGGGAGCTAAACTGGTCCAAATCTTGTCCAAATTCAGCCAAACTGAAGCTGGAAAATTATAGAACTTAGTTGGACTCAGTTAGTGGCTTCCCTCACTTATAAATAGACCCTCATTCTTTTGTATTCTCATCTTTGAGCTATACATTGAAATACTCATATTTTCTATTATCCCTAAAAAATCCTCAACTTTTGGAGAGAGTGGAGCTTCTCTCTCTCTTCAACCTTCCTTGGAGCTTTCCTCTCAACACACTAACCAATTGATTCGTTGGGGGCTTCTTCTAAGATAGAGAAGCAAGCAAAATCAAGAGGTAAGGTGTAATTTCATGGTTTTTCTCTAATATTATCAATGTTTTCACTTCTCAACCCCTCTCAAGCTTGAGAGGTTTCTAAATTAAGTGTTTATAATGCAAATCAAGCTTTTCTTAAGAGTTGTAATGAATAATTAAGAAAAGTTTATATTTATGCTTAATTAGGATGCTTTTTATGTTTATCTCTCTCTCCCCAAAAGAATGGTCATTCCTATGACTAATTCTCTATTCAAATGATGCTTCTCATTGATAAATTCTCAATTCACAAATCAAACTCTAGGCTTGTGAAGCTAGAGGTTAAGAAAGTGGCTTTTTATACTTTTATGCTTCTAAAATTATGATAATCTTATGATTTAAATCCATAAATTGGATTTAATTTTAGAAGATAGTTATACTATCATAATTGTATTACTAAGTTTATTCTTTTCAAAAATATTGAAAATTATCAGTAAAGCAGCGGAGCTATGGCAAAATTTTTAAGAAATTGATACATAATTCATTCTTATGCATAACGTGAAAAGAGGACTTCCTACCATATTCTAGGATTGGTCATCCTACGCTAAAAGAATGATTTTCATCACATTCAATGGAAAACTAATTTTTAAGGTTTATGCATAATTAAATAATTAAGAAAAGAGAAAATTATGGTAATTTTATTTAAATGATAAAAGAGAAATTCCCATGACATTTGAAATTCAATCATTTAAATGGGAAAAGTGGAATTCTCAGCATATTGGGTGTGTAAGTGCTGTGACTATCTTCTTGAAGTTTGCATGAAGCATCGGGTAGGGGGCCTGGGAACTCTTTTCCCTGGTACCCGGGACAAAACCTAACCAAATTCTTAAATGGATCCTATCACTAGAGTGGTTAGGCGGTTGGCTAACCCATGGAATTGGATGGGGTTAGGCTGGACTGATGGATCCCTAAAATGAGACTCAATTCTATTATGGTACGATAGATGAATTAAATCCCGGATAGTCTTTGTTCTATGGAAAAGAATCAACGACTGTGCCTCTCGATGAGGAAAAAAGTGTTGGTCTCTATGATCCAAGTGCAAGTCTTTTCCTTGATTTGACCATGTGAGTTACTGGTTCGGTGGGATCAATTTGGTTAGTTAAGGCTCTTGACTACGTTAGAATAAAAATATCATGGAGGAATCACCCGTGCTTTCTAGGCGAGGGAAGTTTTTTCGGGTTTGGAACCGAGGGATTAGTCTCTTGTCCGGATATCCGTGGGCAAGGCCCCGAGTGAGAGGCTCTCCCCTACGCAAGAAGTGCTACTTTTGCTGCTAGCACCCCCAAATTCGTTGCGCGGAGGAGGAAGGGATCTTTCAGCTGGAAGATTGTTCTAAAGACAGCCGAATCTGTAAAAAAGGCAATTTTATATTGGGTGTGTAAGTGGTGTGACTATCTTGAAGTTTTCATGAAGCGCCGGGTAGGGGACATGGGAACTCTTTTCCCTGGTACCTCGGACAAAACATAACCAAATTCCTAAATGGATCCTATCACTACAGTGGTTGGGTGGTTGGCTAACCCATGGGATTGAGTTAGCCAACCGCGTAAAATGAGGTTAGGCTGGACTGGACTGATGGATCCCTAAAACGAGATGGGGTTAGGCTGGACTGATGGATCCCTAAAACGAGACTCAATTCTGTTATGGTACCGTAGATGAAGTAAATCTCGGACAGTCCTTGTTCTATGGAAAAGAATCAACGGCTGTGCCTCTCGATGAAGAAAAAAGTGTTGGTCTCTATGATCCAAGTGCAAGTCTTTTCCTTGATCTAACCATGTGACTTATATATTCGCTCAGATCAGTTCGGTTAGTTAAGGCCCTTGACTACGTTAGACTAAAAATATCCTGGAGGAATCGCCCGTGCTTTCTAGGCGAGGGAAGTTTTTCCGGGTTCGCTTTTGGAAGAACCGAGGGATTAGTCTCTTGTCTAGATAGAGGCCCCAAGTGAGAGGTTCTGTCCTGCACACAAGGAGTGCTACTTCCACTGCTAGCACTCCCGAATTCGTTGCGTGGAGGGGGCAAAGATGTTTCAGCTTGTATTAGAGCGAATTGGCTAAACTGGAACAACCGAGAAGCCAGAAATGTCAAAAATTTATGAAGTAGCATTAAAAGGTTGTAATTGTGTGATGAAATTCATACAAATTAATATTCAGAATGAAGATTCATAAATAGGTAATTGGGTCTTCAGATGGAAGTACCATAATTGTATGGAAACCCTGACTTGCTTGAGGCCTAGACATGATGGTATTTATCTTATAATTCCAAGGACCGTTACTACCCGTATATACCGAGGATATAACTGCAGTTCTTTACTGGCAGTATATACGAGTAAATCTAAGACCTTGAAATTATAAGCAAAAATGCTATCCAGATGATGAATTCGAATACTGGTTGATATGATTTTAAAATTCTGGTTGAGAATTGATGAGTTGATTTGGATTTTGATTGAAAGATGATGATTCTTGAATTCTAGTTGAAAGAAGATAAGTTGAACAAAACCACAATGAGGATGAATGGGACGAATCCCAATAATGATGTTAATAACTAGAATGGCGATAATGACTTCAGTAAATCACTATGAGATTAGTGGATTGTGCTTACACATTGCTGCTGTTAACACTTGACCCAGTGGATCAAGTTAAGGGATGACAAATTAAAAACCTGCATAAGTGAAATTCCCATGGAGGAATGTTTAGATGGAATTTTCGGTCTAATGGACCATTATTGTGTTAAGGATATGAATGATATATTCTGAATGAATTGTTATCTGATAATGAGTCTATATGTTCTTCTTGTAGAAGGCATCTTTATCCCAAGATTTTGTTGGGTTGATCAGACTATAAGGAACCCCGAAAGCAGTTGGATCTTAAGGGAAAGAGTTGTCCTCCAGCTGCTGCGAGATGAGGACATCTCGCATTTTTTAAGTGGGACAGGATGTAAGATTCCTCCCTCCAGCTTTTGAGGTGTAAACGAGTAAGAACCTCCCCTTCTGTTCTTGAAATTATTCCCCTCTCTGGAATAAAAGAAATATCTTGTTTTACTCTATTTTGACCTGGAGAGAGAAAATGTCTAGAGAGAGGTTATCTAAAATTGACATATTTTTGGATATAAAAATCCTCCTAGTGTCTAAAATGGTTTCCCTTGAAACAGAAATTCAAAAAGAACTTTCCAATGTGCGAATTAATTGAAAAATGTGTATAAAGGACCTTAGTCACGATTTTCTGAAAATTTTGGATTATGGTCCAATTAAGGTTTCTATAGACCAATTGGATTAATCCAAGTGTGGCGATGAGATAAATCCAAAGAATAAAAAAAATACCCAAAAATGAGTAAATGCTCACATAAGATGAAGAGTTGATTGAGTACAAGGTTTATTAGTTAAAAACTATGAGATATTATTAAAAAAGTGAGATATTTTGGAGGAATGATGAACTTTTGACACCTTGGTAAGGAAGGGGAGACCTTTAAGGTAGGTGCCTATTTCACACATGTGGATGAGTTTTTTAATTCAAAAAAAATGTGATATTTTTATCTCTCCTCTCTCATGGATCAACTCCTGGATCAAACCAAATAAAAAAGGGAGCTAAGGTCCAAATCTTGTCCAAATTCAGCCAAACTGAAGCTGGAAAATTCAGCCAAACTGAAGCTGGAAAATTATAGAACTTAGTTGGACTCAATTAGTGGCTTCCCTCACTTATAAATAGACCCTCATTCTTTTGTATTCTCATCTTTGAGCTATACATTGAAATACTCATATTTTCTATTATCCCTTAAAAATCCTCAACTTTTTTAGACAGTGGAGCTTCTCTCTCTCTTCAACCTTCCTTGGAGCTTTCCTCTCAACACACTAACCAATTGATTCGTTGGGGGCTTCTTCTAAGATAGAGAAGCAAGCAAAATCAAGAGGTAAGGTGTAATTTCATGGTTTTGTCTCTAATGTTCTCAATGTTTTCACTTCTCAACCCCTCTCAAGCTTGAGAGGTTTCTAAATTAAGTGTTTATAATGCAAATCAAGCTTTTCTTAAGAGTTGTATAATGAATAATTAAGAAAAGTTTATATTTATGCTTAATTAGGATGCTTTTTATGTTTATCTCTCTCTCCCCAAAAGAATGGTCATTCCTATGACTAATTCTCTATTCAAATGATGCTTCTCATTGATAAATTCTCAATTCACAAATCAAACTCTAGGCTTGTGAAGCTAGAGGTTAAGAAAGTGGCTTTTTATACTTTTATGCTTCTAAAATTATGATAATCTTATGATTTAAATCCATAAATTGGATTTAATTTTAGAAGATAGTTATACTATCATAATTGTATTACTAAGTTTATTCTTTTCAAAAATATTGAAAATTATCAGTAAAGCAGCGGAGCTATGGCAAAATTTTTAAGAAATTGATACATAATTCATTCTTATGCATAACGTGAAAAGAGGACTTCCTACAATATTCTAGGATTGGTCATCCTACGCTAAAAGAATGATTTTCATCACATTCAATGGAAAACTAATTTTTAAGGTTTATGCATAATTAAATAATTAAGAAAAGAGAAAATTATGGTAATTTTATTTAAATGATAAAAGAGAAATTCCCATGACATTTGAAATTCAATCATTTAAATGGGAAAAGTGGAATTCTCAGCATATTGGGTGTGTAAGTGCTGTGACTATCTTCTTGAAGTTTGCATGAAGCATCGGGTAGGGGGCCTGGGAACTCTTTTCCCTGGTACCCGGGACAAAACCTAACCAAATTCTTAAATGGATCCTATCACTAGAGTGGTTAGGCGGTTGGCTAACCCATGGAATTGGATGGGGTTAGGCTGGACTGATGGATCCCTAAAATGAGACTCAATTCTATTATGGTACGATAGATGAATTAAATCCCGGATAGTCTTTGTTCTATGGAAAAGAATCAACGACTGTGCCTCTCGATGAGGAAAAAAGTGTTGGTCTCTATGATCCAAGTGCAAGTCTTTTCCTTGATTTGACCATGTGAGTTACTGGTTCGGTGGGATCAATTTGGTCAGTTAAGGCTCTTGACTACGTTAGAATAAAAATATCATGGAGGAATCACCCGTGCTTTCTAGGCGAGGGAAGATTTTTTGGGTTTGGAACCGAGGGATTAGTCTCTTGTCCGGATATCCGTGGGCAAGGCCCCGAGTGAGAGGCTCTCCCCTACGCAAGAAGTGCTACTTTCGCTGCTAGCACCCCCAAATTCGTTGCGCGGAGGAGGAAGGGATCTTTCAGCTGGAAGATTGTTCTAAAGACAGCCGAATCTGTAAAAAAGGCAATTTTATATTGGGTGTGTAAGTGGTGTGACTATCTTGAAGTTTTCATGAAGCGCCGGGTAGGGGGCGTGGGAACTCTTTTCCCTGGTACCTCGGACAAAACATAACCAAATTCCTAAATGGATGCTATCACTACAGTGGTTGGGTGGTTGGCTTGGGTGGTTGGCTAACCCATGGGATTCAGTTAGCCAACCGCGCAAAATGAGGTTAGGCTGGACTGGACTGATGGATCCCTAAAACGAGATGGGGTTAGGCTGGACTGATGGATCCCTAAAACGAGACTCAATTCTGTTATGGTACCGTAGATGAAGTAAATCTCGGACAGTCCTTGTTCTATGGAAAAGAATCAACGGCTGTGCCTCTCGATGAAGAAAAAAGTGTTGGTCTCTATGATCCAAGTGCAAGTCTTTTCCTTGATCTAACCATGTGACTTCTATATTCGCTCAGATCAGTTCGGTTAGTTAAGGCCCTTGACTACGTTAGACTAAAAATATCCTGGAGGAATCGCCCGTGCTTTCTAGGCGAGGGAAGTTTTTCCGGGTTCGCTTTTGGAAGAACCGAGGGATTAGTCTCTTGTCTGGATAGAGGCCCCGAGTGAGAGGTTCTGTCCTGCACACAAGGAGTGCTACTTCCACTGCTAGCACTCCCGAATTCGTTGCGTGGAGGGGGCAAAGATGTTTCAGCTTGTATTAGAGCGAATTGGCTAAACTGGAACAACCGAGAAGCCAGAAATGTCAAAAATTTATGAAGTAGCATTAAAAGGTTGTAATTGTGTGATGAAATTCATACAAATTAATATTCAGAATGAAGATTCATAAATAGGTAATTGGGTCTTCAGATGGAAGTACCATAATTGTATGGAAACCCTGACTTGCTTGAGGCCTAGACATGATGGTATTTATCTTATAATTCCAAGGACCGTTACTACCCGTATATACCGAGGATATAACTGCAGTTCTTTACTGGCAGTATATACGAGTAAATCTAAGACCTTGAAATTATAAGCAAAAATGCTATCCAGATGATGAATTCGAATACTGGTTGATATGATTTTAAAATTCTGGTTGAGAATTGATGAGTTGATTTGGATTTTGATTGAAAGATGATGATTCTTGAATTCTAGTTGAAAGAAGATAAGTTGAACAAAACCACAATGAGGATGAATGGGACGAATCCCAATAATGATGTTAATAACTAGAATGGCAATAATGACTTCAGTAAATCACTATGAGATTAGTGGATTGTGCTTACACATTACTGCTGTTAACACTTGACCCAGTGGATCAAGTTAAGGGATGACAAATTAAAAACCTGCATAAGTGAAATTCCCATGGAGGAATGTTTAGATGGAATTTTCGGTCTAATCGACCATTATTGTGTTAAGGATATGAATGATATATTCTGAATGAATTGTTATCTGATAATGAGTCTATATGTTCTTCTTGTAGAAGGCATCTTTATCCCAGGATTTTGCTGGGTTGATCAGACTATAAGGAACCCCGAAAGCAGTTGGATCTTAAGGGAAAGAGTTGTCCTCCAGCTGCTGCGAGATGAGGACATCTCGCGTTTTTTAAGTGGGACAGGATGTAAGATTCCTCCCTCCAGCTTTTGAGGTGTAAACGAGTAAGAACCTCCCCTTCTGTTCTTGAAATTATTCCCCTCTCTGGAATAAAAGAAATATCTTGTTTTACTCTATTTTGACCTGGAGAGAGAAAATGTCTAGAGAGAGGTTATCTAAAATTGATATATTTTTGGATATAAAAATCCTCCTAGTGTCTAAAATGGTTTCCCTTGAAACAGAAATTCAAAAAGAACTTTCCAATGTGCGAATTAATTGAAAAATGTGTATAAAGGACCTTAGTCACGATTCTCTGAAAATTTTGGATTATGGTCCAATTAAGGTTTCTATAGACCAATTGGATTAATCCAAGTGTGGGGATGAGATAAATCCAAAGAATAAAAAAAAATACCCAAAAATGAGTAAATGCTCATATAAGATGAAGAGTTGATTGAGTACAAGGTTTATTAGTTAAAAACTATGAGATATTATTAAAAAAGTGAGATATTTTGGAGGAATGATGAACTTTTGACACCTTGGTAAGGAAGGGGAGACCTTTAAGGTAGGTGCCTATTTCACACATGTAGATGAGTTTTTTAATTCAAAAAAAATGTGATATTTTTATCTCTCCTCTCTCATGGATCAACTCCTGGATCAAACCAAATAAAAAAGGGAGCTAAACTGGTCCAAATCTTGTCCAAATTCAGCCAAACTGAAGCTGGAAAATTCAGCCAAACTGAAGCTGGAAAATTATAGAACTTAGTTGGACTCAGTTAGTGGCTTCCCTCACTTATAAATAGACCCTCATTCTTTTGTATTCTCATCTTTGAGCTATACATTGAAATACTCATATTTTCTATTATCCCTTAAAAATCCTCAACTTTTTTAGACAGTGGAGCTTCTCTCTCTCTTCAACCTTCCTTGGAGCTTTCCTCTCAACACACTAACCAATTGATTGGTTGGGGGCTTCTTCTAAGATAGAGAAGCAAGCAAAATCAAGAGGTAAGGTGTAATTTCATGGTTTTTCTCTAATGTTCTCAATGTTTTCACTTCTCAACCCCTCTCAAGCTTGAGAGGTTTCTAAATTAAGTGTTTATAATGCAAATCAAGCTTTTCTTAAGAGTTGTATAATGAATAATTAAGAAAAGTTTATATTTATGCTTAATTAGGATGCTTTTTATGTTTATCTCTCTCTCCCCAAAAGAATGGTCATTCCTATGACTAATTCTCTATTCAAATGATGCTTCTCATTGATAAATTCTCAATTCACAAATCAAACTCTAGGCTTGTGAAGCTAGAGGTTAAGAAAGTGGCTTTTTGTACTTTTATGCTTCTAAAATTATGATAATCTTATGATTTAAATCCATAAATTGGATTTAATTTTAGAAGATAGTTATACTATCATAATTGTATTACTAAGTTTATTCTTTTCAAAAATATTAAAAATTATCAGTAAAGCAGCGGAGCTATGGCAAAATTTTTAAGAAATCGATACATAATTCATTCTTATGCATAACGTGAAAAGAGGACTTCCTACCATATTCTAGGATTGGTCATCCTACGCTAAAAGAATGATTTTCATCACATTCAATGGAAAACTAATTTTTAAGGTTTATGCATAATTAAATAATTAAGAAAAGAGAAAATTATGGTAATTTTATTTAAATGATAAAAGAGAAATTCCCATGACATTTGAAATTCAATCATTTAAATGGAAAAAGTGGAATTCTCAGCATATTGGGTGTGTAAGTGCTGTGACTATCTTCTTGAAGTTTGCATGAAGCATCGGGTAGGGGGCCTGGGAACTCTTTTCCCTGGTACCCGGGACAAAACCTAACCAAATTCTTAAATGGATCCTATCACTAGAGTGGTTAGGCGGTTGGCTAACCCATGGAATTGGATGGGGTTAGGCTGGACTGATGGATCCCTAAAATGAGACTCAATTCTATTATGGTACGATAGATGAATTAAATCCCGGATAGTCTTTGTTCTATGGAAAAGAATCAATGACTGTGCCTCTCGATGAGGAAAAAAGTGTTGGTCTCTATGATCCAAGTGCAAGTCTTTTCCTTGATTTGACCATGTGAGTTACTGGTTCGGTGGGATTAATTTGGTTAGTTAAGGCTCTTGACTACCTTAGAATAAAAATATCATGGAGGAATCACCCGTGCTTTCTAGGCGAGGGAAGATTTTTTGGGTTTGGAACCGAGGGATTAGTCTCTTGTCCGGATATCCGTGGGCAAGGCCCCGAGTGAGAGGCTCTCCCCTACGCAAGAAGTGCTACTTTCGCTGCTAGCACCCCCAAATTCGTTGCGCGAAGGAGGAAGGGATCTTTCAGCTGGAAGATTGTTCTAAAGACAGCCGAATCTGTAAAAAAGGTAATTTTATATTGGGTGTGTAAGTGGTGTGACTATCTTGAAGTTTTCATGAAGCGCCGGGTAGGGGGCGTGGGAACTCTTTTCCCTGGTACCTCGGACAAAACATAACCAAATTCCTAAATGGATGCTATCACTACAGTGGTTGGGTGGTTGGCTTGGGTGGTTGGCTAACCCATGGGATTGAGTTAGCCAACCGCGCAAAATGAGGTTAGGCTGGACTGGACTGATGGATCCCTAAAACGAGATGGGGTTAGGCTGGACTGATGGATCCCTAAAACGAGACTCAATTCTGTTATGGTACCGTAGATGAAGTAAATCTCGGACAGTCCTTGTTCTATGGAAAAGAATCAACGGCTGTGCCTCTCGATGAAGAAAAAAGTGTTGGTCTCTATGATCCAAGTGCAATTCTTTTCCTTGATCTAACCATGTGACTTATATATTCGCTCAGATCAGTTAAGTTAGTTAAGGCCCTTGACTACGTTAGACGAAAAATATCCTGGAGGAATCGCCCGTGCTTTCTAGGCGAGGGAAGTTTTTCCGGGTTCGCTTTTGGAAGAACCGAGGGATTAGTCTCTTGTCTGGATAGAGGCCCCGAGTGAGAGGTTCTGTCCTGCACACAAGGAGTGCTACTTCCACTGCTAGCACTCCCGAATTCGTTGCGTGGAGGGGGCAAAGATGTTTCAGCTTGTATTAGAGCGAATTGGCTAAACTGGAACAACCGAGAAGCCAGAAATGTCAAAAATTTATGAAGTAGCATTAAAAGGTTGTAATTGTGTGATGAAATTCATACAAATTAATATTCAGAATGAAGATTCATAAATAGGTAATTGGGTCTTCAGATGGAAGTACCATAATTGTATGGAAACCCTGACTTGCTTGAGGCCTAGACATGATGGTATTTATCTTATAATTCCAAGGACCATTACTACCCGTATATACCGAGGATATAACTGCAGCTCTTTACTGGCAGTATATACGAGTAAATCTAAGACCTTGAAATTATAAGCAAAAATGCTATCCAGATGATGAATTCGAATACTAGTTGATATGATTTTAAAATTCTGGTTGAGAATTGATGAGTTGATTTGGATTTTGATTGAAAGATGATGATTCTTGAATTCTAGTTGAAAGAAGATAAGTTGAACAAAACCACAATGAGGATGAATGGGACGAATCCCAATAATGATGTTAATAACTAGAATGGCGATAATGATTTCAATAAATCACTATGAGATTAGTGGATTGTGCTTACACATTGCTGCTGTTAACACTTGACCCAGTGGATCAAGTTAAGGGATGACAAATTAAAAACCTGCATAAGTGAAATTCCCATGGAGGAATGTTTAGATGGAATTTTCGGTCTAATCGACCATTATTGTGTTAAGGATATGAATGATATATTCTGAATGAATTGTTATCTGATAATGAGTCTATATGTTCTTCTTGTAGAAGGCATCTTTATCCCAGGATTTTGTTGGGTTGATCAGACTATAAGGAACCCCGAAAGCAGTTGGATCTTAAGGGAAAGAGTTGTCCTCCAGCTGCTGCGAGATGAGGACATCTTGCGTTTTATAAGTGGGACAGGATGTAAGATTCCTCCCTCCAGCTTTTGAGGTAACGAGTAAGAACCTCCCCTTCTGTTCTTGAAATTATTCCCCTCTCTGGAATAAAAGAAATATCTTGTTTTACTCTATTTTGACCTGGAGAGAGAAAATGTCTAGAGAGAGGTTATCTAAAATTGATATATTTTTGGATATAAAAATCCTCCTAGTGTCTAAAATGGTTTCCCTTGAAACAAAAATTCAAAAAGAACTTTCCAATGTGCGAATTAATTGAAAAATGTGTATAAAGGACCTTAGTCACGATTTTCTGAAAATTTTGGATTATGGTCCAATTAAGGTTTCTATAGACCAATTGGATTAATCCAAGTGTGGGGATGAGATAAATCCAAAGAATAAAAAAAAATACCCAAAAATGAGTAAATGCTCACATAAGATGAAGAGTTGATTGAGTACAAGGTTTATTAGTTAAAAACTATGAGATATTATTAAAAAAGTGAGATATTTTGGAGGAATGATGAACTTTTGACACCTTGGTAAGGAAGGGGAGACCTTTAAGGTAGGTGCCTATTTCACACATGTGGATGAGTTTTTTAATTCAAAAAAAATGTGATATTTTTATCTCTCCTCTCTCATGGATCAACTCCTGGATCAAACCAAATAAAAAAGGGAGCTAAACTGGTCCAAATCTTGTCCAAATTCAACCAAACTGAAGCTGGAAAATTCAGCCAAACTGAAGCTGGAAAATTATAGAACTTAGTTGGACTCAGTTAGTGGCTTCCCTCACTTATAAATAGACCCTCATTCTTTTGTATTCTCATCTTTGAGCTATACATTGAAATACTCATATTTTCTATTATCCCTTAAAAATCCTCAACTTTTTTAGACAGTGGAGCTTCTCTCTCTCTTCAACCTTCCTTGGAGCTTTCCTCTCAACACACTAACCAATTGATTGGTTGGGGGCTTCTTCTAAGATAGAGAAGCAAGCAAAATCAAGAGGTAAGGTGTAATTTCATGGTTTTTCTCTAATGTTCTCAATGTTTTCACTTCTCAACCCCTCTCAAGCTTGAGAGGTTTCTAAATTAAGTGTTTATAATGCAAATCAAGCTTTTCTTAAGAGTTGTATAATGAATAATTAAGAAAAGTTTATATTTATGCTTAATTAGGATGCTTTTTATGTTTATCTCTCTCTCCCCAAAAGAATGGTCATTCCTATGACTAATTCTCTATTCAAATGATGCTTCTCATTGATAAATTCTCAATTCACAAATCAAACTCTAGGCTTGTGAAGCTAGAGGTTAAGAAAGTGGCTTTTTATAATTTTATGCTTCTAAAATTATGATAATCTTATGATTTAAATCCATAAATTGGATTTAATTTTAGAAGATAGTTATACTATCATAATTGTATTACTAAGTTTATTCTTTTCAAAAATATTGAAAATTATCAGTAAAGCAGCGGAGCTATGGCAAAATTTTTAAGAAATTGATACATAATTCATTCTTATGCATAACGTGAAAAGAGGACTTCCTACTATATTCTAGGATTGATCATCCTACGCTAAAAGAATGATTTTCATCACATTCAATGGAAAACTAATTTTTAAGGTTTATGCATAATTAAATAATTAAGAAAAGAGAAAATTATGGTAATTTTATTTAAATGATAAAAGAGAAATTCCCATGACATTTGAAATTCAATCATTTAAATGGGAAAAGTGGAATTCTCAGCATATTGGGTGTGTAAGTGCTGTGACTATCTTCTTGAAGTTTGCATGAAGCATCGGGTAGGGGGCCTGGGAACTCTTTTCCCTGGTACCCGGGACAAAACCTAACCAAATTCTTAAATGGATCCTATCACTAGAGTGGTTAGGCAGTTGGCTAACCCATGGAATTGGATGGGGTTAGGCTAGACTGATGGATCCCTAAAATGAGACTCAATTCTGTTATGGTACGATAGATGAATTAAATCCCGGATAGTCTTTGTTCTATGGAAAAGAATCAACGACTGTGCCTCTCGATGAGGAAAAAAGTGTTGGTCTCTATGATCCAAGTGCAAGTCTTTTCCTTGATTTGACCATGTGAGTTACTGGTTCGGTGGGATCAATTTGGTTAGTTAAGGCTCTTGACTACGTTAGAATAAAAATATCATGGAGGAATCACCCGTGCTTTCTGGGCGAGGGAAGATTTTTCGGGTTTGGAACCGAGGGATTAGTCTCTTGTCCGGATATCCGTGGGCAAGGCCCCGAGTGAGAGGCTCTCCCCTACGCAAGAAGTGCTACTTTCGCTGCTAGCATCCCCAAATTCGTTGCGCGGAGGAGGAAGGGATCTTTCAGCTGGAAGATTGTTCTAAAGACAGCCGAATCTGTAAAAAAGGCAATTTTATATTGGGTGTGTAAGTGGTGTGACTATCTTGAAGTTTTCATGAAGCGCCGGGTAGGGGGCCTGGGAACTCTAATCCCTGGTACCTCGGACAAAACATAACCAAATTCCTAAATGGATCCTATCACTACAGTGGTTGGGTGGTTGGCTAACCCATGGGATTGGGTTAGCCAACCGCGCAAAATGAGGTTAGGTTGGACTGGGATGGGGTTAGGCTGGACTGATGGATCCCTAAAACGAGACTCAATTCTGTTATGGTACAGTAGATGAAGTAAATCTCGGACAGTCCTTGTTCTATGGAAAAGAATCAACGGCTGTGCCTCTCGATGAAGAAAAAAGTGTTGGTCTCTATGATCCAAGTGCAAGTCTTTTCCTTGATCTAACCATGTGACTTATATGTTCGCTCGGATCAGTTCGGTTAGTTAAGGCTCTTGCCTACGTTAGACTAAAACTATCCTGGAGGAATCGCCCGTGCTTTCTAGGCGAGGGAAGTTTTTCCGGGTTCGCTTTTGGAAGAACCGAGGGATTAGTCTCTTGTCTAGATAGAGGCCCCGAGTGAGAGGTTCTGTCCTGCACACAAGGAGTGCTACTTCCATTGCTAGCACTCTCGAATTCGTTGCGTGGAGGGGGCAAAGATGTTTCAGCTTGTATTAGAGCGAATTGGCTAAACTGGAACAATCGAGAAGCCAGAAATGTCAAAAATTTATGAAGTAGCGTTAAAAGGTTGTAATTGTGTGATGAAATTCATACAAATTAATATTCAGAATGAAGATTCATAAATAGGTAATTGGGTCTTCAGATGGAAGTACCATAATTGTATGGAATCCCTGACTTGCTTGAGGCCTAGACATGATGGTATTTACCTTATAATTCCAAGGACCGTTACTACCCGTATATACCGAGGGTATAACTGCAGCTCTTTACTGGCAGTATATACGAGTAAATCTAAGACCTTGAAATTATAAGCAAAAATGCTATCCAGATGATGAATTCGAATACTGGTTGATATGATTTTAAAATTCTGGTTGAGAATTGATGAGTTGATTTGGATTTTGATTGAAAGATGATGATTCTTGAATTCTAGTTGAAAGAAGATAAGTTGAACAAAACCACAATGAGGATGAATGGGACGAATCCCAATAATGATGTTAATAACTAGAATGGCGATAATGACTTCAGCAAATCACTATGAGATTAGTGGATTGTGCTTACACATTGCTGCTAATAACACTTGACCCAGTGGATCAAGTTAAGGGATGACAAATTGAAAACCTGCATAAGTGAAATTCCCATGGAGGAATGTTTAGATGGAATTTTCGGTCTAATGGACCATTATTGTGTTAAGGATATGAATGATATATTCTGAATGAATTGTTATCTGATAATGAGTCTATATGTTCTTCTTGTAGAAGGCATCTTTATCCCAGGATTTTGTTGGGTTGATCAGACTATAAGGAACCCCGAAAGCAGTTGGATCTTAAGGGAAAGAGTTGTCCTCCAGCTGCTGCGAGATGAGGACATCTCGCATTTTTTAAGTGGGATAGGATGTAAGATTCCTCCCTCCAGCTTTTGAGGTGTAAACGAGTAAGAACCTCCCCTTCTGTTCTTGAAATTATTCCCCTCTCTGGAATAAAAGAAAGATCTTGTTTTACTCTATTTTGACCTGGAGAGAGAAATTATCTAGAGAGAGGTTATCTAAAATTGACATATTTTTGGATATAAAAATCCTCCTAGTGTCTAAAGTGGTTTCCCTTGAAACGGGAATTCAAAAAGAACTTTCCAATGTGCGAATTAATTGAGAAATGTGTATAAAGGACCTTAGTCACGATTTTCTGAAAATTTTGGATTATGGTCCAATTAAGGTTTCTATAGACCAATTGGATTAATCCAAGTGTGGGGATGAGATAAATCCAAAGAATAAAAGAAAATACCCAAAAATGAGTAAATGCTCACATAAGATGAAGAGTTGATTGAGTACAAGGTTTATTAGTTAAAAACTATGAGATATTATTAAAAAAGTGAGATATTTTGGAGGAATGATGAACTTTTGACACCTTGGTAATGAAGGGGAGACCTTTAAGGTAGGTGCCTATTTCACACATGTGGATGAGTTTTTTAATTCAAAAAAAATGTGATATTTTTATCTCTCCTCTCTCATGGATCAACTCCTGGATCAAACCAAATAAAAAAGGGAGCTAAACTGGTCCGAATCTTGTCCAAATTCAGCCAAACTGAAGCTGGAAAATTCAGCCAAACTGAAGCTGGAAAATTATAGAACTTAGTTGGACTCAGTTAGTGGCTTCCCTCACTTATAAATAGACCCTCATTCTTTTGTATTCTCATCTTTGAGCTATACATTGAAATACTCATATTTTCTATTATCCCTTAAAAATCCTCAACTTTTGGAGAGAGTGGAGCTTCTCTCTCTCTTCAACCTTCCTTAATGGAGCTTTCCTCTCAACACACTAACCAATTGATTGGTTGGGGGCTTCTTCTAAGATAGAGAAGCAAGCAAAATCAAGAGGTAAGGTGTAATTTCATGGTTTTTCTCTAATATTCTCAATGTTTTCACTTCTCAACCCCTCTCAAGCTTGAGAGGTTTCTAAATTAAGTGTTTATAATGCAAATCAAGCTTTTCTTAAGAGTTGTAATGAATAATTAAGAAAAGTTTATATTTATGCTTAATTAGGATGATTTTTATGTTTATCTCTCTCTCCCCAAAAGAATGGTCATTCCTATGACTAATTCTCTATTCAAATGATGTTTCTCATTGATAAATTCTCAATTCACAAATCAAACTCTAGGCTTGTTAAGCTAGAGGTTAAGAAAGTGGCTTTTTATACTTTTATGCTTCTAAAATTATGATAATCTTATGATTTAAATCCATAAATTGGATTTAATTTTAGAAGATAGTTATACTATCATAATTGTATTACTAAGTTTATTCTTTTCAGAAATATTGAAAATTATCAGTAAAGCAGCGGAGTTATGGCAAAATTTTTAAGAAATTGATACATAATTCATTCTTATGCATAACGTGAAAAGAGGACTTCCTACCATATTCTAGGATTGGTCATCCTACGCTAAAAGAATGATTTTCATCACATTCAATGGAAAACTAATTTTTAAGGTTTATGCATAATTAAATAATTAAGAAAAGAGAAAATTATGGTAATTTTATTTAAATGATAAAAGAGAAATTCCCATGACATTTGAAATTCAATCATTTAAATGGGAAAAGTGGAATTCTCAGCATATTGGGTGTGTAAGTGCTGTGACTGTCTTCTTGAAGTTTGCATGAAGCATCGGGTAAGGGGCCTGGGAACTCTTTTCCCTGGTACCCGGGACAAAACCTAACCAAATTCTTAAATGGATCCTATCACTAGAGTGGTTAGGCGGTTGGCTAACCCATGGAATTGGATGGGGTTAGGCTGGACTGATGGATCCCTAAAATGAGACTCAATTCTATTATGGTACGATAGATAAATTAAATCCCGGATAGTCTTTGTTCTATGGAAAAGAATCAACGACTGTGCCTCTCGATGAGGAAAAAAGTGTTGGTCTCTATGATCCAAGTGTAAGTCTTTTCCTTCATTTGACCATGTGAGTTACTGGTTTGGTGGGATCAATTTGGTTAGTTAAGGCTCTTGACTACGTTAGAATAAAAATATCATGGAGGAATCACCCGTGCTTTCTGGGCGAGGGAGGTTTTTTCGGGTTTGGAACCGAGGGATTAGTCTCTTGTCCGGATATCCGTGGGCAAGGCCCCGAGTGAGAGGCTCTCCCCTACGCAAGAAGTGCTACTTTCGCTGCTAGCACCCCCAAATTCGTTGTGCGGAGGAGGAAGGGATCTTTCAGCTGAAAGATTGTTCTAAAGACAGCCGAATCTGTAAAAAAGGCAATTTTATATTGGGTGTGTAAGTGGTGTGACTATCTTGAAGTTTTCATGAAGCGCCGGGTAGGGGGCCTGGGAACTCTTTTCCCTAGTACCTCGGACAAAACATAACCAAATTCCTAAATGGATCCTATCACTACAGTGGTTGGGTGGTTGGCTTGGGTGGTTGGCTAACCCATGGGATTGGGTTAGCCAACCGCGCAAAATGAGGTTAGGCTGGACTGGGATGGGGTTAGGCTGGACTGATGGATCCCTAAAACGAGACTCAATTCTGTTATGGTACCGTAGATGAAGTAAATCTCGGACAGTCCTTGTTCTATGGAAAAGAATCAACGGCTGTGCCTCTCGATGAAGAAAAAAGTGTTGGTCTCTATGATCCAAGTGCAAGTCTTTTCCTTGATCTAACCATGTGACTTATATGTTCGCTCAGATCAGTTCGGTTAGTTAAGGCCCTTGACTACGTTAGACTAAAAATATCCTGGAGGAATCGCCCGTGCTTTCTAGGCGAGGGAAGTTTTTCTGGGTTCGCTTTTGGAAGAATGCTTTTGGAAGAACCGAGGGATTAGTCTCTTGTCTGGATAGAGGCCCCGAGTGAGAGGTTCTGTCCTGCACACAAGGAGTGCTACTTCCACTGCTAGCACTCCCGAATTCGTTGCGTGGAGGGGGCAAAGATGTTTCAGCTTGTATTAGAGCGAATTGGCTAAACTGGAACAACCGAGAAGCCAGAAATGTCAAAAATTTATGAAGTAGCATTAAAAGGTTGTAATTGTGTGATGAAATTCATACAAATTAATATTCAGAATGAAGATTCATAAATAGGTAATTGGGTCTTCAGATGGAAGTACCATAATTGTATGGAAACCCTGACTTGCTTGAGGCCTAGACATGATGGTATTTACCTTATAATTCCAAGGACTGCTACTACCCGTATATACCGAGGATATAACTGCAGCTCTTTACTGGCAGTATATACGAGTAAATCTAAGACCTTGAAATTATAAGCAAAAATGCTATCCAGATGATGAATTCGAATACTGATTGATATGATTTTAAAATTCTGGTTGAAAATTGATGAGTTGATTTGGATTTTGATTGAAAGATGATGATTCTTGAATTCTAGTTGAAAGAAGATAAGTTGAACAAAACCACAATGAGGATGAATGGGACGAATCCCAATAATGATGTTAATAACTAGAATGGCGATAATGACTTCAGCAAATCATTATGAGATTAGTGGATTATGCTTACACATTGCTGCTATTAACACTTGACCTAGTGGATCAAGTTAAGGGATGACAAATTAAAAACCTGCATAAGTGAAATTCCCATGGAGGAATGTTTAGATGGAATTTTCGGTCTAATGGACCATTATTGTGTTAAGGATATGAATGATATATTCTGAATGAATTGTTATCTGATAATGAGTCTATATGTTCTTCTTGTAGAAGGCATCTTTATCCCAGGATTTTGTTGGGTTGATCAGACTATAAGGAACCCCGAAAGCAGTTGGATCTTAAGGGAAAGAGTTGTCCTCCAGCTGCTGCGAGATGAGGACATCTCGCGTTTTTTAAGTGGGATAGGATGTAAGATTCCTCCCTCCAGCTTTTGAGGTGTAAACGAGTAAGAACCTCCCCTTCTGTTCTTGAAATTATTCCCCTCTCTGGAATAAAAGAAATATCTTGTTTTACTCTATTTTGACCTGGAGAGAGAAAATGTCTAGAGAGAGGTTATCTAAAATTGACATATTTTTGGATATAAAAATCCTCCTAGTGTCTAAAATGGTTTCCCTTGAAACATAAATTCAAAAAGAACTTTCCAATGTGCGAATTAATTGAAAAATGTGTATAAAGGACCTTAGTCACGATTTTCTGAAAATTTTGGATTATGGTCCAATTAAGGTTTCTATAGACCAATTGGATTAATCCAATTGTGGGGATGAGATAAATCCAAAGAATAAAAGAAAATACCCAAAAATGAGTAAATGCTCACATAAGATGAAGAGTTGATTGAGTACAAGGTTTATTAGTTAAAAACTATGAGATATTATTGAAAAAGTTAGATATTTTGGAGGAATGATGAACTTTTGACACCTTGGTAAGGAAGGGGAGACCTTTAAGGTAGGTGCCTATTTCACACATGTGGATGAGTTTTTTAATTCAAAAAAAATATGATATTTTTATCTCTCCTCTCTCATGGATCAACTCCTGGCTCAAACCAAATAAAAAAGGGAGCTAAACTGGTCCAAATCTTGTCCAAATTCAGCCAAACTGAAGCTGGAAAATTATAGAACTTAGTTGGACTCAGTTAGTGGCTTTCCTCACTTATAAATAGACCCTCATTCTTTTGTATTCTCATCTTTGAGCTATACATTGAAATACTCATATTTTCTATTATCCCTTAAAAATCCTCAACTTTTGGAGAGAGTGGAGCTTCTCTCTCTCTTCAACCTTCCTTGGAGCTTTCCTCTCAACACACTAACCAATTGATTGGTTGGGGGCTTCTTCTAAGATAGAGAAGCAAGCAAAATCAAGAGGTAAGGTGTAATTTCATGGTTTTTCTCTAATATTCTCAATGTTTTCACTTCTCAACCCCTCTCAAGCTTGAGAGGTTTCTAAATTAAGTGTTTATAATGCAAATCAAGCTTTTCTTAAGAGTTGTAATGAATAATTAAGAAAGTTTATATTTATGCTTAATTAGGATGCTTTTTATGTTTATCTCTCTCTCCCCAAAAGAATGGTCATTCCTATGACTAATTCTCTATTCAAATGATGCTTCTCATTGATAAATTCTCAATTCACAAATCAAACTCTAGGCTTGTGAAGCTAGAGGTTAAGAAAGTGGCTTTTTATACTTTTATGCTTCTAAAATTATGATAATCTTATGATTTAAATCCATAAATTGGATTTAATTTTAGAAGATAGTTATACTATCATAATTGTATTACTAAGTTTATTCTTTTCAAAAATATTGAAAATTATCAGTAAAGCAGCGGAGCTATGGCAAAATTTTTAAGAAATTGATACATAATTTATTCTTATGCATAACGTGAAAAGAGGACTTCCTACCATATTCTAGGATTGGTCATCCTACGCTAAAAGAATGATTTTCATCTCATTCAATGGAAAACTAATTTTTAAGGTTTATGCATAATTAAATAATTAAGAAAAGAGAAAATTATGGTAATTTTATTTAAATGATAAAAGAGAAATTCCCATGACATTTGAAATTCAATCATTTAAATGGGAAAAGTGAAATTCTCAGCATATTGGGTGTGCTGTGACTATCTTCTTGAAGTTTGCATGAAGCATCAGGTAGGGGGCCTGGGAACTCTTTTCCCTGCTACCCGGGACAAAACCTAACCAAATTCTTAAATGGATCCTATCACTAGAGTGGTTAGGCGGTTGGCTAACCCATGGGATTGGATGGGGTTAGGCTGGACTGATGGATCCCTAAAATGAGACTCAATTCTATTATGGTACGATAGATGAATTAAATCCCGGATAGTCTTTGTTCTATGGAAAAGAATCAATGACTGTGCCTCTCGATGAGGAAAAAAGTGTTGGTCTCTATGATCCAAGTGCAAGTCTTTTTCCTCTCGATGAGGAAAAAAGTGTTGGTCTCTATGATCCAAGTGCAAGTCTTTTCCTTGATTTGACCATGTGAGTTACTGGTTCGGTGGGATCAATTTGGTTAGTTAAGGCTCTTAACTACGTTAGAATAAAAATATCACGGAGGAATCACCCGTGCTTTCTGGGCGAGGGAAGTTTTTTCGGGTTTGGAACCGAGGGATTAGTCTCTTGTCCGGATATCCGTGGTGGGTAAGGCCCCGAGTGAGAGGCTCTCCCCTACGCAAGAAGTGCTACTTTCGCTGCTAGCACCCCCAAATTCGTTGCGCGGAGGAGGAAGGGATCTTTCAGCTGGAAGATTGTTCTAAAGACAGCCGAATCTGTAAAAAAGGTAATTTTATATTGGGTGTGTAAGTGGTGTGACTATCTTGAAGTTTTCATGAAGCGCCGGGTAGGGGGCCTGGGAACGCTTTTCCCTGGTACCCCGAACAAAACATAACCAAATTCCTAAATGGATCCTATCACTACAGTGGTTGGGTGGTTGGCTAACCCATGGGATTGGGTTAGCCAACCGCGCAAAATGAGGTTAGGCTGGACTGGGATGGGGTTAGGCTGGACTGATGGATCCCTAAAACGAGACTCAATTCTGTTATGGTACCGTAGATGAAGTAAATCTCGGACAGTCCTTGTTCTATGGAAAAGAATCAACGGCTGTGCCTCTCGATGAAGAAAAAAGTGTTGGTCTCTATGATCCAAGTGCAAGTCTTTTCCTTGATCTAACCATGTGACTTATATGTTCGCTCGGATCAGTTCGGTTAGCTAAGGCTCTTGACTACGTTAGACTAAAAATATCCTGGAGGAATCGCCCGTGCTTTCTAGGCGAGGGAAGTTTTTCCGGGTTCGCTTTTGGAAGAACCGAGGGATTAGTCTCTTGTCTGGATAGAGGCCTCGAGTCAGAGGTTCTGTCCTGCACACAAGAAGTGCTACTTCCACTGCTAGCACTCCCGAATTCGTTGCGTGGAGGGGGCAAAGATGTTTCAGCTTGTATTAGAAGGAATTGGCTAAACTGGAACAACCGAGAAGCCAGAAATGTCAAAAATTTATGAAGTAGCATTAAAAGGTTGCAATTGTGTGATGAAATTCATACAAATTAATATTCAGAATGAAGATTCATAAATAGGTAATTGGGTCTTTAGATGGAAGTACCATAATTGTATGGAATCCCTGACTTGCTTGAGGCCTAGACATGATGGTATTTACCTTATAATTCCAAGGACCGTGACTACCCGTATATATCGAGGGTATAACTGCAGCTCTTTACTGGCAGTATATAAAATTCAGTTTGGCTAAACTGGTCCAAATCTTGTCCAAATTCAGCCAAACTGAAGCTGGAAAATTATAGAACTTAGTTGGACTCAGTTAGTGGCTTCCCTCACTTATAAATAGACCCTCATTCTTTTGTATTCTCATCTTTGAGCTATACATTGAAATACTCATATTTTCTATTATCCCTTAAAAATCTTCATCTTTTGGAGAGAGTGGAGCTTCTCTCTCTCTTCAACCTTCCTTGGAGCTTTCCTCTCAACATACTAACCAATTGATTGGTTGGGGGCTTCTTCTAAGATAGAGAAGCAAGCAAAATCAAGAGGTAAGGTGTAATTTCATGGTTTTTCTCTAATATTCTCAATGTTTTCACTTCTCAACCCCTCTCAAGCTTGAGAGGTTTCTAAATTAAGTGTTTATAATGCAAATCAAGCTTTTCTTAAGAGTTGTAATGAATAATTAAGAAAAGTTTATATTTATGCTTAATTAGGATGCTTTTTATGTTTATCTCTCTCTCCCCAAAAGAATGGTCATTCCTATGACTAATTCTCTATTCAAATGATGCTTCTCATTGATAAATTCTCAATTCACAAATCAAAATCTAGGCTTGTGAAGCTAGAGGTTAAGAAAGTGGCTTTTTATACTTTTATGCTTCTAAAATTATGATAATCTTATGATTTAAATCCATAAATTGGATTTAATTT
Source organism: Cibotium barometz (assembly GCF_041138505.1). Classification (NCBI taxonomy): domain Eukaryota; kingdom Viridiplantae; phylum Streptophyta; class Polypodiopsida; order Cyatheales; family Cibotiaceae; genus Cibotium; species Cibotium barometz. The sequence continues at coordinate 22,373,521 of NC_141050.1, forward strand.
TAGAAGATAGTTATACTATCATAATTGTATTACTAAGTTTATTCTTTTCAAAAATATTAAAAATTATCAGTAAAGCAGCGGAGCTATGGCAAAATTTTTAAGAAATTGATACATAATTCATTCTTATGCATAACGTGAAAAGAGGACTTTCTAACATATTCTAGGATTGGTCATCCTACGCTAAAGTTAATATTCAGAATGAAGATTCATAAATAGGTAATTGGGTCTTCAGATGAAAGTACCATAATTGTATGGAATCCCTGACTTGCTTGAGGCCTAGACATGATGGTATTTACCTTATAATTCCAAGCATCGTGACTACCCGTATATACCGAGGGTACCGAGGGTATAACTACAGCTCTTTACTGGCAGTATATACGAGTAAATCTAAGACCTTGAAATTATAAGCAAAAATGCTATCTAGATGATGAATTCGAATGCTGGTTGATATGATTTTAAAATTCTGGTTGAGAATTGATGAGTTGATTTGGATTCTGATTGAAAGATGATGATTCTTGAATTCCAGTTGAAAGAAGATAAGTTGAACAAAACCACAATGAGGATGAATGGGACGAATCCCAATAATGATGTTAATAACTAGAATGGCGATAATGACTTCAGCAAATCACTATGAGATTAGTGGATTGTGCTTACAGATTGCTGCTGTTAACACTTGACCCAATGGATCAAGTTAACGGATGATAAATTAAGAACCTGCATAAGTGAAATTCCCATGGAGGAATGTTTAGATGGAATTTTCGGTCTAATGGACCATTATTGTGTTAAGGATATGAATGATATATTCTGAATGAATTGTTATCCGATAAGGAGTCTATATGTTCTTCTTGTAGAAGACATCTTTATCCCAGGATTTTGTTGGGTTGACCAGACTATAAGGAATCCGGAAATCAGTTGGATCTTAAGGGAAAGAGTTATCCTCCAGCTACCGCGAGATGAGGATATCTCGCGTTTTTTAAGTGGGATAGGATGTAAGATTCCTCCCTCCAGCTTTTGAGATGTAAATGAGTAAGAACCTCCCCTTCTGTTCTTGAAATTATTCCCCTCTCTGGAATAAAAGAAAGATCTTGTTTTATCCTATTTTGACTTGGAGAGAGAAAATGTCTAGAGAGAGGTTATCTAAAATTGACATATTTTTTGATATAAAAATCCTCCTAGTGTCTAAAATGGTTTCCCTTGAAACAGAAATTCAAAAAGAACTTTCCAATGTGCGAATTAATTGAAAAATGTGTATAAAGGACCTTAGCCTAAGGGTCATGATTTTCTGAAAATTTTGGATTATGGTCCAATTAAGGTTTCTATAGACCAATTGGATTAATCCAAGTGTGGGGATGAGATAAATCCAAAGAATAAAAGAAAATACCCAAAAATGAGTAAATGCTCACATAAGACGAAGAGTTGATTGAGTACAAGGTTTATTAGTTAAAAACTATGAGATATTACTAAAAAATGAGATATTTTGGAGGAATGATGAACTTTTGACACCTTGGTAAGGAAGATGAGACCTTTAAGGTAGGTGCCTATTTCACACATGTGGATGAGTTTTTAATTCAAAAAATTGTGATATTTTTATCGCTCCTCTCTCCTGGATCAAACCAAATAAAAAAGGGAGCTAAACTGGTCCAAATCTTGTCCAAATTCAGCCAAACTGAAGCTGGAAAATTATAGAACTTAGTTGGACTCAGTAAGTGGCTTCCCTCACTTATAAATAGACCCTCATTCTTTTGTATTCTCATCTTTGAGCTATACCATGCTAGTATTACATTGAAATACTCATATTTTCTATTATCCCTTAAAAGTCCTCAACTTTTGGAGAGAGTGGAGCTTCTCTCTCTCTTCAACCTTCCTTGGAGCTTTGCTCTCAACACACTAACCAATTGATTGGTTGAGGGCTTCTTCTAAGATAAAAAAACAAACAAAAGGTAAGGTGTAATTTCATGATTTTTCTCTACTATTCTCAATGTTTTCACTTCTCAACCCCTCTCAAGCTTGAGAGGTTTCTAAATTAAGTGTTTATAATGCAAATCAAGCTTTTCTTAAGAGTTGTAATGAATAATTAAGAAAAGTTTATATTTATGCTTACTTAGGATGCTTTTTATGTTTATCTCTCTCTCCCCAAAAGAATGGTCATTCCTATGACTAATTCTCTATTCGAATGATGCTTCTCATTTGATAGATTCTCAATTCACAAATCAAACTCTAGGCTTGTGAAGCTAGAGGTTAAGAAAGTGGCTTTTTATACTTTTATGCTTCTAAAATTATGATAATCTTATGACTTAAATCCATAAATTGGATTTAATTTTAGAAGATAGTTATACTATCATAATTGTATTACTAAGTTTATTCTTTTCAAAAATATTAAAAATTATCAGTAAAGCAGCGGAGCTAGGCAAAATTTTTAAGAAATTGATACATAATTCATTCTTATGTGCATAACGTGAAAAGAGGACTTCCTACCATATTCTAGGATTGGTCATCCTACGCTACAAGAATGATTTTCATCACATTCAATGGAAAACTAATTTTTAAGATTTATGCATAATTAAATAATTAAGAAAAGAGAGAATTATGGTAGTTTTTTTTAAATGATAAAAGAGAAATTTCCATGACATTTGAAATTCAATCATTTAAATGGGAAAAGTGAAATTCTTAGCATATTGGGTGTGTAAGTGCTGTGACTATCTTCTTGAAGTTTGCATGAAGCATCGGGTCGGGGGCCTGGGAACTCTTTTCCCTGGTACCCGAGACAAAACCTAACCAAATTTTTAAATGGATCCTATCACTAAAGTGGTTAGGCGGTTGGCTAACCCATGGGATTGGATGGGGTTAGGCTGGACTGATGGATCCCTAAAATGAGACTCAATTCTATTATGGTACGATAAATGAATTAAATCTCGGATAGTCTTTGTTTTATGGAAAAGAATCAATGACTGTGCCTCTCGATGAGGAAAAAAGTGTTGGTCTCTATGATCCAAGTGCAAGTCTTTTCCTTGATTTGACCATGTGAGTTACTGGTTCGGTGGGATCAATTTGGTTAGTTAAGGCTCTTGAATAAAAATATCATGGAGGAATCACCCGTGCTTTCTGGGCGAGGGAAGTTTTTTCGGGTTTGGAACCGAGGGATTAGTCTCTTGTCCGGATATCCGTGGTCAAGGCCCCGAGTGAGAGGCTCTCCCCTACGTAAGAAGTGCTACTTTCGCTGCTAGCATCCCCGAATTCGTTGCGCAAAGGGGGAAGGGATCTTTCAGCTGGAAGATTGTTTTAAAGACAGCTGAATCTGTAAAAAAGGCAATTTTATATTGGGTGTGTAAGTGGTGTGACTATCTTGAAGTTTTCATGAAGCGCCGGGTAGGGGGCCTGGGAACTCTTTTCCCTGGTACCCCGGACAAAACATAACCAAATTCCTAAATGGATCCTATCACTACAGTGGTTTGGCGGCGGTTGGCTAACCCATGGGACTGGGTTAGCCAACCGCCCAAAATGAGGTTAGGCTGGACAGGGATGGGGTTAGGCTGGACTAATGAATCCCTAAAATGAGACTCAATTCTGTTATGGTACGGTAGATGAAGTAAATCTCGGACAGTCCTTGTTCTATGGAAAAGAATCAATGGCTGTGTCTCTCGATGAGGAAAAAAGTGTTGGTCTCTATGATCCAAGTGCAAGTCTTTTCCTTGATCTAACCATGTGACTTATATGTTTGCTCGGATCAGTTCGTTTAGTTAAGGCTCTTGACTACGTTAGCATAAAAATATCCTGGAGGAATCGCTCGTGCTTTCTAGGCGAGGGAAGTTTTTCCGGGTTCGCTTTTGGAAGAACCGAGGGATTAGTCTCTTGTCTGGATATTTGTGGACGAGGCCCCGAGTGAGAGGCTCTGCCCTGCACACAAGAAGTGCTACTGGCGTGGAGGGAGCAAAGATGTTTCAGCTTGTATTAGAGCGAATTGGCTAAACTCGAACAACCGAGAAGCCAGAAATGTCAAAAATTTATGAAGTAGCAGTAAAAGGTTGTAATTGTGTGATGAAATTCATACAAATTAATATTCAGAATGAAGATTCATAAATAGGTAATTGGGTCTTCAGATGGAAGTACCATAATTGTATGGAATCCCTGACTTGCTTGAGGCCTAGACATGATGGTATTTACCTTATAATTCCAAGCACCGTGACTACCCGTATATACCGAGGGTACCGAGGGTATAACTACAGCTCTTTACTGGCAGTATATACGAGTAAATCTAAGACCTTGAAATTATAAGCAAAAATGCTATCTAGATGATGAATTCGAATGCTGGTTGATATGATTTTAAAATTCTGGTTGAGAATTGATGAGTTGATTTGGATTCTGATTGAAAGATGATGATTCTTGAATTCCAGTTGAAAGAAGATAAGTTGAACAAAACCACAATGAGGATGAATGGGACGAATCCCAATAATGATGTTAATAACTAGAATGGCGATAATGACTTCAGCAAATCACTATGAGATTAGTGGATTGTGCTTACAGATTGCTGCTGTTAACACTTGACCCAATGGATCAAGTTAACGGATGATAAATTAAGAACCTGCATAAGTGAAATTCCCATGGAGGAATGTTTAGATGGAATTTTCGGTCTAATGGACCATTATTGTGTTAAGGATATGAATGATATATTCTGAATGAATTGTTATCCGATAAGGAGTCTATATGTTCTTCTTGTAGAAGGCATCTTTATCCCAGGATTTTGTTGGGTTGACCAGACTATAAGGAATCCCGAAATCAGTTGGATCTTAAGGGAAAGAGTTATCCTCCAGCTACCGCGAGATGAGGACATCTCGCGTTTTTTAAGTGGGATAGGATGTAAGAATCCTCCCTCCAGCTTTTGAGATGTAAATGAGTAAGAACCTCCCCTTCTGTTCTTGAAATTATTCCCCTCTCTGGAATAAAAGAAAGATCTTGTTTTACCCTGTTTTGACCTAGAGAGAGAAACTATCTAGAGAGAGATAATCTAAAATTGACATATCATAAAAATCCTCCTAGTGTCTAAAATGGTCTCCCTTCAAATAGAAATTCAAAAAGAACTTTCCAATGTGCGAATTAATTGAAAAATGTGTATAAAGGACCTTAGCCTAAGGGTCATGATTTTTTGAAAATTTTGGATTATGGTCCAATTAAGGTTTCTATAGACCAATTGGATTAATCCAAGTGTGGGGATGAGATAAATGCAAAGAATAAAAGAAAATACCCAAAAATGAGTAAATGCTCACATAAGATGAAGAGTTGATTGAGTACAAGGTTTATTAGTTAAAAACTATGAGATATTACTAAAAAAATGAGATATTTTGGAGGAATGATGAACTTTTGACACCTTGGTAAGGAAGGGGAGACCTTTAAGGTAGGTGCCTATTTCACACATGTGGATGAGTTTTTAATTCAAAAAAATTGTGATATTTTTATCTCTCCTCTCTTCTGGATCAAACCAAATAAAAAAGCGAGCTAAACTGGTCCAAATCTTGTCCAAATTCAGCCAAACTGAAGCTGGAAAATTATAGAACTTAGTTGGACTCAGTTAGTGACTTCCCTTACTTATAAATAGACCCTCATTCTTTTGTATTCTCATCTTTGAGCTATACCATGCCAGTATTACATTGAAATACTCATATTTTCTATTATCCCTTAAAAGTCCTCAACTTTTGGAGAGAGTGGAGCTTCTCTCTCTCTTCAACCTTCCTTGGAGCTTTCCTCTCAACACACTAACAAATTGATTGGTTGGGGGCTTCTTCTAAGATAGAGAAGCAAGCAAAATCAAGAGGTAAGGTGTAATTTCATGGTTTTTCTCTAATATTCTCAATGTTTTCACTTCTCAACCCCTCTCAAGCTTGAGAGGTTTCTAAATTAAGTGTTTATAATGCAAATCAAGCTTTTCTTAAGAGTTGTAATGAATAATTAAGAAAAGTTTATATTTATGCTTAATTAGGATGCTTTTTATGTTTATCTCTCTCTCCCCAAAAGAATGGTCATTCCTATGACTAATTCTCTATTCAAATGATGCTTCTCATTTGATAAATTCTCAATTCACAAATCAAACTCTAGGCTTGTGAAGCTAGAGGTTAAGAAAGTGGCTTTTATACTTTTATGCTTCTAAAATTATGATAATCTTATGATTTAAATCCACAAATTAGATTTAATTTTAGAAGATAGTTATACTATCATAATTGTATTACTAAGTTTATTCTTTTCAAAAATATTAAAAATTATCAGTAAAGCAGCGGAGCTAGGCAAAATTTTTAAGAAATTGATACATAATTCATTCTTATGCATAACGTGAAAAGAGGACTTCCTACCATATTCTAGGATTGGTCATCCTACGCTAAAAGAATGATTTTCATCACATTCAATGGAAAACTAATTTTTAAGATTTATGCATAATTAAATAATTAAGAAAAGAGAAAATTATGGTAATTTTATTTAAATGATAAAAGAGAAATTCCCATGACATTTGAAATTCAATCATTTAAATGGGAAAAGTGGAATTCTTAGCATATTGAATTAATGGATATTTTTATTAAAATTCAAAGAGAAATTTTAGATAAATTTATTTTATGCATGAGAAATATTTAAATGATAAAAGAGGAATTTCCATGACATTTTGAATTCAATCGTTTTAATAGTAAAATTAGAATTCTTGGCATATTGAATTAATGGATATTTTTGTCAAAGAAAAGAGGAATTTTAGATAAATTTATTTGATGATAAAAGAGGAATTCCCATGGCATTTAGAATTCAATCAATTAAATGTAAAAAGAGGAATTTCCATGATATTTGAGATCCAATAAATTAAATGGAAAGAAGAGAAATTTTTAGCATAATTCAAATTATGAGTATTTATCAAAAGTGGAATTTTGAGTATTATTGAAAAATATGGGTAGAATTGATTTTTGTAAATCCCGTGAATCTTTTACTCAAAAAGAAGAATATTGAATATATTTCACTTGAGAAAATTAAGAAAGAATATAAAAATATCCGTGGAGAAAAAGAACCTTTACCTAGGCCAAGCAATTGGCAGAAATATTAGAAAAGTCCCATCGGTGTCAAAAATAGAAAATGTTACTAAATGTGAAATGGATGTGGATGTGAAAGAAGAGATGAGAATGAGATGCGAGGATATGTGAAAGGATGTGATATAAATGAATGTGGATGTGAATGAAGAGATGAGAATGAGATGTGAGGATATGTGAAAGGATGTGATATAAATGGAAGTGGATATGAATGAAGAGATGAGAATGAGATGTGAGAATATGTGATAGGATGTGATGTGATGTAAATGCATGTGGATGTGGATGTGATAGGATCTGATGTGATGTAAATAAATATGGATGTGGATGTGATGTGATGTAAATGGATGTGGATGTGGATGTGAAAGAATGTGATGTGATGTAAATGGATGTGGATGTGGATGTGAAAGGATGTGATGTGATGTAAATGAATGTGGATGTGGATGTGAAAGAATGTGATGTGATGTAAAGGGATGTGGATGTGGATGAGATGTGATGTGGTGTAAAGGGATGTGGATGTGAATGTGATGAGATGTGGATGAAATGTGATGTGATGTGAATATATGTGGATGTGAATGTGAATGTATGGATGGATATGGATGTGATGTAATGTGGATAGAATGTATGTGATGGGATGGGAATGCAATGAATGTGATGGATGTGAATAGATGCGATGAGATGTGAATGGATGTGATGGATGTAAATAGATGAGATGAGATGTGAATGGATATGAATGGTTGTGAATGTGACGTGATGTAAATAGATGTGAATGGATGCGATGTGATGTGATGTGAATCGGGATAGATGTGAATGGTTGAGATGTGATGTGAATGGATGTGATGTGATGTGAATCGGGATAGATGTGAATAGATGAGATGTGATGTGAATGGATGTAATGTGATGTGAATCGGGATAGATGTGAATGGATGTGATGTGATGTGATGTGGATCGGGGTAGATATGAATGGATGAAATGTGAATGAATGTGATGTGATGAGATGTGGATATGGGTAGATGCGAATGGATGAGATGTGATGAGGATAAATGTGGATAGATGTGATGAGGATAAATGTGGATAGATGTGATGAGATGGAATAGGATGTGATTGGATGAGAATGGATGAAGGACGATGGGAATACATATGATTAGACGTGGATTGATGTGGAACGATGTGAAAAGATGAGAGTTCGTTAGAAACTGTATTTGTGACCTATTTTTAAATGATTGTTTCATATTGGGTGTGTAAGTGGTGTGACTATCTTGAATGACCTGTTTTTAAATGACTGTTTTATATTGGGTGTGTAAGTGGTGTGACTATCTTGAAGTTTGCTTGAAGCGCCGGCTAGGGGGCCTGGAACTCTTTTTCCTGGTACCCGGGGCAAAACCTAACCAAATTCTTAAATGGATCCTATCACTACAATGGTTGGGCAGTTGGCTAACCCATGGGACTGGATGGGGTTATGCTGGACTCATGGATCCCTAAAATGAGACTCAACTCTATTATGGTACGATAGATGAATTAAATCCCGGATAGTCTTTGTTCTATGGAAAAGAATCAACGACTGTGCCTCTCGATGAGGAAAAAAGCATTGGTCTCTATGATTGAAGTGCAAGTCTTTTCCTTGATTTGACCATGTGACTTACTGGTTCGGTCGGATCAGTTTGGTTAGTTAAGGCTCTTGACTACGTTAGAATAAAAATATCATGGAAGAATCGCCCGTGCTTTTTGGGCGAGGGAAGTTTTTTTGGGTTCGGTTTTGGAAGAACCGAGGGATTAGTCTCTTGTCCGGATATCCGTGGGCGAGGCCCCGAGTGAGATGCTCTGCTCTTTTGCAAGAGGTGCTACTTCTGCTGCTAGCACCCCCGAATTCGTTGCGCGGAGGGGGTAGGGATCTTTCAGCTACTAGAAGATTGTTTTAAAGACAGCTGAATCTGTAAAAAGGGCAATTTCACATTAGGTGTATAAGTGGTATGACTATCTTAAAGTTTGCATGAAGCGCCGGCTAGGGAGCCTAGGAACTCTTTTCCCTGGTACCCGAGAGAAAACATAACCAAATTCCTAAATGGATCTTATCACTACACTGGTTGGGCAGTTGGCTATCCCATGGGACTGCTGGATGGGGTTAGGCTGGACTGATGGATCCCTAAAATGAGACTCAATTCTATTATGGTACGATAGATGAAGTAAATCTCGGATAGTCCTTGTTCTATGGAAAAGAATCAATGGGACTGTGCCTCTCTCCATGAGGAAAAAAGCATTGGTCTCTATGATCCAAGTGCAAGTCTTTTCCTTGATCTGACCATGTGACTTACGGGTTCGGCTGGATCAGTTTGGTTAGTTAAGGCTCTTGACTACGTTAGAATAAAAATATCCTGGAGGAATCGCCCGTGTTTTTTGGGCAAGAGAAGTTTTTCAGGGTTCAATTTTGGAAGAACCGAGAGATTAGTCTCTTGTCCGGATATCCGTGGGGACGAGGCCCCGAGTGAGAGGTTCTGTCCTGCGCACAAGAAGTGCTACTTCTGCTGCTAGCACCCCCGAATTCGTTGCGTTAGGGGGGGGTAGGGATCTTTCAGCTGGTATTAGAGTGAATTGGCTAAAGTGGAATAACCGAGAAGTCAGAAATGTCAAAAATTTATGAAGTAGCAGTAAAAGGTTGTAATTGTGTGATGAAATTCATACAAATTGATATTCAAAATGAAGATTCATAAATAGGTAATTGGGTCTTCAGATGGAAGTACCACAATTGTATGGAATCCCTGACTTGCTTGAGGCCTAGACATGATGGTATTTACCTTATAATTCCAAGGACCGTGACTACCCGTATATACGGAGGGTATAATTACAGCTCTTTACTCGCAATATATACGAGTAAATCTAAGACCTTAAAATTATAAGCACAAATGCTATCTAGATGATGAATTCGAATGTTGGTTGATATGATTTTAAAATTCTGGTTGAGAATTGATGAGTTGATTTGGATTTTGATTGAAAGATGATGATTCTTGAATTCTAGTTGAAAGAAGATAAGTTGAACAAAACCACAATGAGGATGAATGGGATGAATCCTAGTAATGATGTTAATAACTAGAATGGCGATAATGACTTCAACAAATCACTATGAGATTAATGGATTGTGCTGACAGTTTGCTGCTGTTTATACTTGACCCAGTGGATCAAGTTAAGGGATGACAAATTAAAAACCTGCATAATTGAAATTCCCATGGAGGAATGTTCAGATGGAATTTTCGGTCTAATGGACCATTATTGTGTTAACGATATGAATAATATATTCTGAATGAATTGTTATCTGATAATGAGTTCTATATGTTCTTCTTGTAGAAGGCATCTTTATTCCAGGATTCTGTTGGGTTGACCAGACTATAAGGAACCTGGGAATCAGTTGGATCTTAAGGGAAAGAGTTGTCCTGCAGCTGCAAGATGAGGACATCTCGCATTTTTAAAGTGGGATAGCATGTAAGATTCCTCCCTCCAGCTTTTGAGGTGTAAAGGAGTAAGAACCTCCCCTTCTGTTCTTGAAATTATTCCCCTCTCTGGAATAAAAGAAAGATCTTATTTTACCCTGTTTTTACCTACAGAGAGAAAATATCTAGAGAGAGATAATCCAAAATTGACATATTTTTGGATATAAAAATCCTCCTAGTGTCTAAAATGGTTTCCCTTGAAATAGAAATTCAAAAAGAACTTTCCAATGTGCATTTGGAATTAATGAAAAATGTGGGACCTTAGCCTAAGGGTCAAGATTTTTTGAAAATTTTGGATTATGGTCCAATTAAGGTTCCTATGGACCAATTGGATTAATCCAAGTGTGGGGATGAGATAAATCCAAAGAATAAAATAAAATACCCAAAAATGAGTAAATGCTCACATAAGGTGAAGAGTTGACTAAGTACAAGGTTTATTAGTTAAAAACTATGAGATATTACTAAAAAAATGAGATATTTTGGAGGAATGATGAATTTTTGACACCTTGGTAAGGAAGGGGAGACCTTTAAGGTAGATGCCTATTTCACACATGTGGATGAGTTTTTAATTCAAAAAAATTGTGATATTTTTATCTCTCCTCTATCCTGGATCAAACCAAATAAAAAAGAGAGCTAAACTGGTCCAAATCTTGTCCAAATTCAGCCAAACTGAAGCTGGAAAATTGTCACTTATAAATAGACCCTCATTCTTTTGTATTCTCATCTTTGAGCTATACCATGCCATTATTACATTAAAATACTCATATTTTCTATTATCCCTTAAAAATCCTCTACTTTTGGAGAGAGTGGAGCTTCTCTCTCTCTTCAACCTTCCTTGGAGCTTTCCTCTCAACACACTAACCAATTGACTGGTTGGGGGCTTCTTCTAAGATAGAGAAGCAAGCAAAATCAAGAGGTAAGGTGTAATTTGATGGTTTTTCTCTACTATTCTCAATGTTTTCACTTCTCAATCCCTCTCAAGCTTGAGAAGTTTTTAAATTAAGTGTTTATAATGCAAATTAAGCTTTTCTTAAGAGTTGTAATTAAATAATCAAGAAAAGAGAAAATTATGATAATTTTATTTAAATGATAAAAGAGAAATTCCCATGACATTTGGAATTCAACCATTTAAATGGAAAAAGTAGAATTCTTAGCATATTGAATTAATGGATATTTTTATTAAAATTTAAAGAGAAATTTTAGTATTTAAATGATAAAAGAGGAATTCCCATGACATTTGGAATTCAATCATTTAAATAGTAAAATTGGCATTCTTGGCATATTGAATTAATGAATATTTTTGTTAAAGAAAAGAGAAATTTTAGATAAATTTATTTGATGATAAAAGAGAAATTTCCATGACATTTAGAATTCAATCAATTAAATGTAAAAAGAGGAATTCCCATGATATTTGAGATCCAAGAAATTAAATGGGAAAAGAGTAATTTTTAGCATAATTCAAATTATGAGTATTTATAAAAAGTGAAATTTTGAGTATTATTGGGAAATATGCATAGAATTGATTTTTGTAAATCCCATGAATCTTTTACTCAAAAAGAAGAATATTGAATATATTTCACTTGAGAAAATTAAGAAAGAATATGAAAATATCCATTGAGAAAAAGAACCTTTACCTAGGCCAAGCAATTGGCAGAAATATTAGAAAAGTCCCATTGGTATCAAAAATAGAAAATGTTACTAAATGTGAAATGGATGTGGATGTGAAAGAAGAGATGAGGATGAGATGTGAGGATATGTGAAAGGATGTGATATAAATGAATATGGATGTGAATGAAGAGATGAGAATGAGATGTGAGGATATGTGAAAGGATGTGATATAAATGGATGTGGATATGAATGAAGAGATGAGAATGAGATGTGAGAATATGTGATTAGATGTGATGTGATGTAAATGAATGTGGATGTGGATGTGATAGGATGTGATGTGATGTAAATGAATGTGGATGTGGATGTGAAAGGATGTGATGTGATGTAAATGGATGTGGACGTGGATGTGAAAGGATGTGATGTGATGTAAATGGATGTGGACGTGGATGTGAAAGGATGTGATGTGATGTAAATGGATGTGGATGTGGATGTGAAAGGATGTGATGTGATGTAAATGAATGTGGATGTGGATGTGGATGTGAAAGGATGTGATGTGATGTAAATGGATGTGGATGTGGATGTGGACGAGATGTGATGTGGTGTAAAGGGATGTGGATGTGAATGTGATGAGATGTGGATGAAATGTGATGTGATGTGAATATATGTGGATGTGAATGTGAATGTATGGATGGATATGGATGTGATGTAATGTGGATAGAATGTATGGATGGATATGGATGTGATGTAATGTGGATAGAATGTATGTGATGGGATGGGAATGCAATGAATGTGATGGATGTGAATAGATGCGATGAGATGTGAATGGATGTGATGGATGTGAATAGATGCGATGAGATGTGAATGGATATGAATGGATGTGAATGTGACAGGATGTAAATAGATGTGAATGAATGCGATGTGATGTGATGTGAGTCGGGATAGATGTGAATGGATGAGATGTGATGTGAATGGATGTGAATAGATGAGATGTAATGTGAATGGATGTAATGTGATGTGATGTGAATTGGGATAGACGTGAATGGATGAGATGTGACGTGAATGGATCTGATGTGATGTGATGTGGATCGGGGTAGATATGAATGGATGAAATGTGAATAAATGTATTGTGATGAGATGTGGATATGGGTAGATGCGAATGGATGAGATGTGATAAGGATAAATGAGGATAGATGTGATGAGATGGAATATGATGTGATTGGATGTGATTGGATGAGATGGAATATGATGTGATTGGATGAGAATGGATGAGATGGAATATGATGTGATTGGATGAGAATGGATGAAGGACGATGGGAATAAATATGATTAGACGTGGAATATGATGTGATTGGATGAGAATGGATGAAGGACGATGGGAATACATATGATTAGACGTGGATTAAGTAATGTGGATTGATGTGGAACGATGTGAAAAGATGAGAGTTTGTTAGAAATTATATTTATGACCTGTTTTTAAATGGGTGTTTTATGACCTGTTTTTAAATGGGTGTTTTATGTCAAGAATGCTGGGGAAGCATTTTAACCATCTTGTGAATGAGGTCGTGGGAGACCTAAGTGATAAAGTTGCAACAGCTGACGGAGAGTCAATGGAGGACGTCTCGTGTAGCAAGGTCGTCGAGGCCTTGGTTCGATTTAAATGGTGAGCTTCCGGTATGGTGGATGAGGGACCAAGGAAGCGGCCTATGAGTGAAGTGCTAGGTGACCTGTGAAGGATCCTAGAGGGTGCTGACCATACGGTGCTCGGGCTCTAGGTCACCAAAGATACCCACACGTGCATCGAGGAAGAAAATGGAACAAGGAGTTAGAGCTGTTTTTTGAAACCGGGCATGGATCTGGTTGATTGACCTTGCTGGTCCATAAAACGGATGAGTCCATGTCTCTTTTATATGGATCTGTTGGTTGGTCTTGCTGATCTTCAACAGAGAGTCCATCTGGATTTTCTTATGTGATTATATTGCCAAGTACTATAAGCTAGAAACTATTGAAAAGGCCCCTGAAGTGAACAGGTGGTGAGCGTTTTGGTTGCCAATGATGCCATAGGTACATCGATGAAGGAATGATTGGAAATTAGAATTCAACCAGATATTTTGGAGGATTATGATCAGTGATACTATGGTTTCATTAAAAGATTGTTTTAAAGATAGCTGAATCTGTAAAAAAGGCAATTTCATATTGGGTGTGTAAATGGTGTGACTATCTTGAAGTTTGCATGAAGCGCCGGCTAGGGGGCCTGTGAACTCTTTTCCTTGGTACCTGGGACAAACATAACCAAATTCCTAAATGGATCCTATCACTACAGTGGTTGACCCATGGGACTAGGCTGGACTGATGGATCCCTAAAATGAGACTCAATTCTATTATGGTACGATACATGAAGTAAATCGCGGACAGTCCTTGTTCTATGGAAAAGAATCAACCGCTGTATGAGGAAAAAAGCATTGGTCTCTATGATCCAAGTGCAAGTCTTTTCCTTGATTTGACCATGTGACTTACAGGTTCGGTCAGATCAGTTCAGTTAGTTAAGGCTCTTGATTACGTTAGAATAAAAATATCCTGGAGGAATCGCCCGTGCTTTCTAGGAGAGGGAAGTTTTTTCGGGTTCGGTTTTGGAAGAACCGAGGGATTAGTCTAGATATCCTTGGGTGAGGCCTCGAGTGAGAGGTTCTGCCTTGCATAAGAAGTGCTACTTCCGCTGCTAGCACTTCCGAATTTGTTGCGCGGAGGGGGTAGGGATCTTTCACTCATCCAAATGGAGAGGAATTAGAACTTGGTTCCATGATGTGAAGAAGCTTCTATAATGGGCTCCTTTTGAAGGTGGGACTCTTGCTTACACTGTATGTGCTCGCAATTGATTGTTTGCAAAATACTTATCCCTAATGGTATAGAAGAAGAGGCATGTCCCGATTATTGTAACTATAGTTTTTGGGCTACTTGTCGTGGCATCTTGGGATAAACCCAAAGCAAAATTGACACTAAATGTTTGAAACATTATGGCATCCCCTTGATATGGTTCATATATCTAAGAAAAAATTATTATATAAAGCATGGTAATTGTGCTATATAGCAAGCATACCATGTTATATCTAAGGAAAATTTCTTATAGAAAGCATGGTAATTGTGCTATATAGCATTATTGGTGCTACATCAAAATAAAGTTGATACACAATAGGTAACCAATGCTATATAGTACACTGGCAACATAATGTAGACAAACAAATATTAAAAAATTTTCTTGAATGAACACAATTAGGAGAGAGAGAGAGAGAGAGATTAATGAAATGCATGCAAGCTTGTGTGTGTGTGTGTGTGTGTGTGTGTGTGAGAGAGAGAGAGAGAGAGAGAGAGAGAGAGAGACCTGCAATATTTTGGCAACGTGCAAACTATGTGCGTGTGCGTGTGCGTGTGTGTGTGTGTGTGTGTGTTTGTGTGTATTGCATGTGTGCAATAGGTAAACAAGCAAACCTGTCTAGTGAACACATAGAGTGGGAATACACAGACAGTAGAACGAACACGGAGCGGGAATACACGCAAGGAAGTGGCCGTCCTACGCTCGTTATTGTTTAGTAGTGGGGAAGTTGGTAGCCCTTCCTATAGTAACAGCCTCTGCTATATAGCTCTTTCACAAAATAGTTTAAAATTGTTATGTGCCAACTAAACCTATGTTATAAATTTGGGCTATATAACTCATATAGTATTCCACCATACCATGCCTAGACCCCTCTATGCATCTAGCTGTATGCAGGCTCTATGCATCAAGCTCTATGTAGGCTCTATGCATCTAGCTCTATGTAGGCTCTATGCAAGCTCTTGGATCAGGCTCTATGCATCAAGCTCTTGTATCTAGCTTAATGCATCTAGCTCTTGCATGCAGGCTCTTGCATACATGCTTAATGCATCTAGCCCTTGCATGCATGCTCTATGCATGCAGGCTCTTGCATACATGTTTAATACATCTGGCTCTTGCATCTAGCTCTTTGCATTCTTATTGCATAAATGCTTAATGCATCTAGCTCTATGTATGCATTAAGCTTCTTACATTAAAATTTATGCATGCTTCTTGCATACATGCTTAATGCATCTAGCTCTATGCATGCATTAAGCTTTATGCATACTTCTAATAAACTCTAACTTTACGTATGTGTGTAGGATCATGGCCGATACCCCAAGAGGTTACAGCCCCTTGGACACGCCACAGCACACCTCTGTCATGCCTACACCACAGGCTCTTAGCCTAGAGCAGTTCTTTGAGTTTATCTCACAGGCTACCCCTGAGCATAGAGCCATGGCAGAGTAGTACTTTGGGGGGGCTGGGCTCTCCAATCCATCCACCACTATAGCCACACCGATCCCCACTCCCTCGCTTACACTGGCATGCACCCATAGCCGTCGCTCAACTACGCGTAGACATAGTAGTGGTGGGGGTGGTTGTGGTGGTTGTTCTGGGAGTGGTGGCACAAATACAATGTCTCCTCCTACACATCAGCGTCCACCCATCTCCTCAGCTAGTACACCACACACACCAAGGAGTCCTTACGCTCCTCGCATAGCATCCGCAAAGAAAGTGTATCATGTGTGCAATGGATCCGTGCTCATGGATGACATAGGGAAGGATATAAAAGGGCGCATCCGCCAGTTCTTAAAGATTTAATTTGTGCATGAAGTGATGAAGAAGTGGGATTCCTTGGATAAAGATAAGAAAAAATGCATCATTGAGCAAATTAAGATTAAGTACTCCTGCAGGTGATATTAAATAAATCAACAGTGTCATGGTTAAAACCACGGCAACATGTAGATCCGAGGTGCAGGATGTTGTGACAAGGGGGAAGCCAAAACCTACTTGACTCAATGAGGAGGAGTGGCGAATGATCCATGCTGAGTATAGAGACACGGCCGACAAGTACAACTAGTAGAGGGCAGCCGCCGCACGGGCTTGGATGGAGAGTGTCGGCTCTTCACACCTTGGTAGTGGAGGCTACAAGTTCTTCCGTGATTACTTTGTAAGTTTTTTTACAAATCTCTTTCATTCGTTGTCTACGATGTGCATTGGTTACACATGCCCTAAATCTTTGTTAGTTGGTTGATGTAGGAGAGTGTGGTAGGCCGTCCTCCATTTCCACAAGAGGAGAGATATGGCTCCAAGTTTGGCATGCAGCCACTACTTGAGCAATTGGAGTCCAAGGGTACGCCTATCAATTGGGGAGAGGAAACGAATGGTAAGCATCTTACTACTACTTGCATGCATCTACTCATTTGTATTGGCATGTTGGCATTGAATACTAATTTCTTCTTATGCATGCATTGATATAGGATATGCCTCAGGCACAACCTGGCAATGAGGAGTGTGGTGCTAGACAGGTTTACATAAGGCTTGTACACATGGTTTTTTGTCGTGTTGCTATCCATATATAAATGGATCTACACTTTCATGTAAAATTACTTTGTTACATGTATTTAAGGTTGCCATTTTTACATGTACATATGATGGTCTAGGACATACAGAGTGTTGTTATCCATGCCTTGGATCAACATCGGCATGTAATTATGAATAATGTAATCATATTTTTAAATTAATATAAAATGTAGGTTTTCTCTCAATTTTGAGCACAGTTGGACAAGTACAATTACCAGCAGGCAGAATGGTGTAGCCAGCTACAATTTGGCTGCACCATTCTGCCCAAAAAAAAATTCATGCACACAAGACACCGATATATGCACTGGTATGCGCGCCGATATTTGCGATGAAACTCTACTTTTATCGACCCATATACTAACGCCTATACTAGCGCAGATGCAGATGTATTGGGGGGGTACACCTGTGCGCATACCGGCATTCATGGCATTTACCATTCCTTATTTAGGTATTGATAAACCATCATTCCCTTGTAGTGTTAGGTTTCTCTAACAGGTTGTGTTAGTTCATTTCAAAACTTTATTTAACTGTAAATGGTTTCTCTTAACAAGAGGTTGATTTAAGTTTTGCTTTTATATTGTTTATTAATAGAGTACTCTTCAAGGGATAATCAAAGTACTCTAAATACCATAAGAGTAACACATCTGTTGCCATTATTCCCTTTACATATTGCCATTTTCTCTAAATTACATTTTTCCATTCTCTTTTATGATAGGAAAATCCCTTTACATGAGTATATGTAAGGCATCAACATGTAGCTTGCATTGCTCATGTTGTGAAAACATAATGGTATGGAATGATGAGATGCTTAATAATTTGTTTCCTTTTGGTATAGCCTCCTAGGTATATGATGCCCTTTACATTATTTAAATATGACATGGATTGATGACATATTGGGTAACTTGTTTGCTTACATATAACCTTTACTTAAATGACTCGGTATATGTTACACTTACATTTGAATATCACTTTATGTGGTTGTGTTCATATGTTTGAATATTATTGAATCATAATTAAATGTTTAACCTTGTTTAAGGAGAGGGGCATGGTGTAGATACATGCCTTCCCAACTTTCATAACTAAATTCTAATTATCTTATATTGTGTGATGGTGGTAGGTAACAAATATGTTCCTCATATTTAGGAGTTTATTCTATGATAGTGATCACATTGGCTTACTCATATTAAGCTCCTCTCTTTTGTACTCCCAACTATTTTCTATTATAATCTTGTTTAAGTGTTGGGCATGTGGTGCAAAGTATTTCCTAAGCTATTGGGTGTCCAAACTAAATGAAATGATGTATTGCTAGTTTAAATATGAGTAAAATTTCTTGGTTTCTAGGGTTGTTTCTCTATCTCGGAAGTGGCTTACTATCACATGTGGTTTGGAGCCTATGATTGGGTGATGAGTGCTATTCAAGAACCCTTTATGCTCCCTTGTTTGTGTGTTCGTGTGTTAATCATATAAGCATGATTGTATTTTCTTGGATGAGCTCCTCAAGCATACAATGTGTTTTAAAAGCAAGAACAATAAGTACATGCCTATGGAATGGATTAAGAAGCTCAATAAATGTTTCAATAAGTTGAAACATGAAACTACTGTAGCTCCTATGCCCCAAATTGTGTATCCAAGTAAACCTCTTATTTGAAATGAATATGCCAGTGACTATGCTATTCAAGGAGCATTACTCCAAGATGGTAGTCTAGTTTCTTTTGAGAATAAAAAGCTGATTGACCCTAAAACCAAATGGCCAATACATGAAAAAGAGTTTTTCATGCTTTGAAAAGCTGGAGACATAATTTATATGGCTCTACTTTTGTTGTTTAACTTATATCTAAAATACTTTTTCAAATCTCTAGAGTTAAGGGGAGAAAGAGTCATTGGTCAAAGATTCATTATAAAAAAGGATCTACCAATAAAGTGGTAGATGCTTTGAGCAAAATCGGCCATGTAAACTGAATTTTATTTATTGAGATATAGTTTGACCTATTTAACTGTATTAAGGGCTTGTATCTGAGAGAAAAATTATTTATTATAGTCTCACATATTGTCTAGGCCAGGGAGTATTCTATTCAGAATGGTTTTCTCTTCCAAAAGTTGAGAATTTAAGAGGTGGTGGCTTGTTATATTCATTACAAATACTCTAAAAGATATGTGAGGGCATTTCTATGGATTTTATGGTGGATTAACATAGAGTTTGAGGGGTATAATGCCATATGAGTGATTGTTGTGACCAATTCACTAAGATGGAAAGATGTATTCCTACCAAAGTGAAACTATCAGTTGTGCAACAACTTTCTCATCTATTTATTCTAGTGTCATGTGAATGCCTTTTATTGGACATTTGGCCAAAGTTGAAAGCTAATGTTGAATAATATTTTCAAAATCATCAACAATGCCAAGTCTATAAATTTGAGCACTTGAGAGGTAGTGGCTTGTTGTATTGGCATTGAAAATACCCAAAAAGAAATATGAGAGTATTTCTATGGCTGTTATGGTTGGACTACCATGGAATTCGAGGAGGAATACTGCCATATGAGTGATCGTTGTTGTGATAATAGAGTCACTAAGATGTTAAGGTTTCTTCCTATATGAAAGTGGAATACTTAGTTGTGCAATATCAGCTTGCTTATCTATTTATTCTAGTGTCATGACGATCTTCTCTATGGACATTTATGTATACTGAGGGGACTGAGCACTTGGTAAGAAGGGATTTCCTCTAGCCAAAGTTGAAAGCTGATATCGAACAATATGTTTGAATTTGTCAACAATGCCAAGTCAATAAAGCTAAGTGCTTGAGAGGTGGTGCCTTTTGTTATCCATTGGAAATAATGGAAGAGTATTTATATGGATTTTATGGTTGGATTATCATGGGATTTGAGGGGGAATAATGCCATATGGGTGATCGTTGTGATTGACTCACTAAGATTTCATATTTTATTACTACAAAAGGGAAAATATCAATTGTGCAACAACTTGCTCATCTATTTATTAAGAAGTTGTTTAACCCTTATGGATGGCTGGATATTGTCAGTGATAGATACTCTAAGTTCATTAAACATTTCTAGCAAGAGGTGTTAACACAAATCTCAGTATGAGCTCATTTGATTATCCCAAGTATGATAGATAAATAAAGCATGTGAATTAAACCATGGAGGACACATTACATGTATATGTGTCTATGAGAGAGTTTGATTGAGTTGATTACCTTCTATTAGTAGAGTTTGCTTACAAAATAGTGCCTTGGGGGATTCACAAGCCATATCTTATGGTATAATGTGAGTGTAAAGGGAGGGGGGTTTTTGGAAGGAGGGGCTTAAGCTTATAAGTTAGGGGATGAGGGGGTCGATTTATGGTGGCACGGGGGGGGGGGGGGGGGGGACAAGGGAGCAAGGGAGAATGAAACTAGGGGTTTTGTTTCTTTTCGTAGTTTACAATATGTGATCTGGTGGTGTATTTTGAAAACTTGATTAGTTTACTACTCTTTTAAGCTAACCACACATGGAACAATTTTTGGAGTACATGTCGGTCTTTGTGCTTCTAGCACTTACATCCATGCTACTTACATGGGCTACAACTTGTCACATGTATAACATCAATATCTTCTATTTGATTTTTAAACCTTAAATAGGGGGTACTTGAATTTCATAATTGGGACTCATATGCTTAGAAAGGGATATAGTTTATTTTTTAGAGAAACTTAAATAGGGGGTTTTTATGAGTTTCATACACACAGGTGATGTCCCCTTTCTATGGGGAAAGTGAATTACCCCGGAATAGTGTTAAGCATTCTACTACTAAGATGAGCCCCTTTACGCTGATATATGCATATCAACCTAGATCCTCATAGATGATTAGCTTAGAGAAAGTTGGAGTTAGTACTGCAATTGACTTCTTGAACTAGCAATAGAAGATGTACAATTTACAAGATATAATATAGGGAGTGTGCAGAATATATTGTAATTTTATGCTAACCAAAAGTGATCTACAATCTTAGTGTAAGGGCAATGATTTTTTTTTATGATTCCAAAAGATTCTAAAGTAATGTAGATTGGAAAAGTCTATAAGTTATCTCTCAGATTTGTTAGAACTTATACGATCTTAAAAAGAAAGATTAATGAGGTTTCTTATAGAATGTGTCTCCCAAAGATGGACTACATCTCATCCCATCTTTCATGTTAGTCAACTGAAAGAGGTGCTGGGTGTAGGAGATAACTTGGTTTCCAGCTTGGAACTTGCTAGACTCAAGGATCTATCTATATTTGTTACACATGAGCCAATGGTTGTTGTGGCTTTGCACCCTTAGGAATAGGGTTATTCATGAATGGTTGATTAGATAGAGGGGATTGTCCGGATGATGATATCACTTGGGAGAATGTCACTTCACTTAAGATCTAGTATCCAAATTTATTTTCTTAGTCTTCCTCTCATTAGGGGAGATTGTTATGTCCTATGCTTAGACATAATGAGACTAGTATTTTTAGAGACCAATCGGACATAGTTCATGTAATAGCACTTGACAACTAGCCATTGGGTTATACATTTAGGATTGTGGCTCATTTATAGGGGAATTCATGTGTGGAACTCTATCTTGGGAGAGGGCCCCCCCAAGGGACTTAGCTTATGGTTAGCCCACCGGTTAGTCCGTGTGAGGATTGGGGGTGCATGGTGGTATGGAACGTGCATGCCTTATGGGTGTAGGGATTTAGGGTTATATTGGACTCTACCTCAAGGTGGCTTACCACTATGTGTGGTTTGGATCCTATTGTTGGGTGGCAAGTTTTAGCTGAAACCCCTTTTATGTTCCCTTGCTCGTGTGATCGTGTGTTGATTGGATGTGCATCATTATAGTGGCTTGAATGTGCTTCTCATGTATACATTTCAAAGTAACTGATCTTGGGTGGACACACAAGTAATATGTTTTTTGAGTATACATTTCAAATTAAACTTGGATTTACACACAGATAAGTGGACCCTCACTTGGGGTGTTTCATACATGTAAGTGGACTCTTACTTGGGGTGTTTCATAGGTGTAAGTGGACTCTTACTTGGGGTGTTTGGCATACATGTAAGTGGACTCTTACTTGGGGTGTTATAGTGTTTATCATCACTCCTTAGAAAGGCAAGTCCTTACTTTTCCTCTATATACCTGGAGGATGCTAGACACTACACTTTCTAAGAGAGTGTCTACCATGGGATAGGAAAAGTAGTAGTAGTGTCCACCATGAGATAGGGTGAGTACACACACCCACATGTGCACACACACACACACACACACACACAAACACAAAATAAATCCTCTTAAAATTTAACCTTTGATAAGGCTATTCTTGATAACTGTCCAAACCTTTGGAAGCCTCAGGTAATAAAGCGAGATTTAACAAGTTTTTTTTAATTAGCTAGAATTAGAAAGTACAACACAACACACACACCCATGCGTGCCACCACTTGCATAGTGAGGGCTTGAACCCAAGGTCATAGATTTAATAAGTTAGTTATTCAAAGCTTACAATCTTTTTTTGTAACCTTGCACATCCACCTTTGGAGAATTAATGGATCTTAAAACCCCTGATTTTCACCTATGAAAACTACCAAGGGTTGAATTCTCAAAGGACATAACACTCTATAATTTTGAAGCCTCTTTTATTAAATATATTTTTATGCACGTAATCTCTTGAGCTGCCAACCCTCTTGTGTGCAAAAAGAGAATGATGGCAATGCAATACAATAGTCATTGCATTAATGATTTTAGTACTTTTCTCCATATTACTACATATCTATTCCTATATATTTGGGCCATCAAACATCTATCACAAGACCATCTACACTCACCAAAATATTTATGCATTACTACAACCTACATAAGTATGCATGTATTTCTGCATGACTATTTTCACAATAGTATATTTGCACGACTATTTGCACTTGTAATTGATAACAATGAGTGCATGGGGCATTAAATAATACAATCAACCAAAATGCAAGAAGAAAAGTTTATAGACATGGAAATGGTGGTTGGTGTGTCTTGAGTAAAGAAGTTTAACTCTTCAATAAATAGAGCCTTTAAAAATATAAGGTATAAGACCTTTGTTTAGAAGTTTTCTACACAAGGTATCAAAACTTGCTTAGATTGGGTGGTTTGCTTATAGATCTTTATGTTGATTAATGTGGGCTATGAAGATTTAGGAACACATGATTATTTCCTATTCTTTTGCTTATATTTTTGACTTAAGAAAACTATACGGATAGTGTTTCTTAAGGGTTCCTTTAAGAAAGATATAATGTTGTGTGAAACTCCTAAAGTTATTTGTTAGGTTCATCACTCCTTACTTTTACTTAGGTTTCTTTATATCTTCTCACGAATCTCAAGTAGCTATACGTAATTTGTAATATCAAATGACCATCCTTATATGCTCACAATTTTTTGATGAGCCTCATTGGATGGTGATAGAAAATACTGTATACAAGAAAATTACCATTTTTTTCACCTTTGCTTGTGTGGCAAAGTTAATGCAATGCACCAACTTTTCATATGCAAACAAAGTTTTTAAAAGTGGATGCATTGCATTGAATTTGCCACACAAACTTAATGTTGTGCATCAACTCGATGCACACCATCAAGTTTGCATGGCAAAGTTGATGTAATGCATCAAGTTTGAAAAACTTTTAAGTTGCAAAGTCAATGCATTGCATCAACTTTGCATTTTTAATATATGTAAAGAAGAGCCATTACATCAACTTTACCACACAAACTTGATGTTATGCAAAGAAGAGGCATTACATCAACTTTGTCGCACAAACTTGACGTTATGCATCGAGTTGATGCATAACATCAAGTATGTGTGGCAAAGTTGATGCAATGCATCAACTTTGCATACATATACTTAAAGTTGATGTGTTGTATCAACTGCATATCAACTTTGCTATACAAACTTGATGTTGTGCATCACCTCAATGCACAACATCAAGTTTGTGTGGCTAAGTTGACACAGTGCATCAAATTTTAATACATTTATAAAAAAAAGTTGGTGTAATGCATCAACTTTACATACAAAAATATATTTTCTCAAAGTTAATGCATTTCATTAACTTTTCCACATAAACTTAATGTTGTGCATCGAGTTATCAAGTTTGTGTGTTAACATAGTGCATCAATGTTGTATACACAAACAGATTTTCTTAAAGTTGATGTATTATGTCAACTTTACTACACAAACTTGATGTTGTGCATCAAGTTTGTGTGGAAAAGTTGATGTAGTTCATCAACTTTGTATACACAAACAAAGTTTTAAAAAGTGGATGCATTGCATCAACTTTGCCGTGCAAACTTGATGTCGATGCACAACATCAAGTTTCTGTGAAAAAGTTGATGTAATGCATCAACTTTACATACATAATCAAATTTTTAAAAACATGTGCTACTATAATAAAACATGAGACTCTGCTATTAAAAACAAAACTAGAACTATTTTTTATTTTTTGTGTAAACTTTTTTTAAAGAAAAATACTTTACATACCTGATTTATCTTTTAAGATTTATTTCAAATTGATTTTTGTTATTAAAATTTTATCCAGTGGTGGACATAAGTACATTCTAAATAGTTTGTCTAACATCTAAGCTAACAAATATTAAGAATGTTATATCACCTTCTCACATCAACACACGCAATATCAATAACACATGGCATGGCCAATCGATTTTTGTAGTACTCGCATGGTATGACAATTTTTAGAAGTTATATAGCATGATAATTAAAGAATAACTTTTTTTAATTATTACATCATGATCACTATTTTTGGCATGCTTATGTGAGTAAAGTCGATGTACTACATCAACTTTGCTATGCAAACTCGATATTGTGCACATTGATTTTGTGGAAAACTCGATGCACAAACATCAAGTTTGCATGGAGAAGTTGATGTAGTGCATCAACTTTGTGCAAGAAACTATGCTTTTTTAGGGCTAAAATACTAGTCACCTCATATGGCCACACCACGCATGCCTTTTTGGGCTTGAGGTCACTAAATAACCACCAATTACACCATCAACTTTGTGCAAGAAACTATGATTTTTTAGGCCTAAAACACTAGTCGCCTCATATGGCCACACCACGCATGCCTTTCCTTTTTGGTGGTCACTAAATGACCATCAATTACACCATCGAACAGGTAGAGAAAACCAATGAGGTTTTACTATAACAGCCCTCAATGCTTAATTAATCATTTGATTGATTTGTTTTCTTCTCCATATACTTGACTTATTTTTTGAAACTAGTATGCACTTATTCTTTGCTAGGAAAAATCATATTTAAATATATACATTTTATTATTGATTCTGTGTTAGTCCTTATATACTATTTAATTAAAAATGTAGATACAACTATGTACAGTTACGAGAAAGAGAAAGTGCATTGTAGTTGAAAAGGATAAGATCCAAGTGTCCTTTATTCATATGTATGTGAAGGGTGCTATAGAACTACCAGATGAAGATCAAGAGGTGGAAGCAATCTCCATTGATGTGAATGAGAAGTTTAATGAGCATCAAAAGAACCTATGCCACCCCTCTCTCTGATAAGCGTTAGATCTAGGAAATCTAAGCCTTTTAGAAATGGATAAGTTTGAAGAAAATGGATGATAGGTAGAGGAATTATGAAGAAAATGGATGATAGGTAGAGGAATTATGAAGAAAATGGATGATGAAGAATTGCTAGACTAATTTCCTCAATCATTAAAATCAAAAGTGCAAAATGGTATTATGAATATCCAATAAAAACATTACCCACATACATGCAACTGAAGAAAGCCTTTGTTAAGAGGTTTAAAGCTATAGGAAGTGATGAAAATGCAACTAGGAAAAATAAAGTAAGAGAAGAGGATAATAATGAAATTTAAATCCATAAGAAGTGATGAAGATGCCATTAAGCAAGATGTGAGACCCCTACCCCTCTATCTATGGCATCAGAATCACAATAAGGGTAGAGAGACTAACTCAGGGCATCATATCATAATGTCTTAATGCTTGTCTATTCCATTATCTCCTCTTAGTCTGACAAGAACAATTTTTGTGCATGAAAGTTGAGGCTCAACGAGATGTTATGACTCCTCAATTATGAAGACAACTCTTCTATCCTTATTTATAATTGCTAACTAAACTACTCACGTATTTTTTTTCTCGTTTTAATAACAACACAAGTTTGTTTCGTTTGGAAAGTACCCATAACTCGAGTCCACATCACTACCCACTTTCCACTATTTAATCTTTTTTCTACTTTGACTATGTCTATAGGCTTTTAGCCTAGACATGTCTATAGGCTTTTAGCCTAGACATGTCCAATCCCCTGGGTCTAGTCTTTTGTCCACCATTGGACCTATGGAGCTGGTGTGAACTCAAACATCGACCATAATTGAAAATTTTCTTTTTACTCACACATATCACTTAAAATGAGTTCACACATACACTCCTTTGAAAAACAATCCTTTCAAAAGATAACATACATCATCCATAACATGTATATATCGTATGTCCATACATCACAAACCACAAGTGACACATCAGTGTCACATCATCATCATCTGGTCTCACCATGACCGTGATTGTTAAACCAGGATGATACACTCTTAGATATCATGATAATCAGAGGATCCCTAGAATGTTCCACATCCACCTCAACACAAGACTGTGTTAAATAATCCTAGAAGTTGCTTCTAGTGGTCGTCACCTGAGCATAGCAATGTTTTTTAGCAACGTTTTTGAAAGGAAAATGTTAGGGGTTTTAACAAATCTCAGCAACATTTTTGCAGCAAAAAAACGCTGCTGAGCAATATTTTTAGCAGCGAAAAAACAGTGCTATACTGTAAAAATGTCTTGCTTTTTGCTGCTTCTTTTGTCGCCGCATTGTTTCTATCTTTTAAATGTACTAAACTTGGTACTCTAAGTTTTTTGTAGGTTTATGTATAATCTATTACTTCTACCTCTCCTACCCTATCCTCCTCAAGCTCAAGCAATGTATGTCTTCTCTTTTCCTTCATGTCTTATGTAAACAAGCTTTCCATGAAAGCTTTCTTGTGAGTGTTTCCCTTCTCTCTCCTCTCTTTTAAGTTTTTATTTTCTTCTTTTTCCCTTCTTATTGAAGCTTAACCATTAAGAATGTTTTCCCTTCTTCTTTTTCCCTAATTAAGAGCTCTCCATTAAATCCTCACAAGGTAAGAGATCTTGATTTTTCTTAATACTTTTTCTTTCTTAATTTGGTGTGATTTTGTAGGTTTTCAACACATACATGCCTCACAAGGTAAGAGATCTCTTTCTTGTATGTTTCTTCTTTTATGCTTTTACATGTTTATATAGGGTTTGTAAGTTTTAGGGATTTTAAGATTAGGGTTTGTTATTAATACTTTTTTTCCTTAATTTGGTTTGATTTTGTAGGTTTTCAACACATACAAGCCTCACAAGGTAAGAGATCTCTTTCTTGTATGTTTCTTCTCTTATGCTTTTACATAGTATAGGGTTTGTAAGTTTTAGGTCTTTTAAGATTAGGGTTTGTTATTTTTTCCATGCTCTCTGGATAGCCTTTTGAGATCTATGCATCTCTTAAGAGGTGGACATAAAGCTTATGCATGAGGCTAGTGCATAAGTCTTATGCATGAGACTCATGCATAAGGCCATATGAATAAGCCTCATCCATGAGGCTTGTACATAAGTTTTATGCATGAGGCTTATGAATAAGCCACATGCATGAGACTTGTGCACAAAACCTCATGCAAAAGGGTCATGTATAAAGTTTATGCAAGTGGCTTATGGGGGTAATACCATAAGCCTCTATGCATAGTCTTTAGAGAGCTATGCATATCTCAAGAGGTGGCCATGCATGAGACATATGCATTAGCCATATGCATAAGCCTCGTGCATGAGGCTAGGACATAAAGCTTATGCATGAAGCTAGTGCATAAGCCTCATGCATGAGGCTTATGCATTAGCCATATGCATAAGGCCACATGCATGCCCTTCATGCATGAGGCTTAATGCATAAGGCTCATGTATAAAGCTTATGCATGAGGCTTACGCATTAGCCATAAGCCTCTATGCATAGTCTTTAGAGAGCTTTGCATGAAGCCTATATATTAGCATGCCGGGTAGCTTCCAATGCATGTCGGGTGCTACCTAGGCATGCCGGTAGCTTCCTAGGCATGCCAGTAGCTTTCAATGCATACCGGGTGCTTCCAATGCATGCTAGGTACTACCTAGGCATGTCAGGTGCTTCCAATGCATGTTGGGGGCTACCTAGGTATGTCGGTAGCCTCCAATGCATATCAGGTGCTACCTAGGCATGACGGTAGCTTCCAATGCATAGTCTTTAGATAGCTATGCATAATGAGGCCTATACATTAGCATGCGGAGTAGATTCCAATGCATGCTAGGTATTGCCTAGGCATGTCGGGTATTTCCAATGCATGCCGGTAGCTACCTAGGCATGTCGGTACTACAAATAAGAGTTTTAAGTATTTATGTTTCTTCTTGGATAGATGGCAAATAACTTGCGATGCAATGCTACACGTGAAGGAAGAGTAGATATCCCAACAATCTTTGTAAGTATATATTAGCCTCAAACTGTATCTTATCTTTTAATTAAATAAGGTTACCTTTAATAACAACATAATTATAATGTTCATTTGTTTGTATGTCTATAGCTTGAAGCAGTGGACGTCCCCCCCACGCAAGATGAATATGATTTTACATTACAACGAGATTTTGAAGCTCTCTTTGAAAGGGTGCAAGACAAAGGATCGATTGTTATTATTGGAGGACATGCTCGGCAAGCATGGCAAGTAAGTACATTCCTAAAACCATAACCTTTTTGTTTTTGTAAAACTGATTTTCACTTGTGTTAGTTTTATTGTGTTTTAGAATCATGTTACTAGAAATAGTGTTACCACAAACGGTGGTGCAAATGTGTAAGAAAGAAGTAATGGAAATTTGAGAGAAGAGGGTGAAGCTGCACAAGGTACAATAATAATCGGAAGGCATGAGATGTAGACTCCCTCAATGTGGCCCCTAACTCCATAGATTTTCATTATGCTTTATTTTGTATATAACCTTTCTGGACTCATACACTTATGTAATTTCGCCAAGTATTATAATAGAATTACGATATTTACTAACCATGAATTGCAATTGCTCTTTTTTTTGTATTTGTAAAGTTTTATATTACATGTGTCCATGACGATGAGTAGGACATGAACTTGTGTTAGTTTATTGTATTTGTATTTTTTTTAAAAGCTAGGCAGATAGGGAAGTCATGTGATGACTCCCCAGTCTAGCCCAACTTTTTTTTAATGCAATTCTATCGTTGTCCAGTAGCAGTGAAATATTGTTGCTGTGAGTAGCGATATTACGCTACTATTTTTGCTGCTGTGAGCAGCGATCCCGACAGTGAAAAATAGCATCTTTTTTAGTAGTGAAATGGGTCCGACATCTCCCTACCCTTCTAGCTATAATAGCACTGATATTTTCATTGCTACATCCTCATTCTGTTGTAGTGTCTTGGTACTGACATAAGGAGCCACGATGGCAATGGTCAATAATAAAGCAGTGGCTGTGGCATCCTTTCTCAGGGAATACATATGCCCGATTTGGGTGCCCATTAGAAATCCTTACGGATGGGGGGAGGTCTTTCAGGAATGACTAGATTGAAGCTTTGGTGCAGAAATTAAAAATAAAGCATGCTATGTCAACTCTCTATTATCCCCAATGTAATGGTTTAGTAGAAAAAACTAATGGACTGCTTTGTGGATCTTTGTCTAAGCTAGTGGATACTATGAAGAGAAAGTGGGATGTGCATTTGCCAGAGGTCCTATGGGCCTATAGGACAACTCACAAACTCTCTCCTGGTTTTACACCTTTTCAGTTAGTTTATGGAATTGAGGCTATTTTGCCAATAGAATTGGAAATCCCAAGCCTTCGCACTAAACTATAAATTTGTGTGGTACCTTCACATGGATCCACAAATAAATACATGCATCACATGAATATAAATTATTAAACAAATAAGCAAGATTCCAAACAAGATACACCATATTCATATTCAAAGTAGGGTAAACCATTCACAAGCTTGACGAGACATCACAGCTCTCCAGTCGAAACTCCATCAAACTGAGTTCCTCTAGCCACACATATCATGGTGAAGTTGAGAGCTCCCCTTCTTGGGATTGTTCCCAAGTCTTAATTCCATAAGTCAATCCAATCAACTTTGCTTAAGGCTCTTTGCATACAAAGAAGGTCATTCTATGACCATTAGTCTACTTCTCTTATTCATGCCTTATCCTTATGTCGAGAATCTCTAAGGTTTTTTGATCATTCTAAGACCATTAGTCTACTTCTATTATTCATGCCTTATCTTTTACGTAGAGAATCTCTAAGATTCTTTGATCATTCTTAATCATTTCCCTACTCGTATCATCTTTACAAATCTTAAGGACTTAGCCGTTATGACTTGAAATATATCTAATCCTTGCTTTTCCTGCTCTTAACTTTGATCTTAGACCTTATTCATCACCAAGAGTCATTTGATTTGGTCTCTTTAGTGCACACAAGAATCTTTTTTAAAGGTATAACCTTGCACTTGATTAAGGATTAATTAGAATTTCTCACTCTAAAAATATGGAGAGTTTGATTCAATCTAACCATATTTAATATAATTTATTTTTTTTAGAGTCACCTCTAGGGGTTTTGGCCTAAACTTGACCTCAATCCTAGGGCCACTTTCCGTTTTCTCTCTAGATTAAGGAAGACCACACTAACGTGTCTAGAAAGATTGGAAGGAGAAATTTAAAAAATGAGGCCAAAAGAAGAAACTAGCAAAGATACGAAGAAAAAAAGACTAGCTAGGAGGCTAGGAAGAGGACTAAAGCAACCCAAGGAGAAGCTAGAAAAAGAGACAAGAGGAAGAAAACTAAGAGAAAAGCCAGGAAGAACATTACAAACACAAAATCCATATTGAGAAAGCATCCAAGCAGAAGAAACTAGCAAGAAAGCTATGATAAAGAATCCATGCAAAAGATGGAGGAACAAAACTAGCAAGAAAGCTATGAAAAGAATGAGTGGCAAGAAAGCCATGAAAGGAGGGGCTATTTAAAGACCCATGAGAAAGCCTGAGAACAAAAAACAAGAAGGAAGTACTTGCCAACTAACTAGAAGAAAGATTATTGAATAAGTAGACAAAATCAGTGAGCATTTATTATTGGAAAGTGTATTTTAAATGAAAGAGAATTGAAGCAATTTTACAATACTTATTGGCATGTTTCCTTTTTAGAGGAAGAGCTTGTGTACAAAAAAGGAAAGGGCGTTTAGTCGATGAAATCGAGAGACGGGGGGTTGAAGGCGAAGTCGGCGTTGTGGGAGTTTCGGACCCAGCACTGCTGCCGGATCTGGCCCTGGGTGCCGGAGAGGACGCCGATTTTGCCCATCTTTCGCAGTGACTTGCCGAACTGCTTGAAGAAGGCGGCCTGGTCAGCGGCGAACTTGTCGACGAGGGGGCGGGTGCGTGGGTCGTCGTAGAGCGAGACGTCGGAGGTGAAGGCGCCGTAGCCCTGCTGGAGGCCCTTGAAGTAGGCGTTGTCGAACACCAGCGCCGTCAGCGCGTCGTTGAAGAACTGAACGTCGGCGTTGAAGTGCGGGGCCTTCAGCTTCCCATTCAGCGTGCAGTTGGCCAGCAGCTGCTGCCCGTAGCCCTTGTGGTAGGTCTTGTCCACTGTCGGGTAGATGCGGTTGGATATGCTGGAGCAATGCCCCTGCCCGATCGTATGAGCTCCTGCGCGCTCCAAAAAAAATAAAAAAATAAACATATTTTTCAACCAATCAAAATAAGTACAACTCTTTTTTTTCCCTAAATCTTTACAATATCCCAGTTTTATAATTATTATATATATATATATACATATATATATATATGAAAAAGCATTCCTTAAAATAAGCGTTGCTTAAAATCTCTGTTGGTTTTTCTTGATTCTGGTTGTTACAAATACACTAGAATGTCGTTTTATGCCTTTTCTTTCGAGCACTTGCACATACCCACGTCGCCCCTTGTTTGTTTATTAGCATGACATTAAAATTTTAAACGAGCTTTTGTTGATTGAATTAAAGTGGCTTTTATCAATATCATAATAATTGAGATAAGATCCACTCCCATTTCTAATAGAATTTAGACTCTAATGAGATTGCCCAAATCCTCATATCTTTGTGTCTACATATTAGCAAGCTTTCACCACGAACACTTTTAGCACACCATCCCACCACATCTTTAGTAAGTCATGCGCAACCTCTAATAAGCCAAACTTTAGCACTATGTTTATACGTTAAAATGCATGGTTAACTTACTTCATCTCAATTGTCCTTACCTTGAGTTCTTTAGAGCTTGAGATCTTGGATGGGCCATGTCCCACCGCTTAAGAGTTTTACTTTCTCACATAGTTCTAAAATGCTCTGAGGTTTTGGTCCTAAAAGGGTCTTTGTGTAGGTCATCTCCTTGCTTCCACTCTCTTGCGTATGATTGAGTTTGCAAGGGACTTTACATACCTTTTTTGATGTAAAATGCTCAACTTTTGAGGGCCTTTACACCTAGAATTACACTGTGTAGCTCACCAACAAGTGTCATAGGTAATGTTGCATGTTGAAAAATGATCTCAAGTCTTTGTCCTAAAAGGGTCTTTACACTATGTAGCTCGTGAGAAAGTGTCATGGGTAGTGAACATTGCATGTTGAAAAATGCTCTCAAGTCTTTATCCTAGAAGGGTCTTTACACCTAGCTTTACACTATGTAGCTCGTGAGCAAGTGTCATAGTTAATGTTGCATGTTGAAAAATGCTCTCAAGTATTTGTCCTAAAAGGGTCTTTGTGTAGGTCCTCTCCTTGGTCCCACTCTTGAGTAGGATTGAGTTTGCAACAAGGGAAGTGAACAAGTGTTATAGGTAATATATGTTGCATGTTGCAAAATGCTCTCAAGTCTTGAGCCTAATAGGGTCTTTGTGTAGGTCCTCTCCTTGGTCCCACTCTCGAGTACGATTGTCGTTTTGCAAAGGACTTTACATACCTTTTTGATATGATTTCTTTCCCTAGTCAATATGATTCAGCTTTTAAGGGCCTTCACACTCAACTTTATGATGTGTGGCTTGTGAGAAAGTGTCAGGGTAATGTTATGGCTTGTGAGAAAGTGTTATGGGTAATGTTACCCATTGCTCATCATGGGAATTTTCTCCCATGCTAGAAATAAAGCCAATCAAAATAAGCATGAGTATCTGTACCTTGGCCGATTTTTCTATCAAAATCATACACATCAACCGGGTTTATAACTAAAATTGCTAGAATTTTAGTTGTTCAGGCCAACCAAGAAATCGTTCATTTTCTTTCAACATAGTCATTAAATTTGCAGTAGTGTATGGTTTTACTAGCACTATGACTATTACAACACCCACATACCTAAAACCGATTTCATGAGAGTGTTTGAGAAACTATTTTTGGGAGAACCTGACATCAATCCTTATGTTCCCTTCTCCCATCATTTTTTTTCACACGTTTATCCAATTATAACTAAATCTTTTGAGGAGGTATGTTCCCTTCTCCCATCAATTTGAGAAGGCTTTTATAAAAATGAAACAAGTTCTAGGCTAAGCTGAATGTGTCTTTTTCTGGAGCCTGCTTCACCAGTGTTTACATCATTAAAGCTTCCATTCATTTATGAACACCAAAAGCCTAAACGTGTTTTAGCTCATTGGAAGAAAGCCTGTGAGTGCACATGTGGCAATGTCCAATTTTAGCACACCTTGTGCCTCGAGTCTAGTCTTCCAAGGCCAGGAACTTTTTTAGCACAAAAAAGGAATAATAATCTCGCAACATGTTGACAACCAAATATATCTCAACAACAAAGAAAGATCTTAAATAGAGCTCATTCCAAGTTAAAATGAAACCTTTATATTAATGTTTGGAGTGGCATGCTTGAATTGATTGATCTATGACACGCACGCACGCACGCACACGTATATACCTACAAGGAAGGCAGACGCCCGCCTTCAATTAGAAGGTCAAATTTTTTTTAACCTTAGCTAGCCTTCAAATTCACATAAATATACATATGTATATAATTTTAAAATAAAAATTGATGACCTTCTACTTGGAGTCCAATTTTAGAAGGCTTGGAAGGATTTTTTGCTCTCTGAAGGCCTCAAATTTCAGCACTGCCTACAATCAATTCAACTCTTTTATATATATATATATATATATATATATATATATATATATATATATATATATGTGCAATTCAACTCTTATAGAGAGAGAGAGAGAGAGAGAGAGAGAGAGAGAGAGAGAGAGGTAGATATATAACACTCCTATACACACAGAGAGAAGCTTTTAACGTTGTAAGAACAATCTCAAGAAAACAA
This sequence comes from Cibotium barometz, assembly GCF_041138505.1. Lineage (NCBI taxonomy): Eukaryota > Viridiplantae > Streptophyta > Polypodiopsida > Cyatheales > Cibotiaceae > Cibotium > Cibotium barometz. The sequence goes on from NC_141050.1 coordinate 22,408,521, forward strand.
TCCCAAGAGACCGAAATGATCGAGAGAGAGAGAGAGATTGAGAGGTATATATATATATATTTCACCCCTATACAGAGAGAGAGAGAGAGACAAACAGATATATATATATAACACGTGCGCACATATATACCTACGTGCAATTCACCTCTTTCTCACACATATATACCTACACCGAGACGATCTATAGAGAGAAAGAGAAAGGTATATATATATATATAACACTCCTATACACACAGATTTAGATTTATATATATATATATAACACTCCTATACACACAGATTTAGATTTAGATTTATATATATATATATATATATATATATATAACACTCCTATACACACAAAGAGACACAGATTTAGATTTAGATATATATATATATATAAAACACTCCTATACAAGCGCACATATACACCTATTACATACAGATCTGTGTCAATCTGTACACACAGATTGACACAGATGTATGTAATAGGTGTATATGTGCGCTTGTATAGGAGTGTTTTATATATATATATATATATATATATATATATAACACGCGCGCGCGCACATATATACCGACGTGCAATTCAGCTCTTTCTATATACCTACACGCAATTCAACTCTTTCAGATCTGTATCTATTTTCTGGTTGTTGTTGTGAGGAAAACAATTAGTATGTTTTATTTTTTTTCATGTGTGCTAATAATAATTACCAGAGAGAGCGACCAGATCCACCTCGTCTAGCCCGACCTGCTTGAAGTTTTCAAGCAACCCATCAACCGTTAAGTTGAAAGCCGGAAGAAAGGTCTGCGAGCTGTCCGCATAAGATGTCAAGGAGTCTCTCCGCCCCAGCTCAATCTTGTACACGGGTCCTCCAGCCTGCATACATCAATTTTAATTAAAACAAACGATATATTAATTTAACAAACAGCTGGAGAACAATTAATACTCAATGCGTTAAGCTTAATCAAAGCTAGATTATCCTTCAGCTCCCCACATAAAATGAGCCTGGCCAGAGTTTAATTAGGTCTCTTAATTATAATTACGGCTATGGATTTTCCCATATGTATACACACTTATACCTGCTTGATGGAATAGATTGCCGCCAGAGCAATAATGTCTGCACACGAGACGGTGTAGGGGCACTTCTTTTCCACCCTCTCTTTGATATCATCAAGCACAAAGAAGTCGCCTATACTGAAGTTGATACTTGCATCCTTCTCTGCTGTGCTGTTGGTGGTGGAGTTGATGAGCACGGAGCCATCACAGCCCTGCACAAAGCAGTCATGGAAGAAGAGCCTCAACACAGGCGCAGGGGTTGTGTCATCCAGTGAGCTGTAGTAGGCAATCCTCTCCTCTACAATCTCCTCCAACATTGGGCATGTTTTCTTGTAAAAGTTGAACTTTAGGCTTGGAGTGAGGTAGGGTGAAGCATGGCACTGAGTGCTCAGCGTTAAGAGAAGAAGAGAGAGCATGAAAAGAAGGTGGATCTTCATGACTTGATGTGTTTTGGGGTATGTGTGTGTGTGTGTATATATGGATGGGGGTTTAACAAAGGAACACTCAAACAGGGTCACCTTTTAACATTTCTTATCACATAGTACCTCCCTCCTTCCTCACCGTCCAACTCACTATAGAAAATTGGATGCTATATCCCTCCCCTAAATGAGATTATCATAAGGAGAAATTGGTGACCTATGCGTTGCCACTCGTGAACAGGGCAGGTCGAGGAGTTGGCATGTCGTCAATCGAGCATTCGTTCCGCCATGTGACTATTCCCGAAATAGTGTGCATAATATTAATTTTTTTTAAATAACACATGTTACGCATCATCTTTAGCCACATGCCAAGCCTTCGTTCAACCACGTAAGTTATTCCCAAGGAAACATTTTAGACTTTTAAATTGTAGTAAATGTTGATCCACTGTGACAATTGTGCAAAGAGTTGTATTTAGATTTCTGGTAAGTATATTTGCATTTTTTGCTAACTTATTGTGTTGTTTACCAAGCAAATACTACATAACCTCTCAAGTAGTGTTAACCAGTTGAAAATATATTTACATTTTTTGCTAACTTATTATGTTGTTTACCAAGCAAATATTACATAACCCCTTAAGTAGTGTTAACCAGCTGCGAATATATTTACATTTTTTGCTAACTTATTGTGGTGTTTTACGAAGCAAATATTAAGTAGTGTTCTAGAAAAGGTAGTAGCCTCAACTTATTCTTCAACCAATTGAAATTTAAAAAGGTTGGTTGAGAGCGTCTCAAAAATGAATTGAGTGGGTTGACAAAAAAAATACAATAGAAGTGTAAAACTTTAAAAGTACTACAATTTTTTATCAATTTTTGGCATTCATGAAAATGAAGAGGAAGTCTTTTTGGGAAAAAAGTTTTCGAAAGAAAGTCTATCTTTCTAAAAGACGAGTAACCTCATCCATCTTCGACGGGTAGGAGCCTACTCCTCCTTGAACCTCCAAACTGTGTGCCCAAGCCTCCCAATTCTTGCCACGTAAGAGCCCAATGTATCTCATCCTTTATATAATATGTAGAGGTATAGAGAAGGCAAAAGAAAGAATGATGGAGACCATACTCCAATAGTGATGAAGTGGATAAATCCCACTTAGTCTTACACGTGAATTTTTTTAGGGGCTAGGTCCGTTATAAGGCCAATAAAGCTTTTTTTTTTAAATTGTCTTCATATTACAAGGCCAATATGCATTTATCAATCACTACAATTTGTCTTGGGACCTTTTGAAGTGGCCAAATCTAAGGATGAGCGCTACATGGAATGCGGAGAGAATCGAGAGATATATTATTATTATTATTATCGTGGGCGGAGAGAGGCCTTAATCAACGTGCTGAGATTGAGTGAGAGGCGTTGACAATTGGCGCATAAAGGGCCAAATCCTTAGTTGAGGGAATAATTGTTGGGTCAAGAGAGCCTTTGATTATTCGGTCAAGCGAGCCTTCGATTATTTATTCCTACGAGATTCCTGTTTAAAAAAGGAGCGCATTTTTTAATTAAGGCTTTTTTTACTAGCCTTATTTCATGCATTTTATTGAGACCTCAGCAAAGTAGAAAACTGCCGTTACAACCGGCATTTTAGAAAAATGCCGTTACAATTTATCAAGATTTAAATACCCTTACAATTTAAAATGTTATATCCCTCTAGTACCTTCCAATTTATCAATATTTAAATGCCCTTCATGCTTTTTTGGAATGGTGAATCCCCAAAATCTCTAGTACCTTCCAATTTATCAATATTTAAATACCCTTCATGCTTTTTTGGTGAATCCCCAAAATCTCTCCAAATTTTTGAGATTTATATATTCATTTGCTCTTTTGAATAGTGTATTCCGAAACAAATGCAAAACCTCTTTTCTCAAAATGAGTGACCCAAAGGCTCTGGGGGTCACTCATAAATATGTAAGAATAGTACGTGGGTTATACAAGGGATTTTTAAAATCCCATTTTTACACATTTTTTATATACAGAAAGGTACCATTTAAAGGGAGTATTCACAGGTTGAATAGAAAAAGTGTATGTTTTATTCATGAAAAGTTCACAGATAAGGGATTTTTATAATATGCCTTGAATGCACATGATACAGAGGCTTTTCTTATAGTGAAGCCCCCGAGCCAAGGCTAATAGATCACACCTCAAATTGATTTGTAACTTGCTTAATAGAGAATGAATGATAAATTAGCTCTTCTAAGTCTATTGTAAGTATGAAAGGATGTAATACTTTTTGAATAATACATACATACATATATATATATATATATATATATATATATATATATATATATATACATATATATATTGGTCCCCAAAAGAAAGATCACACCTCAAATTGACCTTCAAAAACAAATGCAAAACCTCTTTTCTCAAAATGAGTGACCCAAAGCCTGTGACCCAAAGCCTAATAGATCACACCTCAAACTGACCTTCAAACTTTCAAAGCGTCAATGTGAGGTGGGTTATGTTGGCTTCATTCTCACAAGGCTAAAAGATCACGCCTCAAATTAACCTTCAAACTTTAGAGCATCAATGTGACGTAAGTTATTTTTACTTTATCCTCACAAGAACCTCTCATCAAAAGTAAACGATAGATATCGGTCCGATTATGACAAGGGAGGAATATCCACACTATTATGCACACTATTCTAGGATCTATCATGTGGTCAAGTGACGGCTTAGCCATGTGCCAGTCCTTGAGCCCCCCCGTTTGGCAGTAGTGATGTGCGGGTCACCAACTACTCATTAGTAAAGATGATACGTAACACATGTTATTTTAAAAAATTAATATTATGCACACTATTTTATCTAAACAGGTTTCCACCCTTCATGCCACGTGTCCAGTTTTTTAGGCATCTCCTACCTTCTTAAAGTGATAGACAAGAGTCTTTAAGAGAAGGTAGGCATCTCCTACCTTCTTAAAGTGATAGACAAGAGTCTTTAAGAGAGAGACCTTTTTTTTAAGAGTCTATCACTTTAAGAAGGTAGGCATCTCCTACCTTCTTAAAGTGATAGACAAGAGTCTTTAAGAGAGAGACCTTTTTTTAAGAGTCTATTTTTTTTTCAAAATTTGAATCATGAGGTGTCAGATTGATTGTCATAGGGGGACAAGCCGTTTCCTTCTTCTTTTTTCAAATGGTTATGGGTATACGGGACTCCCGCCTCTTTTGGGAGTCTTCCCCTCTGCTCATTAGGAATTTTTTGGACCCAAAGAGGGCCTCTTGGATTAATTTTTTATTAGGAATGGACTAATAGGAAGAGGGCTGGGTGCACATTTTTGACTTCTTTGACCCTAGGGAGCATAAGCTGCTTTGGTTTGCTAATGGGACCTAATTACTACTCTTGTCTCCCTACCTCCTGGGCCCAAACTTAGAGGTCCCCCCAACGTAGAATCGCACAGATTAAAAACCCTAAAAATTGAAAAATTTTAATTTTTTTCCAGAAGTGTGTTTTCCCTCTCAAACATTCCCCCAACATACTCTAGGTTTGGAAAGCTCATTTTGAACCTCTTTCTTCCTCTTCCAAGCTCTCCATTGCTACAGAAACTCCATACCTCTCAAGCTCTCCCTCCTTCTCAAGCTCTCCCTCCCCCAACATACTCTAGGTTTGGAAAGCTCATTTTGAACCTCTTTCTTCCTCTTCCAAGCTCTCCATTGCTACAGAAACTCCATACCTCTCAAGCTCTCCCTCCTTCTCAAGCTCCCTCAGTCTCAAGCTCCCTCTCCCTCTTTCTTCCTTTTCTAAGCTCTCCATTGCTATAGAAACTCCATCCCTCTCAAGCTCTCCCTCCTTCTCAAGCTCCTCCCTCTCAATCTCCCTCTCTCTCTCTCTCAAGCTCCCTCCCTCTCCATTGCTACAGAAACTCTATCCCTTTTTAGTCTACTCTAGGTTCAGGAAGCCTATTCTCAAACTCTAACCCTCTTTTAAGCTTTCCATTGCTGCACTGAAAACTCTGAACTTCCTCTCCTCTCCACTCCTCTGTTGTAAAACAAGCTTTTCTTTTCCCTTCTTCTCTTTTCTTACCACTTTCTTACCACCATGGCCTCTTCCAGTAATGTGAGAAGACCTAGGGAGAAGGTGGAAGAGCTTGTGCTACATAACACAAGAGATGAGAATGGAGTTTGGGCTCCAACAAGATTCAGGGTTGGGAATTGGGTCTACATGTAGCCAAGCTCTAAAGGACCACATCGAGTGCGTGACAACTGGGGAATATGCTACATCATTGGAAGGGGCAGCACAAGGCTTCAACCATACTAAGCAGGAAGGACTAGTTGCCATAGTGCAACATGTGTATACCCTTGGAGACCTGTACATTCAAGGCCAACGACCAAGGTTTCCTTCAAATTGTCAGTGTAATATAAACAAAGCTTTAACAACATGCTAATATTGGATTTTTTGTTTCAAATTTTCTTATGATTCTCCATTTTCTTATGTCTCTATCTGCAGATATTTTCCCCTCTAATTATATTGAGGAACAACCACTCCAAAGCCTCACTGGAGTTTTCTATGCTATGTATGCATCCATTGGAGAGGCAATGTTTGTATCTTAAAGCCCAAGTGATCTTGTATAGAACAATATCTTTTTCATTTCTCACTCATATTTTGTAGATAAAAAACCAGGTTTATTTGGCAAGCTAGAAGAGATCCCCAACCCCTCTCTTAACAATCCCGAATGGCCCAAACCTGATGCTTGGACCATCTTATGCTTAAAGTTTAAGATGGTAAGTGATATCAAAACATCACTCAAGTTTTTACAGATTGGGAAGCGTAAGGAGGGAACAACCATGGTCTCAGAATCATGGCAAATAGGGGACCTTGAATTTTCAGCAGCAGCAGCAAGGTGCATAGCCCTACCAACACATAGTAGGCATGTGGAAGAGCTTGAAGATGAACTGGGTATATGGGAAAATAGCCTCTATTGTTCTGATGCACGTGAGGAGGGGTAAGAGTTTCAGGATCGAGGTGAAGGCAATGATGACGAGCTTTTAAGTCAACAAGGAGATGGAGATCAACATGAAGTAAATGTCACAAGAGAGGCAAAAAATGAAGACATTATAACAATTTTAGATTAGATGACATGCTTGTAATTTTGTAGCAGGCTCTTTTTTAACCAATCTTTATTTAATTGAAATCTTAATATTTTTGCAAACTGTGTTTTTTTTGTCTAGCGGTCTAGTGTGAAAAGGCCAAACTTTAAATTTTAACTATAAATAACCAAAGGTGCCTTCTTTCTCATTTTCACGCGATAGAAACCAAGCACAAGCTCACACTATCTCTTTGCATTCACATGGCTACCCACTTTGACAACTTCTGTGAGTTCCTGTCCACCACTCCGTGGGGCGGGCAAGAGCGAGCTCTTTGTCATGTTCCCTTGTGAAGTCGACTTTGAAAAGTCGCTCGCCCTTGCATCCCAACATTATGAGACGCAGATTACATACATGGAGCAATACTTGGCTCCCCACTTCATCTCCTTTCCCCATTACATACATGGAGCAATACTTGGCTCCCCACTTCATCTCCTTTCCCCATTGCCCCGATGATTGATGGGTGTCTATTGAGCTGCTTAACATTCAACAATATGCCTGCCCCTACATCAAGTGCCTTGAATACTTCATCGACATCTGCATCCCCGCAGCTTATTGTACCTTCAATAAGCAAGAGGTGAAGAGGTTGGGGAAGGGCAATTTAGGAACTAGGTTCCTCTCGTGGCTCGCCACTTTTGCATTCCTCAAATCAGCAATGAGGATTCGGATAAGGAGGTAGAGATGCCTGCATTACACTTGGCAGGGTATTTGAGGGATGACAAGGAAGTGAAGGCACTAGGTACAAGTGCTGGTGTGGAAGAGCAGCTTGCATCAAAGTACTTTCCAAAGGGTGCACAATCTACAGTTGAACAGCCAACTGTAGTAGAAGATGCGGGGCCATCTTCCCCACATGAGGAGAGCAAGGTGCTGCCAGAGCTTGAGATCAATCTCTTGAGCACCATTGTGGTGGAAGGTGAAGAATACTTATTTCTTCATGACCTTGAAAAGGCAGCTGGCTTGAGAATGGATGAATGCTTAGGCATTATATGCTTGCGATGTGAGGTGGACCTTGATACGTCCAACCTCGGTCCTCACCTAGATAGTATTATATTACCCCTTGGAGAATCTACTGCAGAGACAGTTGCTTTGGTCACAAGGAAACTGTGGTTGAGACCGCAGAGCAAGCCCTAGTTCCAGAGGAGGAATTCACAACCTTACAAGACAAGCTAGAGGCTGAAAAGGATACCCTTGCTGTGCTGGAGTGATGGAGGAGACCAAAGCACCTAAAAAGGATGAGGCTAAGTCCTCGATTGACCTCTTCACTCCCACCAGCACTTTGGCAAAAGTCTTTAAGACATTGAGCAAGAGGTAATAATCGACCATTTACAACTTAGAAACATTTGTAATTATGTATAGGAAAATATCTTGATTTTTTCTTTGATTACAGAGGGTGGTTGAAATTGACACAGTTGCTGAGAGAGGCGGCGGCGGCAGCAGAGACCAGGCCAAGGTCCATGGACATGATGCTGCGTTGGCGCACTATCTTGGTCGGGTTCCTGTGGTGGATGGCATCACCATTATCCACAGGGAGGACTACACCCCTCAATCTGTCTTCACTCTCTTCTTTTTGAAAGCCCTCTCTAAGGTGCTCTCTGTGTAGCCTCTATGGCGCAGAGCACAAATGTATAGTTCTGATTAAAAAGTCCATTGCCTTCGATGTTTTTGGTTGTGGATTTAGGGGGAAGCTTATTGCTCGTATAGGTATAGCCAAAAGCATAGGCATAGAGAATCCACAAGAAATAGCCCAATCATTTCTTGAGCACACTTTGCCCAATAACAAGAGAAGGGAGCTCAATATTGTAATTTGTAAGAAAGCTTTTGTAAAGATGATGTATCACTTCTTATTTATGAATACAATACAGTTTTTGCAAACTTATTTTCATCAAGTATATCATTGTTTTTTCTAGTTTGTACCATCAATTTTTTTGTAAATGCATCAGAAATGACCCTGGGAGCCTAACGGAGCAGTGCCAGAACAATGCGAATTTTGAGCCTGCAGCGTTGTTGTAGAGCCCAAATTCGCACTGTTTTGGCACAGCTTCCCCAGCCCTTCAAGAGCAATTCTGATGTATTGGATGACAAATAATGTATTTTTACACATGATTAAAGGTATTTTTATCTTGTAAATTACTGTTTTTCATAATCAATGTACTCAACTTCATTATAAATGCATCAGAAATAATCCTAAGTGTGGCTGGGGGAGCAGTGCTAGAACAATGCGAATTTTGAGCCTGCACCGCCGCTGCAAAGCCTAAATTCGCACTATTCTGGCATAGCTTCCCCAGTCCTCCAGGAGCAATTCTGATGCATTGGATGACAAACAATGCATTTTTACACATGATTAAAGGTGTTTTTATCTTGTAAACTACTATTTCTCACAGTTAGTGTACTCAACTTCATTCTAAATGCATCAGAAATGATCCTGAGTGGCTAGGGGAGAAGTGCCAGAACAGTGTGAATTTTGAGCCTGCACCGCCGCTGCAGAGCCTAAACTCGCACTGTTCTGGCATAGCTTCCCTAGTCCTCCAGGAGAAATTCTAATGCATTGGATGACAAACAATGTATTGTTACATATGATTAAAAGTGTTTTTATCTTGTAAACTACTATTTCTCACAATTAGTGTACTCAACTTCATTATAAATGTATAAAAAATGACCTGAGTGGCTAGGGGAGAAGTGCCAGAACAGTGCGAATTTTTAGCCTACATCGCCATTGCAGATGCCAAATTCGCACTGTTCTGGCACAGCTTGCTCAGTCCTCCAGGAGCATTTCTGATGCCTTGGTTGGGTGACAAATTGGCACATGATAGACACTCCATGTTAAACAAACATGATGACACTGAGACATTGTAAGAGAAACTTAAAATTTTAATTATCAGAAGGTTACAAATGAAAGCCAAATAGGCTTTGTTACAAAGGGGGGTTTAAAACAAAAAGAGTTGCTTCAAAAAGAAGGTTAATATCTAAGATATCTAGATCGTGCCTTGCTTGCCTCGAATACGCCGAGCTAGTTGCATGTCCTTGGCAGAAATTGTAATCCTCTTTGCATGTATTGTAAGGAGGTTGGTGTCTTTAAAAAGCCCAACAAGGTAAGCCTCGGAGGCTTCTTGCAATGCTTCAAGGGCAATCCCCTACACACGGAACTTTATTCTATATCGTTGGATAATCTCCTTCACTGTGCGAGCGAAAGGGGCTCTTCTTATCAACAACTCAGTGTTCATCTGATAAAACTTGATTTCTTGTAGAGCCCTGTGCCCTTGGCGCATCCTTCTCCTTGGAGCTCTCTGTGTTGTGTTGGCGCATCCTTCTCCTTGGAGCTCTCTGTGTTGTGTTGGTGCGTTGGTGAGGTTGGGACTTCCTTGGCTTGAAGAGCTTGACCTTTCTACGCTTGTGCGCACTTGCAGGAACCTCCTCTTGGTCTCTCTCATAGTCTGAATCCTCCTCCTCCTCCTGTTATAGTACCTGTGTGTATCAAGTTCCTCCCCCAGGTAGGTAGGGGACCATGTCCTGGTAGTAGGGTCTTGCCACCTATAGCGCTGCACAATGTAGGAATGTTTTCACCAACCCAGTCGAACTGCTCATCATCGGCCTCTCTGTCTTGATCTCTGGGGTGGTTGCATTGTGGGGTCTTCTTCATGTGCTTGCTCCCACTAGAAGGGCATGCATGTGTGTGTGTGTGTGTGTGTTGGTGTTGCTGTGGGAGGAGGGTTGGTGGACTCTGGTGATCCCATTGGGTGTGTCCTAGAATCCAAGGGGTCACTCTCTTCCGTGGTATCGCTAGTATGTGGTCGTTCGTGGGTGCCTTGCACTGTGTTTTGTGAAGGTATGGTAACACGTGCGATGTTCTTGGTGCGTGCCATATCCATGTACAACTATGCCTATTGTGCTAACGTGGTGATGTGCTGGTGTTCTTACGTGGGTGCCTACGTAGATCTTGAGCTCAAGCTCTCTAAAAAAGTAAAATGAAAATGAAGTGAGAGAAGGAACTATTAATAGTTTTTTTAAAGAGCAAAAAAAACCTAACTAAACTTATTTTCTTAGCCTTATTACATCTGGATTTGTGTTGGTGCGTGCACAACCCAATGCCTCCCTTGTGGATCTCCTCATTCATACACGCCAAGCACCATGCCTATGGGAAGCATTGGTCTGCAACCATTCAAGCCGAGCATGACTTTTTGCAGCCTTGCATGCCTCTTGCGCAAGCTTTGATTGTTGGGCCCGCTCCCTAACCAATACCCTTACAAAGGTTGTGCGATAAAACCAATTGAACATCTCTTGTAGATAGTTTGTACGTGTTCCTCCTACAGAAGCTCCACCTCCATGTCTTGTATTTTTGAAATAAACCCCTCTTGCTTTATAATGTGATTTCTCCATTCCTTGGGTACCCCACATGTTGAGCGATCCATACTTGTTCATGAAATATACACTATGCGCATAAACTCTGTGACAATAGAATTTAATTAGAAAATGTCCAGGTTAAAACACCAGTTTATTTTTTTATTGTACAACTTACCATATAGTGTGTTACTTTACTCTCTTCCCAAGCACCTAGCACACTTTTGGTGAATTCTACGATATGTTGTTGGAATGATGCTCGTTCTTGAGCAATTGTGCTACTTTGATTCATAATGCGAACCATGTTATCGAAATTTATCCAAAGCTGTTTGCGCATACTTACAAGAGCTGGCATTGGACAATCTACATTTGTGGTGATTGCACATAGGTCTCTCCAGAGTCCCCAAGTCTTCTTTGAATTCTCTATGTTTGCTGGCTTCTCCAAAAATCTCCTTGCCTTTGCTCCAGTCATGGAGACCTTTTGAGCAACCTTATATGACATACCAGAGGCCTACTTATTCACTTCAATTTTTACGTTTTTGCCATGGTAGCCCAAAGAATTCAAAAGATGCTCTAATTTACCAAGGGCTGCAACTTTCCTCTCTTGTTGTGTAGGCATTGTGAATGCATAATCGATATGGCACTTAAGCAACTTTCCTCTCTTGTGTAGGCATTGTGAATGCATAATCGATATGGCACTTAAGCAATCGATCGAAGATTCTCATGAATGCATGAAGTGTGCAAAAGTGAATATTCTTTAGTGAAAAATTAATGATGGGGCTCCAATCGAATTCCTGTTTGGTTCTCCTAGCATATCAGGAGACATGACACCTTCCACCCATCTTACATTTGGTTGTTTCTCATCTTTATCATCAGTTGACTCGGTTGGATCTACTGCATCTTCTTGTGGCTTCTTCCCTTTCTTGGGACCTTTCGAGGAATCCTTCCCAACAGAACCAACCTTTCGAGGAATCCTTCCCAACAGAACCAACCTTCTGCATACCTTTTCCATTTGTCTTTTTCTGCCTAGGAATATCAATCTAAGCATTGCAGTATAGACAGGCCATCTTGAATGTCGCGCCTTGAGCACAACCCATCATGCATTTAATTGTCTTCAAATCTCTCCCAAGATGCCAATCCACCTTGAACTTTCTTATGTTTTCTACATCTAAAAGTTGACCATCAATTTGCTTTTTGATTACATCTGTTATCCAGGGAGTCCTTTCAAACATCCATGTCAATACCTCATGTGTCTCCTTCGGTACCTCGAATGCACCAAGCCACTAGACCTCTTTCTCAAATTGCACACTAAAACTTGGTTTGATAGTCTTTTTCCATGCACATATCATGGCCTCATTCATGAGCGTAATGCTCATATATTCCAGCTTCCGACCTTTCACAATTTGGCACTCATCTAGCTTGAGCACAAATGAAAGTGTGCTCCCCAAAAATGCAAATAAACGGTAATTTACAATATTCATTTTCTACTGAAAAGCATGAATAGTAGCAATTGCAAGTTCTCACCTTCTGGTGAAAGACCATAGAACTTCACCATAGCTTGTTGTAGTCTCTCAATCGTAAATATGGCAGAACACAAATCATGACTATTTTCTTTAAATCACTGAGTGCATAATGAAAGTTTATGTTACTTACTTTGTTGTACGAATCCTTTTCTTCCGTGCTCCATCTTTAAACGCAATAGATTCTATACCAGCCAATGTCTTTTTGCGTTCACGAGCACCATTTGGCGTTGCTTTGAGTCGTTTGTTGATAAGTTCCTCTAGCCTTGAATCTTTGCATCCTTCTCCACATTCTCTGCAAGGATCTCTTTCATTTTATCTGATGATGTTTTAAGTCCTTCTTGACATTGTAAAAGGGTGAATTGTGATGATTGCAATTGAGATTGGAGAATATGGGTTTGCCAAGCTCCACTTGTAGTCAATCTTCTGTAGTATGCTAACAAGCCAAGCTCTCCTTCACCAACAAATTGCATAAAAGATGATAAATCACGGAAAGGAGGGTTTGCTCTTAATGGAGGGTCAATTAGATAGAGACGCCCACCATCAACCCAAAGATCTACATTTTTCTCCTTAGCTATCCTAGGAGCTTGGACAGATTGTGCATCAGGAGGATGGGTTTTTTCAGAGCTACCATACTCTTCAGGAATACGAATGTATAAATCAACCTTCCATTTTCTAGCTTCACAAGGGGCTACACACAACTTGGTGGACGTGTGCTCTCCTTTGGTGTGGTGGTTAGTCCTCCCTATGCATCCCTTTTTTCTTGTAGGCATGCCCTATCTCTTTCTCTGGCCGTGTTGAATGCTCAATGCTTATGCGATGGGAAAGGAGGGAGAGAGAGTGAGAGAGGGGGGCGTACCTTTGCATGGTTCTATAGTTGATAGCATGCTTCAATAGTCCACATGCATCAACAGTCGACGACATGCATGGTTCAACAATCCACATGCAACATGTTTGCTTTTAGCAAAGGTTGGCATTGGGCATTGGGCAAGTAAAAGTGATGGGAAAGGAGGGGGGAGAGAGAGAGGGGGGGTACCTTTAACAGTTGCAAATCATAATCTTTATGTGTTTTTTTCATTCTCTCAGTCTCTTTCTTCCTATTTTGGTAGGTTGTTTGCAAGCCATCGTCGGATAGGTAGCAGCTCCTTCTTTGTCATCTGTGTTGCTCTCTCGGAAGTAAGTCGCCTCCAGTGGTGCAATGGTTTTGTTTGTGGATGATGTTGTGTGTATTAGCATGTAGTGTGGTGTGAATTATGAAGACTCACATGCGTGTCTTGCTAGAGAGAGGAGAGAGGTTAGAGGTGGCGCTATTATCTAGAAAGAGAGGATCGACGATCGTCTCTATCCACACCACGATTGTGGTGTCCGACTCTTTGTCCACCACGACCGCAAAAAGTATTATTCAAAAAGTATTACATCCTTTTAGACTTACAACAGACTTACAACAACAGACTATTTATCGTTTAACCTCTATTAAGCAAGTTACAAATCAATTTGAGGTGTGATCTATATTAGCCTTTGGGTCACTCATTTTGAGAAAAGAGGTTTTGCATTTGTTTTGGAATACACCATTCAAAAGAGCATAATGAATATTTAAATCTCAAAAATTTGGAGAGTCACCGTTCAAAAAAGCATGAAGGATATTTAAATATTGATAAATTGGAAGGTACTAGAGGGATATAGCATTTTAAATTGTAAGGGTATTTAAATCTTGGTAAATTGGAACGGCATTTTTCTAAAATGCCGGTTGTAACACGGCAATTTTCTACTTTGCTGTGAGGTCTCAATAAAATGCATGTAATTAGGACAAAAATAAGGTTCAAAAAGGCTTAATCAAATGGTATGCCTCCTTTTTTAAACCGAGATCTCATAAGAGCAACCCAAAAAATAATTAAAGGCTCTCTTGACCCAATAATTATTTGCTCAACTAAGGATTTGGCCCTTTCTACCCCAATTGTCAATGTCTCTCACTCAATATCAGAACTTTGATTGAGCCTCTCTCCCCCCATAATACTACGAATAATAATAATAATAATATCTCTTAATTCTCTCCACATTCCATGTGGTGCTCGTCCTTAGATTTGACCACTTCAAAAGGTCCCAAGACAAATTATAGTGATTGATAAATGCATATTGAAACTTATTGGCCTTGTAATATGAAGACAAATTTTTAAAAAAACTTATTGGCCTTGTAACGTGAAGACGAACCTAGACCCCAAAAAAACGTGAAGACGAACCTAGACCCCAAAAAAAAACTCACGTGTAAGACTAAGTGGGATTTATTGACTTCATCACTATTGGAGCATGGTCTACATCATTCTTTCTTTTGCCTTCTTTATACCTCTATATATTATATAAAGGATGAGTTTCATTGGGCTCCTATGTGGTAGGAATTGGGAGGCTTGGGTACACAGTTTGGAGGTTCGAGGAAGAGTAGACACCTATGGGTGAGGTTACTCGTCCTTTCTAAAAGATAGACTTTCTTTCGAAAACTTTTTTTCCAAAAATACTTCTTCATTTTTATGAATGCCAAAAAATGATAAAAATAGTAGTACTTTTAACATTTTACACTTCTATTGTATTTTTTGTCAACCTACTCAATTCATTTTTTAGACGCTCTCAACCAACCTTTTTAAATTTCAATTGGTTGAAGAATAAGCTAAGGCTACTACCTTTTCTAGAACACTACTTAATATTTTCTTGGTAAAACACCGCAATAAGTTAGCAAAAAATGTAAATATATTTTTAACTGGTTAACACTACTTAAGGGGTATGTAATATTTGCTTGGTAAGCAACACAATAAGTTAGCAAAAAATGTAAATGTATTTTCAACAATTGGTTAACACTACTCAAGGGGTTATGTAGTATTTACTTGGTAAACAACACAATAAGTTAGCAAAAAATACAAATATATACTTACCAGAAATCTAAATACAAATCTTTGCACAATTGTCGTAGTGGATCAACATTTGCTACAATTTAAAAGTCTTGTTCTATCACCATAAGAAATAGGGGCTATAGCCTAGGTTTTGTTTACGTAAAAATCAAAGGGATCTAGAGATTAAAAAGTTCACATTTTATCGTTTGCGGTTGGTAAAGTCACACCTGGGCACGTTCTAATTGCATTTATAATTGTGCTAAATCATATGTTAATCATGTTTTAATCGTATATATAATTATATTTTAACCACAAAATGAAAAAAACCACAAAAAACTTGGGCTAGAATGGGAGAGCCCTCCCATTCTTACCTTTTTTTTAAATTAAATTTGATGACACATTATTAAGAGCACATTATGAAGATAAAAATCTCATATCATTTTACAGCATAGAAAGACATTACATTTAATATCCAAAGTACCAAAAGTATATTTATGATATATACAATATACACAAAAAGAGGAATCATATCCTGAACTATGAGTTCTCCTTATCTAACCTTGATTTTAATTCATGGTTGGATAAGAAAATTTCCTTTAAAAAAATACATCATCGTTATAAGCTTCGATATGAGTGTTAATATAAGGGCCATGCCATTAATCACTGCATGCCATCGATCACACGATTAAAAAAATAACTAAACATAAAATATATATCGTGACAAAAAGATATATTATCCAAAATTACCAAATGACGAATCCCAAAGTGGGAGATAAATTATGTTCATACTACTGATCACTATCTTCTAATTTTCATTCTCCACTCGTATGTGTGTGTGTGTGTGTGTGTGTGTGTGTGTGTGTGTGTGTGGGTGCATTCCTGCAACCATGTTTCTAACATTTGGTATCAGAGCACATGCTCCTCGGCCCTATATACCTACCCTTCACCCCGAGTCGCTTGTCTTCTTGAATTAAATCAAAGAGCCCTTCTGGGAAAAGAAAGAGGACCATGAAGTGTGTAATCTGTTGTACTAGTGTTTTGCGGTCATATTTATGTTCCAGGCGCATTTGGAGGGCCATTTGCATGATTTTCATTTTTCTGCAAACATCTTCACAATGACCAAATTTGCACTATTCTTCATCAGATTTTGGAGTAGTATTGTTAGATCTAATAACATATGGGTGTGCATATACACGTGAAAGCATCATCAGACACTCACCACACCAGATCTTCTCTACGAGCTACACTCACAGCAACATCAATCTCTACATCTTACAAGTAAAATTTCTACTCACTTTACTCTGCATTTATTTCATACACCTTGTAGGTCTCCATTGTGCTAGTGACCTTATTAAAGTTTAGCAACCACCTTGGCTACATTAAAGGATCACTTAGCACTTGCATGATGCATGATTACTTTCTTGGATATTATTAGAAATGGCAAACAATAATGTATTTTGGATCTTATTTGCTAAGGATAAGCTTGATGGGACCAACTACCCGTTATGGTGGTCCAATATGATGTGACATGTATTGGTAGCCAAAGGGCTATGGAATGTTGCGGTTGGTATTGAGAAACATCATGGTTTCTCTAATGAACATGACGTAGAAGGCACATCTACAGACACGGACTCAGTTTCACATGGTACATTACCACAAGATAGCATATGAATGAGGGAGACTCCATGGGCAGATTCCTTTACAAAAATCAAGGATTTTAAGGAGCAGTTGGCCAATGTTGATAAAGTGTATCCTAACAGTTCATTGGCGCCTGCTATCTTGAATGTGTTCCCGGACTCATATCAAAGTTTTGCTTCTACCATCAGACTCATGATGAAAGGCAATCCAAAATGCTTGAAGTTTGATGAGTTGGTTTCTATGCTCTTGCAAGAACCTATATTTAAGCCAACGTACTTGTAATACACGTGTTAAAAATAGCACCTCAAACTCCCTACTACTCCCCAAGCTTTATGGAAGCATGTCCTTGACCACCTTTCTCAAGGTCGATGTATGTGTTGTTAGTACATTCTCTTCTCGGAAACAAATGTTAACATCTCTACTATTTTTGGGACCAATGCCTACATCATCGTTGATTTTTTCAACAAACTAAGTAGATACAAATTAGATCCATGAGAAGGAATATCTTATTCATGGTGCCTTTTGATATGATCCTTAGTACATGAGTACTCTGTGCATACATACATTTTATGAGTACTCCGTGCATGCATACATTTCATCCACGGGCGAAGACCTCACAGAGATTGGTGAGAAAGGCAAAATTAGTGAATCTAATTGATCCAAGTATGGAAAGCCAAGATTCATGCTCCCAAGCACACTAGCAATGCATAGAAACATAAGTCTTACCTCTCTACCTCATCCAACATGTGCGACACAGACTAGAGTACTCAATAAAATTGGAAGAATATGTACAATGTGTAGAACCAAAAATACCTAAACCCTCTAGGCTCTTCACCACGTGACAAATTATTCTACCTCAATTCTTCCCTTTTTCCTTATTTTCAAGAAGGAAAGCTCCCAAGTGTAGTGGAGGAGCTCATTTAGTTACACAATCCAGCATTTCTTTACAAGACTTTGTGGGCATCTTCTTCTATAATAGGTGCAGCAGCAACTCAACGCTCAGCCAATCCATGAATTTGCATCAATGCATCATCATAGTAAGCTCTTAAGAAGGGGGGACATTGATCATTCTCTTTACTACACAATGAATCACTCGAATTCCTCCTAGGTGTGTGATGATCTTCAGTCAAGCAAGGTACATTTGAAGTTTCATGCTTAGTGGTGCAAAATTGGAGCAATACAAGTCGATTTCTCAGTCGCCTCTGTTTTTGGAGCTTATCCTAATTAGTAGAGAAATTAAGATAATAATGCAGATGCTATGGGGCATTGGTGTCTTTGCATCATCTGAAGAAAGCTCCCTAATTTTAAGGCCACATTCAACCTTTCAAAGCTGGTTATTCTCTACACACAAAATAGTGAGTTAATTTTTAATTAACTCTTATCAACACTAATCTTTGAACTTATGATTGAGTCTTGAAGTACAAATCTCAGCTAAAGGATTTGTTGATCATTCCCTCAAGTTGCTCATTACATCACTTTGGTTGATGCTTTGTCCATTCTATACCTCCAAGTTTGGTATCACCATATATATTGAAGTAAGGAGCTCATAATAATGGCTAGTGATGGAGAATCATCAAATGCAGAATATGTGAACATCATCCATAGGTTGAAAGGGAAAAAAACTCAAGAAGAAGGTCGATAGAAAACCTAAACATTACTAATCATATGCCAAAATCTTAGGGTTTTTAGAGCTCTTGTGCAACCACATAAAAGGGTATACACTACCTTAATTATAAGAGGCAAGACCCCCTTCTTTATCATTTGGTTCATCACAATGGAGTCCACAAAATTGATAGATTTGATGGCAAAAGTTTTCACACTTGGCAAATAAGCGTAAATTTTATTTTAATGAGAAAGGGATTGTGGAACATAGCCAATGGGAGAGAAAAATAAAAAAATACAAGAGAGGGAGAAGCTACTTGGAAAGCAAAATATGAAAAAGCTCTCTCTATTATAGCAATGGGGCTAAGGGATTAGTTGTTACATAGCCCGTAGTCGGGGAGCTCAACGGGACTCGAAGACTGCCACCACAGCGTGGGCAGTGAGGGAGCCAAGGTTCAAGGGGGGAGAGGGTGCCCGGGGTAGTTCCGTGGTGGGCGGTTGGGTATGTGTGGGTAGGCAAGCCACTATATATACCCGGTAGTGGGGAGCCTTACCCTCATTCCCTCTATGGTTGGGTGGTGATCTAGATCTCTCCTCCTCCGTCATCGAACGAGTTACCACAACTATAGTGTAGCATTGGTATCAAAGCCTTGGTTCTCATCTTGGTCGCGTCGTGAACGGGGGGGCTGAGCCTACTAAGGTTAATCAATTCCAAGAGATCACTCTTGAAGGTGATGAAATGTAACTCGTTCACCATTGGCATGCAACTCAGCACATCTTCTACTACGTTAAACTTACCTCTCTAGTAATGGAGTTTAATGTCATACTCTTATAGGAGCTCCACCCACCAAGCTTTTCTAACTTTGAACTCGCCCAAACTCGAAAGCCATTTCAGACTTTCATGGTCCATTTATACCTCAAAAGTAGTGCCATACAAGTAATGTTGCCACTTTTTAAGAGCATGAACATTTGCAAGTAACTCTCTCTTGTAAGCCAAGTAGTTACATTGGGCACAATCAAGTTTTTTGCTTTCAAATGCAACAGGGTGTCCCCTTTGTAATAAAACCACCCCAATGGCCTCCTCACTAGCGTTTGTCTACAAAACAAATTGCTCATTTTAGGGTCCACAATGCTCAATACTGGTGCCATCACGATGGCCACCTTGAGCTTCTCTCACAAAACTTCTTCATTGAGGATCCCACCAACAAATAGTTTTATCCTTTGTCCTGAACTCATCGATTGAGGGGACTGCGATCTTGGCATAGTCCTTTACATACTGTCGATAGAACCCCGACATACCTAAAAAGCCTTACGGTTCCTTCAAATTTCTAGGTTCATGCAATTTGACAATGGCATCCACCCTATAAGTATCCCATCTGTGGAGATAATATGACCTAAATAGTGGATTTCCTTAGCAAAAAATTCACACTTGGATTCCTTCCCAAATAGATTATTTTCCTTAAGGAGTTTCAACACTGAGCGCAAATGCTGTAAGTGTTCTTTTTTCAACTTATTATATATAAGTATGTCCTCAAGGAAAACTACTACGAATTTTCCCAAATATGGACATAAAACCTTGTCCATCAGTGTCATAAATTTTAGAAGAGAATTAGTTAAGCTGAACAGCATGACTAGGAACTCATAATGTCCAAAACAAGTCCTAAATGCGATCTTAGGAATATCATGTTCCCTTATCTTAACTTGGTGTTACCCTGACCTAAGATCAATCTTAGAAAAGTATTTCGCACCATTAAATTGATCAACAACTTGTCAATTCATGGCATTGGGTATTTGTTCTTAATCATAATTTGATTAAGAGCACGGTAGTCTATGCACATCCGCATAGACCCATCTTTCTTTTTTACCAAAAGAATGGGCGATGCCCATGGTGAAGAACTCGAGCGTATAAACCCTTTCTTCATATACTCAACTAATTGCCACTCCACTTCCTTTAATTCAGTGGCTTAACCTGTAATCAAGTTTTTTAATAGGTTTTGACCCTGGTACCACATCAATGCCATGGTCAAGCTCCCTAGATGGTGGAACACCATTTGTGAGATCATCAAGGGGTCTCGCAATAAATCACTCAAAGAAACTACGTACTTTTGTTTTATTATCTCAATTTCAACCTTGGTATTTACATTTTGTTCACAAGAAGACAAATTAGGTTTTGGAAAATAGTGGTCTCGACCAAGGCCATTAAAGTTATCACAACTTAAATTAGTTTCAACCACGAAAACTTTACCAATCACATTTATTTTATCTACAAAAATAAATTGATGCAAGAGAGTACAAATATATACCTACTGTATATCATCAACATCGATGACATGGCACAACTCATGGGTGTAGTTGGAACCTCAAGATCACCCTGTAGCCTCACCACTCTCCCCTCATGCACAAACTCTAGGCTATTTTCTTGGTAGCTACTATACAACTCAGGGTAGGGCCAAGGGTATACAACCACTCCTTGCCTAGATAAATATCTTCTCTAGCCAAATGCATGGCCCGAAAATCCAAACTGGCCTCATATCCCTATATAGCTAAAGGAACCCCCAAGACCACTTTGTCTCAAACAGTTTTTTCATGACCATTAGCTAACAACACCATATACTTGGTCAGATTTGGTCTCTCACAACCACAACTTCTTAACTAGCACATAATTAAGGAAATTGTGGGTGGCTCCATCATCTATCATGACGGTGACTCTATGGCCACCTATCCTACTATACGAATGGACCAAATCAAGTGGTCCCACTAATGGCTACCACATCATCTGGGTAATGCAGCAAGCATGGGTATTATCTGTATGTCTGACAGTTACCTCTCTCAACTCTACGGAACTAAGAGGTAACCGCTAGATAGAATGCAACTACCGAGAGGATTTACCATCCTTCTTAATGTCATTGGAACTACCTCCAGCTCCCAACTTGACATGCTGCTTTGCTATGTCCAGCCTCGAAACAGTTAAAGCATATATTTTCTTTCCTAGCTTTATTGTACTTCTCCTTTTTTGTGGATTTAGATTGGTTTTTCTCTTTGAAACGGCACAATTTCTTCAAGCAACGCCCACTCTATCCTCTAGATATGGCCCACTCTAGCCCCCTTACCCCATATCGCTCTAACAGAGATTCATTTTAAAGCTAGAGCCCTCTTTACCCTCAGCTGTCTTGGTAAGCCCAGATTTAGAGTGACATGAAATGTCATCATAAATCCGTGCATATTTTATAGCTTCACTGAAATCCGTTCCGCGGTGGCTGCTTAGGCTCTACAAAAACCTCATAATCTAGATGTAATCCTCTCATGAATCTATAGAAATTTTGGAACTCATCAATTCCCTTTAATTTTAACATAATCTCGTGGTACTTGGAGATGTACTGGGTGAGGGAAATGCCATGCATCAAGAACTTATCCCAGTCACGTGCCTAGACCTCTGCAACTCATTCACATGCAAAAACTCTTTTCGAAACAACGTTTTAAAATCTACCTAGGTGCTCTAAAGTCTGGCACTCTAGGCCAAACTCATCCACCATTTGTACGCCTTGCCTGTCTCAACAAGCTAGCCTCTACGAGCCTCACATCCTCCGACGAGGGCCACCTGAGGTTGTGAATATCTAACCACTTTTGCAGAAACAACATTTCAAAATCTACCCAGATGTTCGAAAGTCTGGCACTCTCGGCCAAGACAAAAGCTCTAAAATCACTCTATTTATTTAATTATCTGAGCTTAACCTAAAAGTGGGTGAATCTTTACTAGCACATTTAAATCACATGAAAATAATCACTCAATCACTTGGCATTAAAATGAACATTAAGGAAGACATTAGTATTGCTCTTTTTCTCAAAAGCATACCTCAGGATGACTATGGCAACATAGTAACTACTCTCAATCAGTAATCTCTTATCTCCTAAATTGGATATCATTGCCTCCTTATTGGAAGAAGAAAAGAAAATCAAACAAAAACAAGGGATCTTCAAGCATGATGAGGCTTACTTCACCAAGAAGACATTCAAAGGGTCTACATCAAAAGCTTCTTCAAGACCAACATGAAGTGTCACTTTTGTGGAAAACTAAGTCATTTTGAAAAATACTCATCTCAAAAACAAAATCTCAACAAATCTAGTAGAAGGAGAAAAGAAGAACAAAATCTCAACAAATCTAAAAAAGACTATCTCAAAAAGAAAACCTCAGTAAAGCTGGTATAGAAGGAGATGAAGAAGAAGATGACATCGACAAAGTTGAGATCTCCAATGAGGCTAATCTTGTTTGTGTAGATGATGATTGGGCCTTCTAAGTGTTTTGCTCATGTGAAATCCTAACGGGACATAGTTGTTGACACTAGGAGGTGGTCGAGCTATGTAGTTTCCCTTTGACTACTATTGAGGATGCGAGTCAATTTAAGGGAGGAACTGTTGGACAAATTGATGTATTTAGAAATTAGGGATATTTAGCAAATAACTTTTTAGTTAATTTGTCAAAGCTTGAACATCTATGTAATATCTTCCAGTAGAACTATAAAGAGTTACTAAAGAATCTCTACACATACAATTTGATAGTAGATACCTTGAATCTAGTAGTAACTGAACCACAATCAAGGAGAGGGAATAGTGGACTAGTACAAAGAATAATGGAGAAATCTGTGGAGAGCTGATTTGTCTTCTTTTATCCTTGTACTTGCCTATTCGAGAGGCTTCCTAAATGATGAACAACTTGTGGGACTATGCATCATTTTAAGCTCTTCATCTAAGACTCACTAATCTTGTTTTACATCTATGTTATGCTTTGTATTATCATTATGGTGATTATCATCTTTAATCCACCTTAATGCTTTCATCCTCATTATATTGTTAATACTCATTGTTCAACATTAATATCCATGAATTAAACCCTCTTAATCACCAAAAACCTACCTACGACCCTCTCATTATAGGGCACAAAGTGAATCCCTTTTTGGTGGGTATCATCAACCACAATGGCAAAAGCTTTCCCTAGCACATTCGTCTCGTGCCAATGGAAAGCTAATATGAATTCACACTCCCAATCATACTAGCAATGCATAGAAACATAAATCTTACCTCTCTTTTACCACATGGGGTTCAAGATCTCTAGCAATATCCTTGTGGGCAGCTTGTTAGTTGATGAAAACCTTCATTCCATTGTCACTATGGAGCACCTAAGGAAGAGTTGGTCCTCTTTACTCCATTGTCACTATGGAGTACCTAAAGAAGAGCTGGTCCTCTTTAGTGCAATCTAGTCCAAGGAAGCTCCAAGACAACAACACTCCATTTATGATCTCTCATAATGACTCCTCACTAGTACTAGTTATGAGAGGCTAGTAAAAACTCACACACACTAAACCACCAAAGAGAGACAGCAAGAGAGTGGAGGGCTAAATCATAAGAGAGCAAGAGCACAAGGACACAAAACTAGACCCAAGATAATGAACCTTTCTTATTAGTGAAACTTATATACATGCCACTTATTCTCCTCAGACATCCACACATAATAATAAGTTGGGAGCCTATTAACCACATTGGCTAACATTACTCCAACAGGCACGTCTATAACTTCTTCAAGCTATATTTTTGTACCGCATAAAATGTACTTCATGTAAAATGATTATGGTAAACCTCTTATCTTACGACTTGTGTAATGTCAGTGATGTACATTTAGGCTAGGAAATTAGCCTAGACTAGCTTATTGGGCCCCGAACATTAGTTGGTCAACGGACCGCATTGTACAAATGAGTATTATATATAAGACATTTTGACTAATGAGAAAATACATAATCCCATTCTCATAATTGAGTTTGAGTCTTCTTGATCTTGTGATAGAAGTAGCTTGTATTCTTTTCTCTTCTTGTTCTTATTGCATGCATGCTTAGGGATTATGTAGGTACGTGATGGTGTTAATGTATGCTCTCTTCTCCCTCCCTCCTTCTCTTGTCTACTCTCTCATGCTTTCCCTCACCATGGCATTGAAGTAGAGGTTGATATTTTCATAGCTCTCTCTCTTTGCTCCTCACCCATTTGCAAATCTCCTTTGTGGTGATAATAACAAAGGAGGTAAGGTTGAGGACACTAGCTCTCCACAGAGGAGGGGGTTACTCTACCAAGATTGGCTTGAGGTGTAAACTGGTATGACTCTTGCATTCTCCTCTCCTTCTCTCTACCTTGCAAGCTTGAGTGTTCTCTCCCGTGACCATATTTGGTGCAACAGTGCCAAGGAGGTGCCTTTGCTTAGGACTCCCTTGCTATACTTTACATTTGGAGTATTGACATAGCCCAGTTTTGGAGTGTAAATCCATCGATTTTAACTCCTGTTTTTTGTATTGTTTTATAGTTTATTTTTCTCACCTTGATGCAATGGAGCATGGAGAAACCCTTCAGGCTCGAGTATCATGGATACAAGTAAGTGTTTAATTTCATTTCCTTTGATTATAGTTGATTCCTTCTTGCATTTGTATTTTTTTAAGTTTTTTATCATTTTAGAACTTTAATCCTTGTCTAAAAACCATTAGGTTGCATTGTGCACATTATGAGATAGGTAAGGGAAAGCTGAATCATGTTATCAAATCAAAATTCCAAAAATATGCGCCATTAAGGATAAATCTCATAGGTCAAAATCATGATTTTTATACGAAAACTGAGAAACATGCTCCCTAGTTTGCCTACATATGTGTTCAACAGGGGCCTCGGTAGGCACATTCGCATGTCCAAACACATATTCACAAGTCTAACAAGGAAGATCTATATAATATTCTCATTAAGGACGGTCCAAAAAATATTCTTTACATAAATAGTCATAATGATAAAAGCAGTTCAAAACTGACTATTACGTGGCCCTGATTTCCACCTTTGCAAATGGCAGACCTGTCAGATTTATGTACGTGCGTGCTGAACATATGTTCATAAGTTCTGGCCATGTATGCTCCTAACTTTCTAGCCACGTACATTCCTATCTCAGAATGCACATTCACAAATTCTCAGATTTCACCTAGCCACACACATTCCATACATGTTCTAATGTTGTGAATGTAATCCAACCTAGCCACGCACATTTCCAACTCACTTACCCATGCATGTGCCTACTTGAAATGCACGTTCTCAACTTGTGAATGCACATTCACAAGTCCAACTGAGATAAAAACTTAAAAATTCAGCTAAATCTAAAATATCTAAGACCATTACTATACTTGTGTCGGTAGGGGGGAGTGCTCTAAGCTCATCACCCTTATATGAACACAAGGTTAGGTAACATTTAAGACTTAATCTCATGCTACAAGAGAGTTCCTCGAATGACACTGGATCAAGAAAACCTTCTTAAGAGGAATCTATGCATGCTTCACAATTCCTATGTCCTCCATAGGTGTGCCAAGTAACCTTAGAAACCAAGCATTTGAGCAATGAGGATGCTAGCTTGAGTGAGGCCTTATCCTGGGAATCTATCTCTTCCAGAGAAACATATGGACCAAGTAGTTGGAGTGCCTGAGCCCCCATAACTACTCAAAGAGGTTTTGTAAACATTATTATAAATATCATCACACAGGCGATCCAACTGAGAAGTGGGAGTCAAAGACTCATTAGACTATCTAGCAAGGGAGAGATTGTCCGCTAGAAAGGCCAAGCATAGAGAGGCATCCACTCCCGATATGAATCCTAACCAGTCTAGCGGCTCGAGAACGAGAAGCATCAACCCTATGGAGGAAGGAGTAATCCTTCCTAGAACCACAACTGGTATTTTTGCTGAGACAACGATTACATCTGTAGCTTTTGGCTCAGTCAGTTCACACAACACGAACCTCAGAGTGTTCAAAAAACAGCTTGAAGACCCACTATTCCTTCTCGCTTCATTGCATCATCAAACCTTTGTACGAGTAGTGTAAGGGGATTCAGGTTCAACGTGATGAGGCCACAACAATCTCTCAAGCCACTAGGGCCAATGAGTCAATCTAGGCATACAGAGTTATTCCATTTAGCCTGTCCAAATTCCCCAGGCACTTTCCCTGTGTATGGCTTATAAGGAATACCTTAGGGAGTTCTCCTTGAGGTTTTTATGGATAACTTGTGTGTCAATTCCAAATGGAAAGCATATCTTTGGTGCCTCAGAAAGGTACTAAAAAAATGTAGATTATACAGAATATCCCTTGACCCACTCAAATACCAATTTTGAGTGAGTCATAGAGTAATACTAGACTATATTATTTCTAGTGAAGCTAATTCTTGAGCTTCCACCAACCACTAACTTCAAGGGTGTCTAGTGTTTCATGGGACATGTCAAATACTATAGAAGATTTATAATTATGAATGTTGACATAGCGAGACCCTTGTATAGGCTACTTATCATCTTTGAGTGGATAGATGAGTGTCAAAAGGCCTATGACACTCTCAAGAAATCCCTAGCAAGTGCACCAATTGTAAGATCTTCCAATTGGGATATTATTTTCTATGTACACATAGATGCCTCGGCTTTCATTGGCTACATTTTAGTACAACTAGGAGAGGATAACATGGATTTCCCTATTAGCTTTGCTAACTCGATGAATGATGATGAACAAAACTACACCACCACAAAAAGATGTTGTAAAGAAGTTTTTCCATTATTTGTTGGTGAGAACAAAGTCATATTCTTTGTACACCATTCGCCACTTCTCTAATTGGTCAATAAGCCTTTCACCATTAGGCACTTCTCTATTTGTTCAATAAGCATTGCATCGTTAGGCACTTCTCTACCTAGTCACACATCCAATGGAGAACCGTCACAGTCAAAAATGAGGATGAACTACCTAATGAGCCTTGTCTTCAAACTCTCCATTTTTCTTAAATGGGACGAAGAGATAGCCCATTATTTGGCTAATGGTTTTCCCTAGGAAAACCCAATAAAGCACGGTGCCTTATCAAAAAGGTAGCCCCTTACCCATTAAGTTGTGGGATAATTGTACAAGCTAGGCCAAGGCAGGATCATGAGGTGTTGTCTTCAAGAATTTCAATACATCAACATCTTTGAGCAAGCCCACTCTAAGGAGATAGCTGGAGGATATTACTCACATCAGTAGACACCATCGCCGCCAAAAAAGTTCTACTTGCAGGCTTATGGGGTAGCCCACTTTAATTGGAGATGTAGCTGAATTTGTAGAAGGCTGCGACAATCGAAAAGTGATTCGCTGTTCACAATTGTAAAAATTTCCCTGCACTCTATAGTGTCTCTTTAACCATTTGAGAAGTGGAGGATTGACTTTGTTAGATCGATAAGTCCAGTAGCTTCTTGAGGAACTCAAGCATGATTCATTATCATTGCCACCACAGAGACTAGTGTACCAAATGGGTGACCAAAAAGACTGATGCAAGGGCAACATCCAAATTCCTTTACAAGAATATAATTACTAAATTTGGATATCCCTTTAAGGTGGTAGCTAATAGGGGAACCCACTTTATCAATGATGTAATCAAGTTCCTAGTGAGAGTGAATTCATGGTCATATATATCGTAAATCCTCCCCCTACTATCCCCAAGCCAACGGTCAGGCAAAAAGCACCAATAAGATTATCTGTGCTATCCTAACCAAGATTGTGGAAGCCTCATGCAATGACTAGGAACATAAGTTGTGAGCTGCTCTCTTTGGGCCTATAAAATAGCCCTACAAAGTAGCCATCCACATGAAACCTTTAAATTATTATATGGAACAAACATTATCATGCTCATGGAGTTATTAGGACCAAGCTTAAGAATTATCATCAAAGAAAGGTTAACTAGGAATGTACTAACCAATCGATTGTTTAAACTTAAATGCTCGGAAGAAGCCAGATTATTGTTTACGAAATGATAGTCGAAAACGTGGCACAAGGAATGGTCCAATAAAAATCTCAAAGACAAAGATATCAAAGTCAAGGACATGGTTCTCCTATATAGCACAAAAAACCAAAAGCATAAGCTCAAGTATAAGGAGTTGGGATCCTTCATTGTCTATGAACTCACCACACAAGGTGCAATGTGCATTGAAACACTTAGTGGTGTCAAAATGTAAGGATTCTTCAACAATAGAAAAATTTGACGCTACTATGGAACCTTGACTACAAATGCCTAGAAGGACATTCATCAGAAAAAAGAAGAGAAAATAAAAGAAGCTACACTGAAATGAGAGGCCTAGAAGATAAGGCTAGCAGTTGCATAACCACCACATTTCGGCTAACATGGCCCAAGTTGTTGACCTAGAAGAGGAGGACCGGGAGGTGAAGCCTACCAAACTCTAGCTAGGCGCATGACCACAAAGACTGGCCTAGAATAAAAGCTCATACTCATTGACATAGATGCTAGCCATAACCCAATGTACCATGCAACTTGGTGTGTGTTGCTCAACAACCATTGTTGACACCCACAAAGACTGGCTTAGAACACAAGCTCATACTCGTGTTGACACAAATGCAAACCATAATCTAATGTACCATGCAACTTGGTGTGCGCTGCAACAACCATTGTTGACACCCATAAATGTACGAATTGAAGAAGTAGACACATTAAAAACTTCATGCATCGGATCATTCACATAGCTATGCTTTACATTGGGAATAACCCCTTGGAAGGGAAGTTCCACGTTATTCTTGTTTGCAGATACCATGTGTGAAGTAGTGGTCATCAGACAAGTATGGATGGGACACATTCGATGCCAAATAGATTGGGACCCTTGAATAGCTACCTTGCAACGAATTGTCCTAATGATGGTGGATAAACTTGTAATTGTCCTAATGATGGTGGATAAGTAACCCAGTTCAAACTTCAACAACAAAAATCAACTCCCCCATCAAAGAAGTGCTCCAACGCATCGCACAAACACCAAAGCCACCCCATACTCTAGCCATTTTTCCTAAAAAGAGGTCTATCCTATGCTTGATTGTAGGGATGCATGACCAAACTCCATTACAAACTTTAGCTAAGCAACATCAATCTTTGATGTTGAGCATCTCCCGACACTAGTGGCCTCTCCAAAAACTAACCCAGCTAACATCAGTATTATTGCTAACATGTCTAGCCCAGCTAACATCAGTATTATCGCTAACATGTCCAACCTTGCAGAATCCTGACCACCCGCATATCAGTCCCGAAGTAACCCCAATATTTCTCCAAGTGTTGGGGTACCAAAAGTATTTCTCCAAGCACAAGATTACTATGAAGGGCAATGGAAAATCTGGGACCCCAAAAGAAAGTTCCAACATCATACGCCAGTAGTCAAGTGTTGGGTGTTGGGTACCAAAAGTATTTCTCCAAGACGAGGGTGACAAGTGTTGCTAGGTACCAAAAGTATTTCTCCAAGACGAGGGTGACAAGTGTTGCTGGGTACCAAAAGTATTTCTCCAAGCACAAGATTACTATGAAGGGCAACGGAAAATCCAGGACCCTAAAAGAAAGGTCCAACATCATACACCAGCAGTCAAAGCCGTGCCACTAACTAAACCACATACCAGAACACTGAACCTCAACCCTAAACCAAAAACATGCCTCATCAAAAGGAGTTGTTGGTAGCCCAGCACTCTCGCTACCCAGAGTAATGCAGTCTCCACAATGCCCCGTCGCGTAAGACAACCTCAATAAAAATGTGCTACCTGAAGATGATGAAAAGAGATCCCCTATAAATCTATGGAAAATTCTTTGGCAATATTTTCATGACACTTGCTCTTAACCGAACCCATATCACACCCAATGTAGCTCAGAGAAGAAGTAAATGTTGCCCAGGGTAACCAAGAAAAAAAAACACTACACACCCATAAAAAGAACGCAAGTAGGATTAAAACACAAACGACTGTCTCACAAGAAACTATGTCATGGAAGATATTCAAAAATTTCTTACATACCCTAGCTCTTGAAAAAAAAATGTTTTTTTTAAATTTATATGTTTATACAATAGCCGAAAAAGCACACCCACCCATGAGCAAAAATGCAATCAGATCAAAATGCAAACATCAAACAAATTCTAAGAAAAGAAAACCATGTGTGATCGACAATGAAGACTTTTGAAAATTTCTTACATGCCCTGGTGCTTGAAAAAAAAAAGTTTTCGAGTTTATAGACTCAAACAATAATTAAAAAAATGCACGGACGAGCAAGAATGCAAACACTAGACAAATGTAAAAGAAACAAAGCAATTTTTGACAACCATGAAAGATTTCCTACCTTGGTAGTTGAAAAAAAACAATTTTCTAATTTACAGCCACAACAACAATATCCACATGATGTGGAAGTAGAAAATTATATTCTTGAGCAAATAGGAAAGATGAATAATTTTGAAGAACAGGTATGGAGCATCACATTTATGGTGATAAGAAACATTCCTCTAGTATTAAGTTTTTTTTATTTTATACTTATAGTAAAAATTTTATTTCATTTTCAAATTCTAAAATTGTCAAAAATATTTAGAGCATTGTAGAATTGAAGTGACAGTTCAAAAATCTACTAATGATATTTATGTTCTAGCATGAAGCGCAAAAATGTATGCTTGTAATACTTTCTGCAAGAGTAATACTTTCTCCAACAAGTAATAAAGCACATTGAGTACTTGATATTGATTACAAAACATATGTAACTGTTACAAATCTAATGTATAATATTATCGTAACAAGTCTCTATATGTAAGTTGATGAAAGGGTTTAACAAGTCATATGCTGGCCTTAAGATGGCTATCTAATGTATAATACGATCATAACAAGTCTATATATGTAAGTTGATGAAAGGCTTTGACAAGTCATATGCTAGACTTAAGAGGGCTTGATGGTTACAGCTTTTTGAAGCTAGCTACATTTACTGAAATGGTAGGTGACTGGTCTACTCTTTTAATGAATCTGCCTGGTGCACATGTACCAAACCAAACCAAAGTGATGGAAAGTAATTTGTGAACATAGAATAGTTCATTCAGACAATGAAACAAATAATATTTCTAGGTATGTTTCTCAATGTAGGTTTGTTTGAGTTTTATGAGGTCTATATTTTTTAACTTGATCGTACATTGTGAGAATACACAAATAATATGTTTGTTAAGTTTTTTATTATTATAAATGTACTATACGTGATTGTAGAGAGTTGGCACACTTTTCTCCAAAAAAATTCTAAGATCCAAGGAAGGTCCTTTTCTAAGAAGATCAATTTTCTTAATGTAAACTTAATAGCATAGACTTTTGATTTTGGTTCTGATCTTGGGGGTAAGTACGCCATTACAACATGAAGTAAAAATAAAAGAAATTTTTAGGCATAAAAGTAAAAGAAACAGAGCATCTAAGTATATACTTTTATAAAATAAATATACCATGTATGATACAACCTCATGGTGGCAAATTCTTTCACTTGTTGTAACTAAGGGTTTATTATTGTCCACCTTATTGATTTTACACAATGTAAACCACCAACATTGAAAAGTAATAAGTACATTTACAACAATATTTTAATGATAACACAACTAAATGTTTCATTGGACTTTGTGAACAAAGTTATGTTCGATTTTTCTAAACTTTGAATTCTAGGTTCTCATAATTTTTCCATGCCACTCGCCTCATAGATTGTGAGGTGCATGTATTCATTCAAGAGGCCCAAGTTGGTTCACACAGTGGGCTCCTACATTATAACCCCTAGGCTTGAAGTGCAAATCATGCAATCCAATGGTGCAGATGCCATATGCTCCACATATACAATGATGTAGATTGCAAACATGCACTGCCCTCCCTGCCGTAGGACAAAGGATGTGGCAGTTGTTAAAGCTAGTGCATATGTGATTCTAAGACTTGCAAATATCATAAGAAGAGAGGTATAGACCTAAATTAGTAGAAAGAGGCCATGAGATTGCAAAATGACAAGATTATTTTATCTAACGAGATGTCGTTCTTGAGGATAAGCTGAATACAAAAGATTAGCCATTTGAGGTTTGTGTGCTTGTGGAAGTATATAGAGGCATCGTGATCAACGAGGCTTAGGTTATTCTTTTGGTACCTCTCTATCATGTTGAAGGCGCAGATGATGACTTTGTTGTTGTGACGATGATTTTGTGGTGGAGTTGTACATACACACACACACAAGAGTGACCAGATACGTGAATCAACGAAGAGGGAAATCAAGTCACCTATTAAAACAACTTGCTAGGAAAAGGGCACCACACTTGTAAGTGTAAGACTAAAGTAGATTAGGCCACATCAACCCTGTAGATTGTTCATCACTTGCGTGCCCCCAGTCATTACTTCCTCTTTGAGCATGTTTTCATATAGTAGCAAGTCACATTACACAATGCTTCTTCATGTTCTTGTACTAACCTATAGAAGGCATCACTACTCACTAACAAATTGTCATATGTCTAGGCTTGCCCAATCTCTTCCTCATGTGCGTGTACTAACCTACAGAAGTCATCACTACTCACTAACAAATTGTCGTATGTCCAGGCTTGCCCAATCTCTCCCTCTTGTATCACCTATCTACACATCCATCTGTCCACACTGTTATACACACTATTTTTGGGAACCTCCATGTCACTACGCAAGGGCTTGTGGTAGCTCCTCATGCTCCCCAACTAAAGCATGAAGGGAGCAGCACGAAGTGGGTCACTCACTAATATGCTTTATTCAACACATTCAAAAGAAAAATTTACCAACATGAAAGATGATCTTTACATTTTTAAAGAAAAAAACGCATAGAATGACCTATTTTATAACCAAAATTTCTACTAAAAGTGTTTCTCAATTTAAGCTGTGAAAATGACATTAGTTGGGGTGGTGGGTGCTTGACATGCTTCTAGTGTGGACCAAGGGTATTATGTAGGGAACATAAGAATTTGGGTCCCTAAGGTCACACCATCGGTTCCCCGACCTCTTTAATACAACAAAAAGCACCAAGGAGCGATGACAAATGGCAACCCGAAGTCCCCAACAACATGGAACCCCTTGACATAAACCTCACAGAGGGTAAGGAAAAAATTTACCAATTCATGGAGCCCTAGGACCATCTCTAAACATACGTGAGATATGATATTCCTTCCACCTCAAACTCAGCTACCTATAATGTAGTAGAGGGCCCTACACACCCCACTTCCCTATCGCCACTAGCCTCCCTCCCAAGTCTCACCCACCATTGGGCTTAGAATAGGTATCTCACCCATGCCAAATAAAGAAGGGTACCCATTAGAAAAACTCATGAAAAATCTCAAAGAAAGCATTAAAAAAGTCAAGGAAAGAAATTTTGTTGGGCAGCAAAAAAAAAAAGAGCAGCAGCAGGAAGGAGACTTGTGAAGGAGAGTTCGTAAGGATACCACCACTATTGATGTAACATGGTTCTCTAAGCACTAACCAGTCTATGTACATCTGAGGATGGGGGGGGCATGGTGGGTGAAAACCTGGCCCATGGTATGGCCCATCACCTAGTGTGATTAGAATACCACTAACTAAGGCACTACAAAAATAATAATAATAAATTTACAAAAATCTCTTTCTATGCAAGATATGCATGTACGTTCACATCTGTGCACACATGTTTCCATCTGTGCATGCACGTTCACATCTCTCCAATGTATATTTAGAGTTCTGAATGCATGTATGGCATTCTACATATGCACATTCTTGAGAATGTCTGCAAGCGTACTACCCTTGCATCATGCATACGTTCCCAAGTAAAATTCTATAAAAAACAAAGGTCCTCCCCTCTCATTTTCCACTATTCCCTCTACAGCTAGCCAAACTATTGTCATTTTTTTTAAGAATCCTCCCTGCCTTCTAGCTCTTTGCATCATCTGCAACAGTTATCATCTACACTGGGGTGTCGAAGAACTCTTTTGACATTGTACTCCTCACTCCCACTCAAAAGAGTAAGGCCACAAGGTCACTTACCATACCCGAGAGTGCTACCAAATTCTAATAAACCCAAAGGTCATGGAGAACCTCCTTAGGCATAGGCTCAAAGGCTTGGCTACTCTTCCCACTTGGGGCCCCGACGTCACCACCTGTTTTCACTTTATCTCCTCTTATGATGCCCATCAAAGAATAGGCACAATCCTGATGCTACAGGTGCCAACCTGACCTTCACACTCATCGTCGATGTGGTCCAAGAGACCTTGCACTTGCCCCGGGCTACTACAAACCATACCAAAAACTGAGTGGCACACAAAGGGCATGGTTTGTGACATTATCAGGGGTGGCCCTGCCAACAGACAACATCAAGTGGAAGAATGTCATCTGCCACTAGGACTTGCACACCCCTATCCGTATCGTGTTAGCAATCTCCATTGGGGGGCAGATACGTACAGTAGAGGTGCAACCTATCCTTTCTTGCCGGCCTCAAGCAGGGTCAGGCAGTCAGCTGGATCGACCACTTTCGCCATGAGCTCCATAGTATGTGTGTGCCAACCCAGCCGACAATTTTGGAGCCACCATGATCCTTACCAAAGTCCTCTACTACACCATAACTAGAAAGAGCTCCTCGAACTATACAACTACCAAAGCATTGCCACCCCTAGCAGACCTCCTGCGCACCCTACCCCCATCAATCCCTCCCTAGTCGATTCTCCAAACCACAAGAACAAGAGGCTGGATCAGAGGCCATTACCAGTGAGACATTTTACAATTTTTTTGGAAACCAACCTCGTGGATACCCCCACACGGCCATCATCCCCACAGGCCCCAACATCAACTAGGACCGTGTGGAGCTTGCTTCCCATAGCCTAGACCCTCTTGCCGCGCGAACATCCTCGAAAGTACTAAAAGGGTAGTCCACTTTGAAAGTGACCCATTTTTTGCATCTCATGAAGACCCACCACTAGATCAACGAAATGAAACATCTTTGCTCACCCGAAAGCTTCTCGGAAGTCCTTTTCCACTCACACAGCTACCTTCTAGATTTCCCAACTTCGCCTGTTTGGAGACCCCAAAAAAAATGTCCCCATCACCCTCAATGATAGGTTGCACGTCTAGGCTCTAAAGATTGCCGCTTGCATACAAGTGCGAGCTAGAAGTCCTTCGCACACGGAGGTCAAAGGGCCCTATTCCACTAGAGTCCAAACCCAAGAAGAGTTCACCTGAGCCACTGCCGCAATTTAGAGAGGTGAGAAATGGCATGCAACTGCCACAGCTCGTGGGAAAAGTCCACAACCAGATTTTCAAGCATCGCAAGGACTTTTGGAGGGTAATCGATGCCAAGGGCGCAACCATTGCTCAACTCAAGCAACTTTTACCAGAGCCAACCTGATCAAGTCGCTAGAGCCACAGAGAAGAAGGCGGGTTATTAGATGGATGCAGCCACCAACCCCCCAAACCTCGCCATCCCTCCCCAGCCACCATCAGGACTCGGGGGGGTCACTATATGTAGAATACCCCTATCGCGTGCGTTCAAGGCCTATATTTTAAATCCTTTATCTGTGAAATTTTTTATCCATATAATATTCCCTTTTCTTTATGAATCTGTAAATTTTTTTGAAAAAATTTTAAATCATACCCTTATGTAAATATATTTATGTAAGTTTCATAAATTAAAAATATGCTTATGTTGAACGCACGTGATATTTACATTTTTTTGTGAGTGACCCCCCGAGCATCAGGACTCCTCAAGCTATAGCACTGCAGGCTCCAACTCAACCTCCTCCAACACAACATCTTCCTCAATGAGGAAATCCCCACCACCACATTTTCCACCATCCTCTCCAAATTCCCTTACGCCTCCCACACCACCCTCATCATGCTTTTCTTCTAAAATACCATCTCTTTTACCGCGCCCTCCACCATCTTCTGCTTCCCCCACCACACCCTCTACCTCAACCTCTAGTTCTGTTGCAAAGTCCTCACTTTCTCTAACCACTACCTCGATGAGGGGGATTTTATCAACCTCTTCATTCCCATGGAGTTATGCCCGTAGCCCATCTCCATCGACATCATAGTCGCGTAATTCAATGATGGATGCACAACCATGCCATGGATGAAGTGTATCGTTATCTCACTATCACAACATTGCACACACCCATTGGCATCCTAGTATTATACCATCATAGTTGATGCGCACCACCAAATGCCACCTCTTTGACACGGTCCATGTGACTTACCCCCAGGATATCTCTAACAAAGAATTAGAGAGACCCTTGAGTTTTATCAATCCATGAAGCTAGCACATTCAATGAGGAAGAGGACACCACGGACACTACCAACAAGGACCAAGATGGTGATGATGCATCTAGCAACAAAGACCACTCTGAAGAAGTCCCTCACCACAGGAATAGCAAGTGGTCCCACCTTACCTTCCCATGGCCCTTCACCATTAGGAGGCCCCTCTTCGGCTACACCTACTTATGGCACTTCCACCACACGTAAGGCAAAGAGAAAGAACACATCTCGACACCTTTTCGAACCCTCTACATCAACTACACCTATCCTTGTCTCCACTTCACCACCAGCCACTCCTTCCTAGGATATCCCTACCTACCTCTCCAACTCCACTCTCACCCCCCTCATCTCCCAAGCAAGTCCCCACCACCACCAACCTATCTCGAGGACATCCTCAATGGACACACCAACCTTACAAGCCAACTACCCCTTTCTCCCACCATAGGTCTTGGAAGAAGGTGAGATCCCCAAAGCCCCTATCGTAGCAGCAAAATGCATCCCCCCTCACCACCCATTCAATTGGGGTGATACTCAATGAGATAGATATTGATCGAGCACTCAAAATAATGGCCCAACAGTAAGACCGCACCCTACCCCCTCGACACTAACAGGATCATTGATCACCTATACATAAGCCTCATCAAGTTTTATCTGGATCACAAGTTCCATCAGTGGTCATGAAGAAACAAGCAGAATATAAACGAACACAAGCCAGTGCAGCCTTAATCACGCATGATCTTATGGGGAAGTAACATGTGTGGTGGTGTTCATATCTTCTAAACGCCAGGTGAGTACTGTTATGCCCCAAGGTACCTCAGGATCAGTCCCCTTTATTTCCCAATCGAATGTAGAAGGGCTTGAGATCTTTTTGAGTAGGAGCTAGAGAAGAACCTAAGCTATAGTTTAACTTCCCATGGATCCCTCTTCCTTGACCACCCCTCATCCTCCATAAGAATGGATGCTTCATACTATGCATAAGTTTATCCAAGATTACGATGGTATGTCAGATCCAGATATGGTCACCACCATCTGCTTTTTCACGCTCATCATTGTCGTTTTAGTGGAATCCCCTGATTGGCATGCATTTTACGAAGGTCAATACGGCATGGCCTTAGACATCAATAAGGGTCCCACACTTTGCCAAATACTCGGCTACTACAAGCTAGTACAATGGATGCAAGGTTGGCATATGCTCACTTTTGAACATATGTTCGAAACCGCCTTTTAGACATCCTACAAAATCATTCCATCACACCACCCAATACACAAAGTCCCACTTTGACTTGAATTGGAACTTCCGTGGCTTCTACCACTAGCCTCCCATGCCAATTTCGAGAATGGAACCGTGATTAGGGAGGGGGTTATGGTAACCACATTAGCTAACATTATTCCAAAACTTGGCACAGCAACTTCTTCAAGCTATATTTTTTAACCGCGTATTGGGCTTCATGTAAAATGATTATGGGAAATCTCCAAGCTTACGACGTGTGTAATAAACATAGTCAAACACCGAGCTTATGACTTGTGTAATACCGGTGGTGTACATTTAGGCTAGGAAATTAGCCTAGACTAGCTTATTGGGCCCTGGACATTAGTTGGGTAATTGGGCATTATACAAATGAGTATTGTATATAAGATATTTTGACTAATGAGAAAACAATACTCCTATTCTCACAATTGAGTTTAAGTCTTATTGCTCTTGTGATAGAAGAAGCTTGTATTTCTTCTTCTTGTTGCATGCATGCTTAGGGATTGTGTGGGTGAGTGATGGTGTTGAGGTATACTCTCTTCTCCCTCTCTCCTTCTCTTGTGTACTCTCTCATGCTTTCCCTCACCATGGTATCAAAGTAGAGGTTGAGTTTTCCATAGGTCTCTCTCTCTCTCTTTGCTCCCCATCCGTTTGCAAAGCTCCTTTGTGGTGAGACAACAAATGAGGCAAGTTTGAGGACCCTAGCTCTCCACAAGAGAGAGTTACTATACCAAGAGTGACTTGAGGTACAAACCGGTATACCCCTTGCATTCTCCTCTCCTTCTCTCTATCTTGCAAGGCTTGAGTGTTCTCTCCTGTGAATATCGGCCATCACTTAAAAGTGAACTACTGAGAAATAACTAATGATATTATATGAAGTGCATGATGCCAGCATTTACATGGGCATGCCAGCCCTTGGTTATATCATGTACATTTATGTGGGCTAAGACTAATATGACCCCACGCCTGCAAGGGTTGCCAATCCCAATCCTGGGTGGCCAAAGCATGTTCTATTGGTTTTGTGATCGTGTCCTTAAGACCATTGGTGTCTCGCTCCCTTGTAGCTCTCGTAAGTTGGATATCTATGTAGAATATAGTCTTTACTGCTTGTCTCCAATAAATGTCGATGAGATGATCGTGATGACAAGGAAGAGGTAAACTAGGTAAATGGCATCAGGATCACACATATGTAGCTATGGAGGATGAAAAATATCCATGATAGGTATGTAGGAGTACAGTGCAAGAAGAGACATGAGATGGAAGCTCAAGTCATGTCAATGGTGCACATGGGGAGAGAGAGGGAGAGAGTAAGAGAGAGATAGAGGGAGCACAATGGAGAGAGATTGCAAAACACAATGATGAATGAAATATTATTATAATTTTATCATGTACATTGCTTTTATAGGCATTAAGCCTCATCTTTTGACCTAGACCTTAACAAGGGTTGTTCACACCCTAAAGGATTGTTCACATGTAGTTGGATTATGCATGTTAATGACACACATTTAGTATTGCTTCTATTTTGGATAATTACTTCTTTGCAACAAGAAGTTTATTTCGTATGTAAGTTAGAGTAATGATAAATACTTCTTTAAAAGAAGTTTCTTTCGCTTAAAATTTCTAAATGTTTCTTTTATATGTTTAAATTTAAAGTTAGTGTGTATGAAAATTTAGTAATTTCTTTATTAAGGTCTTTTGTAATGGCTTCATCACTTCTGTTGAAAGGAAGCAAAATTTTGTTAATCTGTGAATTTTTTCTAAATATTCCATTAGTAAAGATAGAGGTAAATTGTCCTCTTTTCTTTAAAAGTTAAAACAGTAAAAATAGTGATTGAGAACACATGTAACTCTCCCTCACCGCCGTTGTCACCTTTACCGTGCCTCACCAACCCATGCCAAATCTTGCCAATCTCTCAAGCCTTTGTCGCATGGGCAAGAAACAAGTATAAAACCCTTATTAAGTAGAGAGGGGTGCCGCAAAAGCGTCATAGCCTTGATTCCAAAAAAAAAAAAGGGATGAGAGGTAAATGTCAAAGAAAGCAACAAGAGTGTTGGAGACATGAGGAAAGTAGTAAAAAGAAGAAAGTAGTTGTGTATAAGAAACTAAGAAATGGAGAAGTCCCCAGACCATGAGCCAATAATTCGATCTCGACTCTCCTCCTTGAAAAGGGATAAATGACAAGGAAAATGTCAAGGAAACCAGGAAAGAGAGTTGAAGGCATTTTTTAATGAAAATCAATGCTCCACCCTCGTTATTATTAGTGCACGAGTAAGAGGTTGCTCTATTTTGCCTTATATTTTAGCATGCTCAAAAGCTTGTTCGTGCCTCATTTAGCCTATGGGGTTGGCTAGATGGTTAGGATACTGCTTATGTAGATTTGACATTAT
The DNA here is from genome assembly GCF_041138505.1 of Cibotium barometz. Taxonomy (NCBI): domain Eukaryota; kingdom Viridiplantae; phylum Streptophyta; class Polypodiopsida; order Cyatheales; family Cibotiaceae; genus Cibotium; species Cibotium barometz. The sequence goes on from NC_141050.1 coordinate 22,448,824, forward strand.
GTCAAACAGGGATGCATATATTATAGGTGTGGGCTATTAGACCGTACTCATGGCTACAAGAAGATCTTCCCGAGACACCTAGTCCTCATGTCACTAGGCTCAAACAGGCGCCCAAAATACCTTCGATGAGCCTCAAATATGCATGCAGATTGTCAATCTCATGTTTAGACTAATGTTACACCAATCCAATGATGTGGCCAATTTGGTCCAAATATGTGGTCAATTTGGACTAGTCATAAGGTGACTAGGAACTGAGATTCAATCAACCTAGGAACTATATATAGATGAGTTTGGCATCCTCCTCTATCATATTAAGATCATCAATTTTCATTACATTGTCTATCATATTAAGAAGATCAATCTTCATTACATTGTCTATCATATTAAGAAGATCAATCTTCATTACATTGTGCATCCTTGGGGTCACCTACAACCCTCGTCTTTTGACTAAATGAAAAGGCTAGCATGTCCAGTGCAGGATCATCGGAAGCATACTAGGAAGTGAATTACAAACAAAGAAGTCTGTTCACTCTTATTCTAAACTCGTACTTCCTGCCTATTGGATTGTACTACACAAAGGACCTTGGGACTCCATTAAACAAACACAAATAATGCAATGCAATGGATGAAACATAATGACATTTATTCCCCTTATGCTCTAGGCAAAAGGACAACTTGTCCATCCATCATGGCATAGCTATTAGATTATCCACACTCAAAATGGACACTGTTTCTAAATATTTGAACATGGCTATTATAAAACAATTCCATGCCTTTGTTCTGTCACATATAATATAATGTTGTATGAAGAAATGGGTGTTTTCTTGTGTGGATATTGGTAGATCACCAAGCCTCAACAATCCGAATTCAATGCTCATGTTACCCACATGGAATATTTTGCTCTGTTCATCAACAGTAAACTCCATGCTCGACCATGTAAGAAAATTCAGTCATCATCCTCGCGTGATAAGTCGGTATGTCAGTTCTAAGCTTAAACATGGCTGAAATTTCACATTTATAGGCCATATATACATCCATGTGATGTAGACTTGCCAATGTCTTTGTTCTAGTTCAAATGGCAACATGAATACATTTATCCAATGGGTTAAAGTTAGTATCCCAATAAGTAAATTGATCCAGACCAACTATGTTTTGTTGGGTAGTGTTTCTTTATGTAGTACATGTAGTATTGCCTGTTTGAATCTCTATAAATATTCAATTAGCTAGAAGATATGCATATCATTTTCTATTCAATAACATGACATTTAGTCATGTTCAATAGTGTTTCATTATGAAGTACATGTAATATTTGCTGTTTGAATCTCTTCAAATATTCAATTGGCTAGAAGACATACATCATTGTCTAATCAATAACATGACATTTTGTAAATGGCATCTCCATGTCAAAGTGATGTACTAAATCCCAAAAACAAGAAGTAGAGGTTATAAGCACTATCAACCAATGTCACAATGATGAGCTTTCAAGACTTCTGGAAAATGTCAACATTGAAATTTGAATCTAGAAAGTCATGATTTTCCATCCCTTGCCTACTAAGAGGGGTCTACAGAGAGGCATATTGCCTTAAAATTTGTGACACGCGCCGCTAATAATTACATGTAAGAATCAAGGGATAGAAGACTAAGGCTGGACTTGGCGCTCCACCTTTGTGAAAATGCATCACAACCGGTATCTTAAAGAACAAGACTTAGAACACCATGAATGTGGAATGAGGTAAGACGGTCTTTAAACTTCTTTTGGAAACGCCTGATTGGCATACCGAGCATGAGACAATACAAATAAATCAAACCTGCATCTAATATCATCAGGATAATTAATACATGGTTTAATAAGTGTTAAGAATGAACAAAAAAACAAGAAAACTGCAATAAGCTGTTAGGTATGCATGATTCACATATTGACACCAGTTGTTATCTGTGTCACCATGTAAGATGGGCACTTATTTTTACAAGCATGTATAAATGGTAGAACATTGAGAGTCTTTATAACGGATTGTAAAATAGTTACATATACCAAGTGTCATAGGCTTCCATAAAAAAATGCATCAAAAATACCAGAAGTGTGTGTGTGTGTGTGTGTGTGTGGATCATCATCAAAAAGCCCATCTTTATTACCCATCTCGTCTCTGAAAGACCATGGAAAGTGTGCTTCAAAACCATTCACATTGAGACAACGAAAGAGAAATGACATTGGAACTTTCAAAGCTACTCAATATACCAAGTACAGGACATGCAAGGGGCAAAAACAATGCAGAATTACTAGGCCCCACACAGAAAAGGACCAGAGGCAGATCCAAATACTTGATCTAATGCACCGATGAGGTGCCCGTTATGACGAACAGGTGAGAACAGATATGAAGGCTTTATTGCTAAATTTCATTCAATAAATGAAATCTATTACAACATGGAATTTTTGAGGAAATTGTCATGGGCTTAGCAACATAGTACGCAATGCCCATATTGATATGGAAATTTCCGTCTTTAACCTGTTAGGCTCCTGTTTCCAGACCTGGAAACTTGAAAAGGGTTATCATAGAGCACATCAGGTCCATCATCATCCGTCCCAAAGTACCTGTCACCAAACTCTCCCATGCCAGGAACTACACGGTACTCCTCATTCAAGGCGGCGTCAATCTCAGACGTAACAATTTTCAACAGAGGAAAGTGCTTGCAAACCACATGGATGCCTTCTGGCGCCTGCACCATATCACCACATAAGAGAAGCAAAAATAGATTTTGTTTACAGACGAACCCTTCAAAACTTGAGGGAAACTTACAGAGATAAGGTTTAGAAAAATGATGTGAGCCTCAGGCACCCCCTTCTGGACTAACAGTTCGATCGCTTGAACAGCTGAATTCCCTAATGTGAAAAAAATATATTCCAGTAAGTTCAATCTGATGTAAGCAGGTACGTGCACGCCCACCTGTAGCGAGTGTGCGTGCATCTGTGGGTGCATGCAAAAGTACCAAACCTGTTGCCAGAACAGGGTCCAACAGCAACACGTGGCGATCCGCAATATCCCGTGGCAGTTTCTCATAAATCAACTGCAGTAAGTAAAATATGTAGCAAAAAACACAGGATCACCCATGGTATTAATGTGTACATTAATGTGGTAATTTAAACTAATGTGTACTATTACTGCCCTAGTGCGTTTCCATATGGGACAGGAAAGCACACCCATGCAAACATTGTTACATGAATGTATTTACAGGATTATAGAATTCCTCCAAGGATGGGGTACATAATAGGGAATCTCGAGGGCTCTACCAGTGGGTGAGGTTTTTCGATTAGAGGAGAAATGCCCACCACCTTCAGACCTACAAATGCCTAGGGCCTCTTGCATATCTCCTCTGATTAGCCACTTCACCCACTGGAATACCTCTCTAGATTCCATAATGTACCCATCCTTAAAGAATCCAATAAACACACGTGATGTAACACGTCACAAGACTAACCTTACCTTTTCTCTGGAAAAAAAAACAAGCAGACTCCCAACAACAGTGTCCACACCTGCTTGCCATTATCTCCATCACGATGGATCAGAATTTTTCCTATTTTGATCCCCTTGCAACAAGCCCGCAAAGCATTCTCCATGCTTTCACCGCTGTCATAATGCAAAAATTTTGATCTCAAACTTTAGCACGTTTTTTGTTAAAGACAGGCTGAACTTTTCAAACGAGAAGCAAGCAACAAAAAAAAGAGGAAGGATGCTCCTCTCCTCCGGCTGGCCGCTTTAAGAGGATGAGGCTCTCTCATACAATGGGGGGAGGGGGGAACAACCACATACATAGTCCATAGTGCCAAGTGGACTCACCACCACTGTCAGAAACAGACCGTGATGCCAAATCCTCGGGAAGGCCTCACGGCGCTTCTGCATATGGTAGGAGCCACCTTGAAGTTTCCCCAACTGTCCACGGAGGGTATGAATGATATCAAGCCAGATAATCCAGATGGACTCCGTTAGTGGGGTGAGGGTGCCCTCGATGGCCTCACTACATCGAGCTCTCCAAATGTGCCATGCAGCAATATTTCTGCAAATCTCCCATCTCAGGCTAGAACCTGGAGTTCAATGATCAGTGGATGGAGCTGGGACTAGCATTGCAAAAATACAGAGATGAGAGACATGCAGGGCAAGTCTCCCACCCTCCTCATATGCCATGGTGGCAACCTCAGTCTCAGTGGGAGAAACTGTGCCCCAAGTGACTGTGGGAGGGGGCCCGGTCCATAGTGAAAATGCGAAAAATCCATTGCCAAACTTGCTAAGCCTTCCAGCAATCCCAAAGGCAATGATGTTGTGACTCCTAGAGATAGCCACACCTCCAACAGACTCTTGGCCTACCTCCTATGGCCAGCCAAGTGCGAACGGCCAGGCTCCAATGTGCTAGCTGCCACAGAAAGAGAGTGATCTTTTGGAGCCGAAAACTCTCCCACAGCCTCTTCCAGAAATCTGAGAGAAACTGAGGAGGGAGGCCTTGAGACTTCCAATGCCCTGCTGCTGTTGGAGTGCCCTTGATCTGAATCCTGTGGCCCAGCCATGCGGTGTAAGGAAAGAAGGGGAGCCTCCTCACTGTCATAGGAATCATGCCAAGTCCACTCCCCTAGGTCCCACCGGAATCATGTGAGGGCAACCCTCCCAAATCCACAAACGCTAGAATCTCTCTCTGGCCACCTTGGCCAGTGGAGGATGTGTGCCACTCATGTACATGGAAACCAATCACCCTCACCCTCGCAAGGTACATCCACTGAAATCCTCCAAAGGGGGCTCTGCTCTCTTGAATCTGCCATAGAGAAGGTGAGTAAGGGGGAGCTCTCCGATAACACCACCTCACCAAGAGGAGGGGAAGGTATCCCTTCCTGAGACCAGGAAGGCAAACTGCCATAGGAAAGCCTGAGACGCCAACCAGAGGGTTGGACACTGGGTCGAAGGCATCTTGCCACCTCGCAAAGAAGGCTCGGGCCGTACGGAATGCGACAGGGCTCATCTGCATGACTGAACAGAGGGCAGCAGACTGGAAGGAGAGGGAAGGCGGGAACTCAACAGGACGGAGGAGGCGGCGCGGGCAAAAGTCAGCGAAGGAAGAGGCGGGCTGAAGTGCAGAGCAGGAAGGCTAAGGCGGGGGACTCAGCAAGCGGAAGAGGAGAAGGCAGAGGACGGGAACTGGGGGCAAAACCAGTCAGAGAGAGGGAGCTGGGCGAGGGCGAGGGCGGAGAGAGGGAGCAGGGCAAGGCAAAGGCAACAAATGCGCTAATGGGGGAAGCTCCAGCCTCTATTGATATACAATTTTCATTAAGAAAAAAGATAGATGTACCAATATCCTGTTCCTAAAAGCTGGTCAAAACTCCATAACCATAGAGATAAACAATACAAGCAGAAGAATAAAACAAATCACTTCAATAAATATCAGTCACGTATATCATACCTCCGTATGATTGACACACCACAGAGTTGTTTGCAGAAGTCTACTCCAGTATAGACCGACCCTGAAAATTTTATAAAGACCGTTAATCCTTGACTAGACTAGCATCAAAGTACTCTACTGAACATGGAGACAGACATTTTTGGCTACCTTGGAGGCAGCAGAATTGCACAAAAAAACGTTCAGGATATGTTATAGGAAGGGTTCTACACGAATGTGCCTTTTAGAAACAGATTAGCTTTATGAACATGATGAATTTCACAGACTTGTCAGTCTCTACCAATATCTACAAGGCCTACATGTTTATGTCCAACATAAGGGAAAAGGTCCACCCCAAACAAATTCAGAGATTCACAACACAAAGCTCAAAGCTCACCAGTAGGAGTGATGACCTGCTTTTCAGTAAAGGGAAGATGCCCAAGGCCATGCTCCACAACCTGAACAAAAAACAACATGCATCCACTTGCATTGTAAGTATGATGTGATTCATCCAGACAGAAGAGAGACAACAAATACTGATTTGTATGAACATAAGTGTGAATACAAGCTGTGTCAATCATAATTAAGATTGGAAACGGAATCTGAGGGGGGGACGAAACGGGCAACACCAAGGAAACACCTAAAACGGCAGGGGGGAAGCGAGCGAAACAAGCCAGGTCAGAACTGCCAATTTGGCTGAAGGGATATGAATGAAATGGCTGAAACATATTTCGGGCCCAGCAACCCCCAGAAATGGAAACCTAACTACAGTGCCAACATGCCATCCATGTCAAAAACAAAACCTTCTAGGTCTAGTGAGTTTGTTGCTTTTGAGACCGCATAACAATCACACTCATGAGCCCCCTGATAACAAGAATTTTCATCACTTTAAAATTAATGATGTAAGTATTTTAATTCTCTTAAAATCCACTGACCTAATTACAGTATTCAAAGAGGTTTCATTTGACCCAAGCCCACTGATTAACCATGCAGAATACAACTTATTGGCCTAGAAAATGGGTGAAAAAAATACCAATCGTATGAGCCGATCAGCATAGAACACAAAGTTGTGTTTTGTTGTCTCTTGATCTCGAATTAAAGTGTGCATTCCTCTAATCTGATCATAAATCCAAACATTTTTCATGCTTAGCATCTTAATTAAACGCTTTTCAGATCATATGCAAATAAGACTATCCTCAAAAATGCAAAAGTGAGCTTGAGTAGAAGATGCCTGAAAGGTGGATTGGATAACATAAACATTTGAATAGATTTTACAAAGATCATGTTGCCCTAGCTTTGTCCGTATATGTTGCACTATTAGATCAATTGCAACATGATTATCTCCCCCGCGAGGGATGATGACATCCGCATATTTCTTGGTGGGAAGCACAAAATCATCAAAAGCAGGCTTTACAAATTTCGCATACTGCATCAAGGTCAAAAAAAACAATCAAATCATTTGTCAAATCATCAATAGGTATGCAGGTATGTACAAACCTACATGCATACATCCATATGTAAAACAACTCCATGTTTTCTTTTCTTTCTTTCTTTTTCGTTGCTGTCAGTTTGATATTAGGTATTTACACGTCCAGGTTAGAACTCATGCCCCCTTCTGGGCAGCATGGTGCTATAGCCACTTGAACAAGCGACTGCTGATACAACTCCATGCTTTCAAACTACATTTTCCACTATTGACAATGAAGACACAACACAAATACATTTGATGTGAGAGAGAGAGAGAGAGAGAGAGAGAGAGATGGCTTCCGGCCCCATATTCACCTGTTCAAGGACATTGTTGACATCCCTCCCCCTTTCCACCGTATCGCGCCTTATTCTTCTTGCCAGTCTGACATCTGCATCTGCACCGAACACATGTTTTGCTGGCTCAAGTAAAATAAAAAAAATGTTAACATGCAGATTAATGAAATGATTTTTTTATTCACTGGCTAAATAGTACTTTGGATACTCTTTCCATAAATGTCGGCCGTCGACATCTTGTAGCATACTTTAACACTATGAAGCTCACCTGGCCAGAAACACAAGCTGAGAAACGGGAATGGTGTTCATGAGAAACGGGAATCGTGGTCATCAAGGCAACGGGCACAGTACCAGGGAAACGGCAAGGGGATACGCAATGTGGTTGCATCTCAAGAATACCTGATGAAGATAAAGTTATTCCAGATAGGATGAATGGCCTTGAAGCCGGATGTAAGCCGAGCTACTCTTGGCACCAATCTGGGTCTCCTGGCCACGGTTCCCATCTGGAAACACTGCCCAGCATGAGGTATAGATTGCCCCAAGTCCACCCTACCACAGAAATAGGCCTTGGTCTGTATCACCAAGATATACCCTATGCCGAGCTACTCTTGGCACTAAGGATCCACACTACATCTCTGCCAGTATTTTGTACAAGCTTTGGGGCACCTCACCCGGTTGCCACATTTCCAACTACAACTTTCAAAAGGTGAACAAATACAATGATAAAAATAATGAATACCTCTCAAGGGGAAAGTGGGGCTAGGTTAACAGGATTTCTCCCACGAGTCAAGTCACAAGGTGTTTCTCCACTAGGGAAACACCTTGGTTCTCTTCCTACATAACCGGGCACACTCGACCGGTTGCACTCCATAGGTCTGTCTCCACTTGGCCGCCATAATCTACGGAGGAGAGCCGGGCTCAAGCCAATAGTCGTGCCGATTTACAAAGGTCTTCAATGTGCCAGTTAATAGAATGAAGTAAAATATCTGTGCTTATGCACCACCCAGGGGCAAATCTGCCAATCAGGACAACAAGGGGAAAAGCTATGCCAAGAGATGCTTGTAAACAGCTGAGAGGAGTCTGCACAGCAGCATGCAGGACGGGACAAGGCAGCAAAAGGATCTGCACAGAAGCAGGGAGAAGCAGGGTGTGATGGTTGAGGAACAGTGTGGAGCCATCAAAGAGGTTGGGTGGCAGCTCAGGGGGGGCGCAAACGGGCAGAACATGATGAAATCTGGTTCACTGCAAGGCGGAGCAGCCAGCAAGAGATCGGCGGCACCTAGCAGAGTTGAGCTGCAGGAGACCATCCAGGCAATGCTGAGGTTCAGAGGCAGCTTGTTACGTCACAACAAGCCTAGGATTCGGGCGAGGGGCATATGCTAACTCAAGATAAGGTTTACGGTTGACCCAAGATTAGGGCTAAGGCTGAGCTGGGGTGTCGAGACCTAGAGGGTTCACACGTGGGCTAAGGGCGCTAGCAAGATGAGGTCTAGATTGGCTAAGAGCTTAAAATTAATAGACTAGGGCTAATAATGGCTAAAAGCTTATAAATAAAGCAAGAAAGCTAATAAATAAAGCAAGTTATTACTATATGAGTGACCTTGGGGTCACTTATAGGTCAAGTAGTCACGTGGTGGCCTGGGGCTACCAAGGAAGCATGCAAGATCTCGTGGCCATGGAGCTGCTGGCCCAATGGGGTCATCGGACCAAGCAGGCTCGCGGTAATTCGATCTCAGGCTCGGGGGTGGTTCAAGGCACCGAACCTCCAGTTGGGTGGTGAGTTGCTACCCACAATACATCGAGGTCCTGTGATGCATATGACGATGTCGGGTCTCTGAAACCTCGTTAGGGTTTCGGTTCTAGCTGCAAGGTTAAGGTAGGTACTAGGTGGTTTGGCCTGATGGTTTGGAACGCTAGGTTGGGGCCATCGGTACCAAGCAGGCTCACAGTAATTAGACCTCAAGCTCGGGGGTGGTTCGAGGCACTGAACCTGCGGTTTGGTGGTGAGTTTCTAGCCACAATCCATCGCGGTCATGCGATGCGTACGACGATCTCGGGTCTATGAAACCACGTTAGGGTTCCAATTTGTGGAGACCTTACATTGGTATCAGAGCCTATATCTCACCCGAGGCACGGAGGATGTACAAGATAGTACCCTCATGAGATTTGTTTTGACAAGAAAGCCATGGTTTCTCCGCATGGATGTGTGGGGAAGCAAGAAAGGGATAAATCCCTCGTGCAGATGCACAAGAAACAGAGAGAAGCAGAAAAAGCACAAGATGTGTGGGCTGGACAGCAGAAAAAGCACCGGATGTGCAGGCTGGACAGCAGGTTGTTGAGACCATTTCGCTCCTAGGCAATTGCGGTTTCTGGTCATACAAGCCAAAGGGCGATGGTACAGCGCTTGGGCAAGCTGTGTGTGGTCCCGTGGCAGCCCTGAAGCATGGCGCCCAGGGCTGGTCCTAACTGTAGAGAGCGGCCAGAACTGGGGCAGTAGCCAAGGCTTATGGGCGGCCAAGAGTGGAGCATGTGGGTGACCAGTAGAGGGGTCGCCAGCAGGGCATACAGCTAGCCAAAAGGGGGTCCGGTCAAGGCACCTAAACCAGGCCCATGCAGGGTGGCAGATGGCCTGTGCAAAGACCAGGCATGAGAGCAGCCAGCAGCGCAGCCAAAGAGGCGGAAAGGCATGCCCATAGACATGCGCACGTGTGGGCTGGGCAGTCGTGCAGAAGGATAGCAAGCAGAGGAGGCCGTGTACAGGCTGTGATGGGCACATAGAGTTGTAGGGCATAGTCACCAGAAACGAGAAACGGGAACGAAAACATTCGAGGAATGGAAACAAGGAAATGAGTTTTTAGGGGTGGAAACGGCCGTTTCTTGGGACAAGATCACTTGAAACGGCCATGGAAACGAATGGGGTCCTGAAACGGAGAAACATGTTTCTAGCGTCTGAAACGGCCGTTTCCTGTGACTATGTTGTAGGGGGCCGTGTGGGAGAAGGAAAGCTAAATTAGAGGCATGGACGTTAAAATGGGAAAAAGCGTCAGTAAAAGAAAAGCATAAGTGAGCTTTTTTTTGTGCTAAAGCAGGAGGGGGCTTATTTTTAAGCTTCAGCTTTTAAAAAGCACAAAACTAAAGCAAGTGTGCTTTGTTAAACTCGTTCCCCCTATAAATTCAGCCTCTTCCTTCTTATTGGCTCATACATACAACTTGTGCAAGATCTCTTGATCTCCGAAGTTGCAAACTTCGCTTTAGCCCTCTCATCCACCCTAAAAGCTTTTCTCCTAACCTTTCACTTCTTTCCAGCCTATAACCCACCACCTTTCTGTGACTATTTTTCTCCAAGTTGACACACGTTTAATGTGCACTACAGATATATGGAGTCAATGGGCCATGACTCTGTGAAGTCATCCGACGATAACGACGTGGTCGGCGATGATGACATTGAACGAGTGAAGCCACCAAGATGGCTAGGCTTTTACCCACCACCACCAGTAAGGCTGGAAGATAAACAGGAGCATGTTATGGATCTCTCGAGGGAGGATCGCATTGGGCCCAAGCTTGATGGGTGCTCCATGCCTTGGCCAAATGATGACCATGGGATTATTAAGTGGTGTCAGGAGGCTTTGACTCAATGGGATTCAAGTTTGAATTCAGACACAATAGTCTTGACTTCACAGACCCTAAGTCATGACGCTTGTTCTAACTTTTCGCATACTTTTTTGTACAACCCCTAATTAATAATTCTTTAATTATTCAGGGTCTTTGTGGAACTGTGATGGAATCTAGTTTGTTGCATGCTCTTACACTTCCACATGAGTGAATAGTTCTTTTTGAAACGGTAAAGAGATCATAACTAGTTTTACCATGAATCCTTCATGTTATCTGGAAAGCCACTAGGTGGCAAGTGGCAGGCAATCTTGTTGGAAATTGGCAAAACCCTAGATAGGGTGCCGAGTTAGGGAGTCTTGTGGTGATGGTCATAATCCAAGATGCTTAGGCAAAGATTTCCAGAAGGCTTACAATCAACCAATTGCGCTAACTACGGAAGCCAGGGAGAAGGATTCAGGTGTGAACATGCTGGTATCTTTCATCCTTGACTTTGCGTGGATTAGGTTGACCCTCCAGCTGACCTAAGGTTTGACCTTGGTGTTTAGAGGGGAATTCGATTGCTTCAAGGCTGGATTGTAAGGGGGAAAGTTGGCCATTCCACCTATGATCATGCTTAATGGGGGTTTTATGTGGGGTGTGCTCTGGTGGTATGGGACGCTGATGGCTTCGGGAGATACTGCCTCTATAGCTTCGGGAGATTGAGCAGATGAATGAAAACAACAACAAAGCAAAAGAACTCTCACACAAGTAACCACAAAAGAAACCATATGTTCTCTACTCCAACAAGATCATCAACAACTATATAATCTGCAGCAACTGCTTGCAGCCTTATACTGGCTAATACAACAGATTTGAGCAATCCTCAAATCTGGTCCAAGTTCCAACAGTATTGCACTATGAGAGGTTCTAGGACAATCTCCCACACAAAACCCTCTCCCACTCCTGCAATTCCCTGCTCTGGATAGATCTTAGTCTTCTCTCGCAAACCCCACGTCACCTTTCACACAGAACAAACCCTCAGATAACCAGCTTCACAGCAATCTCACAACCCAGATCTAGCTCTCTTAGCAACCACTTCTTCAACACCAATGCTCTCACAATGCTCTTACAAAACAACTACTCATTCTACCCCTCCTTGCGTAACTACACTCTATCCCCTCCATGCCCTCACCTACTCTACCTGATCCTGTCGGCTATTCGCCATGCAACAATCCTAACAACAGCTTATTACATCTAGTTACAAGTGCACAACTATCCATGCAAGAATCCTACATTCCTAAGTCTTTAACCATATCCAATGTATTATTTTCTTCTCTTGGGGTTGGGATGAGCATCTCCATTGATCATGTCCTCTTGACCACAAAAAATCCTATCATCTTTTACCAAACCCCCCATGGTTAGAGCATTTATGCTCAACCAGATGCTATGGATTCCTTGAAACAATCCTCTGCAAAAAAAATACATTTAGGAACAAACTTCAACCTATTCTTCTGCAGCAGCTTCATCAGCAAGCAAGTCTTTATCCACTGTCTCTGAATCCTTTTGAACTGTCATGATTCTGCACCAATATGGCTTTAATCTGTCGCCATTAACTCTCTTTGAATGGAGTTGATCATCTAAATCTACAAGCTGATAAGAACCATTCTCATAGATGAGCACAACTTTGAAGGGACCTTCCCACTTGATTTGGAATTTAGTCTAGAAAGTATTGTCCAATTTGCTATTGTACCTAAGCACCAAATTCCCTCCTTGATGCCTTTATCCTCCTTTATTGTTTCATCAGTGCCTCTCTTCATACTCGTCTATGTCCCTGTCCTGATGTTTAACAATCTAGCCCATTACAGTGTGGATAGTAAGGGGTTGAAAACCTGTGTGTTATATGCAACTTTTGCATAAGCTCTTGTACAATCTGGCCTCTAAAACCAGGTCCTTGATCTGTCAGCAACTCTAATGGCATATCAAATCTTACACAGATATCCTCAAAGACAAACCTGGCCACTTCCTTAGCAGTAATGCTCTTGACACATCTAGCCTAAGCCCATCTAGTTAAGTAATCCACTCCACTTAAGATGTAGGTCTTACCCCTAGCAGTTATGGGTAGAGGACCAATTGCATCTAAACCCCACTTTTCAAAAGCTCCATATGAAACAATGGTTTTCCTTAACTCATGATGCAACACCCTTCTTCCTTGCTTTTGACATGGTTCCCAACTTCTGCACTCCTCAAACTAGGCCACACATAACCTCCGGTCAAAATCTTTCTCAAAGTGAACTTCAAGGCAAAGTACCCTCCACATACCCCTTCATGACATGAAGCCATTATGGCAAAGATCTCTTCTCTAGTTGGAACCCTTCTCAGAACCAAATCCTTGCTCTTCATGTAAAGTTGATCATTCACAACGCTGTACTGCAAAGCTCTCCTTATGAAACCATATCTCTGTTTCCTGGACAAACTTGAAGACACCAGACGTGTGTGCAAAAATTCTTCAATTTCTTGTAAACTCTCCCTTCCAACATAACTAGGATGAGTTACAGTCATAGCATATGCATCCAAATCCTTGCCTAACCCCCCTTTTGCTAATGTATCTACAACCTAGTTTTGTTTCCTCTTCACATATTGAATCTGGACCTCTTGAAATTTCTGCAGCATCCTTTTGAATTGAAAGCACCACTCCTTCAACTTTGGATTCTTGGCCTTCCAAACATTTTGAAGTTGTCTAATGGCCAGTAAGCTATCTCCTTTGATGATTAGTCTGCTAATCTCTCTCAAGACACTGTTGAAGCACATACTCTAAAGTGGCATACTCAGCTTCATTGCTGGTCTACACTTGCACTTGCTGGTTTGTACCTTCTAGATTCAACAAAACCACACCTCCACTGGCTACCCCTGAGCTTCTCTTAAAGGCTCCATCAAAAAACAGAGTAAAAGCATTGGACAAGTCTCCTTCAGGGTCTTTCCACCTGGGTACTTTCTTCTTCATCACGGTCTCCTCTCTTAATACCAAAGGATTCTGTGTATATTAAAATATCTACCAATGGGACCCTTGTACTATCCTCCACTATACAAGTGAATTGAAACTCTTGCAACTCAACCAACAATTTAGACAGTCTCTTGGATGGAAGAGCAAATTGAATCAAATGGGGAAGTAAAGAGTAATGGGTCAATATAGTGAAAGGTTTTGAAAGTAAGTAAGACCTTAATTAAGGCAAAAACCACAGCCACCATCACTAACTCTGATTCAGAATAAGTCCTTTTCCCAACTGTCTTTGTTTTGCTAGCAAAATATACTGGCCTCATATAGGAATGCTCTCTTCCTTACTGTAATAGTACTGCACCTATGGCATCTTCTCCCACACTAGGATTTACAAAGAACTCCTTACTCCAGTCAAGGGGCATAACAACTAGCAAAGTGCTTACAATTTCCTTAACCTACAGAAAAGCTTCCTCTTCCTTGTCTCGCCACACAAAGGGATCTCTTTGGGATGCTTGTTGCAATGAGTATAAAGCTTGAGACAACAGATAGATGAATCTAGCCAAGTATATTCTGTCACCATTTGGCCACCCAATTGGTCCACCCGTGTTCTCTGACGTCCATGGCAGTTGCCTATGCCACGGATTGATGCTACGCATGTGATACTGTGGACTTGACTTTCCGCTAGGACTTGTGCATGTGTGTACATGCCAGGAAATGCCTGGAGGATTGGTGTTCCATTGGGTCTGGTACCTCGTATACTTGCCTGGAGCACGTCTATTTTGGTATAGTTTCATCAACGGCGGGGATTGTCCATATCAATGCCGCATTGCATGGCATCTTTATGTGCTTGCTTGCAATTAAAATTGCATGTTGTTTTCATGCTTGCCTGACCAATGTGTAGTTCCGAGTAAGGAGATGCCCGTCCGTGAACCGTGCATGTAACTGTCTGCTGACATGGTTATGTGGCATGTGACAGGTGGTAAGTATTGCTCATAAACCTAGCTTTAGGAATTAGCACTAAGTTATAAGTGAGTGTGTACACACTTCAAAACTCACTTATAAGTTTTGACCAGCCCTGTGTTCGCACACATTGATGTCCCGAGGTAGACAAAACGCAATGCCCACTACCCATACCTTATCCCCTTTGTACAAAGGGAGCAACCAGCCATGTGTCCGCCCGCTCTAGCATGCACAACAAGCCACTTGCCCTCTCTACCTGACACATAGAGTAGACAGCTCACTCTCTCTTCCCTCTCTCTCTAAAAGTAGGTGCACCCTTCATGAGGCCTCTTTGGCTGTACTTTCTACACTTTCTCTTTCCCAACTCCATATCCAAGTTTGCTAGCGTGTTTTCCAAGCTTCCAAGAGTGTTTCCAGGTGGTGTACACTCTTCCACACACTACCAATGACTGAAATTCAGCAAAACAACTCTTATTTTTGCTGCAATTTCTGGTCTTTTGCTGAAAACGCTGATTTCAGCCCTCCTTTCTCAAGTTGAACCAAAGAGGAAGCTTTCCCAGGGTTCCCTTCATCCTCTTAAAGACTTTTGTCTTCACGAAGGATCGCGACAAATGGAAGATTTCAACACACAAAACGCTTCCATTTTGAAGACTTCCACTGTCAACAACTCTACTTGCAATTTAGTAAGCTTTGATGCTTAAATATGGAAGCAAGTAGCAGGAGGGAGGAACCGGACTCCATGTTCACATACCCTGTGTAGTGTTCTCTTATCCTATGCGCTCTCTTGCAAATTGTTGCTACCATGTGTTGGTGGAACAATAGAGAGCAGATGGTAGGGAACATGGGCACTTGAGAGCGTAGTGTGAGTTGCAAGTCTACACCGATAGCTACATTGTTTGCAATACTGTTTTCATATGCATTGGTGTGAAAATCTGGTCGGAAATGCCCATGACACTATGTACTTGATTCAGAACACTATGGACAGCCATACAGTGAATGTTGGAGATGCTTACACAAGAGGCAGGGACAATGAAATGCATGCTTCCATATGAGCAAACTCATGTGGTGCATATTAGGGAACAGGAACATGTGGGATAGCCATCCCATGGCAAAGAGAAAATGCAGGAAGAAAAGTCCATAGCCTTAAGGGCTAAACTTACTTCTATGCAAGCTCTTCTTTATGCACGACGACAAGAATTGAAGCTCTACCACCAGGAGGATCCATTGGAACATGATGGTTTGAAGGCCAAGAAAGTTGAATCTTATATGGATCATGCAATGGCAATGATTGCTCAAGAGTTGCACATGCAACCGAGGAATGCAGCACGTGCATGCTTGGCTCATACCAAGGATACCTATGCAGAAAAGGCAACCATCCCACATGCCTCCAGCCAATAATAGCCACGTTAATACTATATAGACAAGTGACCTTGGAGTCACTTATTGGACAAGAGGTCAAGTAGTTATGCGGTGGCGTGTGGCTACCAAGGAAGTATGTAGTATCTCGTGGCCAAGGAGCTGCAAGGTGGGAGGTTCATCCTAGTGGCATGGGACGCTAGGTTGGGGCCATCGGTACCAAGCAAGCTCGCGGTAATTAGACCTCAAGCTCGGGGGTGGTTCGAGGCACTAAACCTACGGTTGGGTGGTGAGTTGCTAGCCACAATCCATCGCAGTCATGCGATGCATATACAACAATGTCGGGTCTATGAAACCTCGTCAAGGTTTTGGATAATCCTTGGGCATGGTCTGTGGAGACCTTACATAGCAGCTCATGGAAATGGGAAACCTCACTTCATGGGGCCAAGGCAAGGCTCTCGAGCTCCTCAAATGAATGGGGTGCACATGCAACCATCCTCCACCTTGTAGGTGAGAGGGTGCCAAGTGTCGGGTGGCACACCAAACTTGGTAGGGTATCCCCCAACACTCGTTGGGATCATGCATGTGTGCATTCCCCACCCTTCAAACTCACATTAATGATTTAGGTGCCCTCTAGGATAAAGTGCACGCCCACTCAATTAAGTGGATGTGAACCTCCATTACAATTTATACACAAAACAGACTCGTTTTTACAATGAAGGATTTAAAGCATACCTACCACCTGTTCACATGTACAAATACAAGTCAGATTCAAGCATTGGAGATATACTAGTCCACGGGATTAGTTCCAGGAGTCCCAAGACCCGATGACCATTACACTCCTGATCAAAACAGACTAAACTAATCTTAAGGCAATGCATACATTTTACCAATCAACAAGATAAAGAACGCAGTGCACAAATTGCATTGGATGATCTCCCATTCTCATAAGCTTGTACATTCACATCACTCGGCTCAAGCACCGGCACCAAGCCCCTATGTGCCTCACGAAGTCCATCCAAACTCATCAATGATTATGTCCAGCTGGTGACAGTTCTAGCCCTCCACATGGGCGCCACAGATAGAGACAAGGCTAAGAAAGAAGAAAGAACTGTGGGTTCAAATCAATTGCGAATAATTTGAAAAGGACACAAAGAATCAATTTCTACTTCCAAAAAGGTGCAATGATGCAACGTGCTAAGGTCAAGCAATTGAGACATGGACTGTGAAGGAATACATGGCCAAAATCTGGAAATTTTAAACTCCTTATTGGACAACTGGAGAAATACATAGACAAACTCTGAAAAGTATACTTAAGGTCACTCCTCTTCCTCCTCAAGGTGAAGCAGCTTCGAGATTGATGATTTCTATAGAGGCCACTCATAACTCATCACCTCTTTCTTCAGAAATGCAAAGAATAACAAGCACCACGGTAAGGATTGAAGCAACGGTTCCCCTAGGAAATTTCCAGGTTGCTCCCATTAGAGAATTTTTGCAAGAACAGCTCCTAAGCCACTTTGCTGAAGGATAGGTGATGCCACTTGAGGGATAAAGTCACAAGACACACCATGTCCGAAACCCCATACCAAGCAAAAACAAGCAGCTTTGGTCCAAATCGACAAGTTACTATTCCACAGCCTACTTAAGAACTTATTGCTGAGGCTCCTGACCCAAGGATGTGTAGTTGTATCTAGGACATATCTCTTACTCATGCACATACTGTACATGCTGTATGTCATAATTATCATACAAGCTTGTTGAAAGCTTTCTAAAACATGTAGAAACATGACCTTTTCAGATTAACTCTAATTCCAAAAAAGCTTGCTAAACACTTCATCTCCCCCCCATGGACAAGGGCCTCCATCCAAGTGTCTGCAAGACGGGGATGGTCTATAAAGTCCCTTAGTCCTGTTACAAGTTCATCAAATAGAGTCTTCTAAACAAAGACAATGGTAAATCACATTACAGCACGCTTGAGGGAATCGCCTAGTGCACAAAAAAATTACTCTTTATCATTCAACATGTAGACTTTGAAGGTAAGTCAAACCTGTGTCTACAAAGATTTTCATGTTCATCGTTACACGGACTCGTGGATCGTGGAAAATCAAGATCCCTTCCATTATCACAACATCAGCTGCATTCACCTACAGAAAAAAACATTAAAAGTTGCACTGAAAAAGTGTTAAATATTGTAAGTGGCATTAAAATATTTCCATCAGTGGGCCTTTTCCTGAATGGATATTGTATCACACTGCCCAGCAGGGGGAGTAAGCTCAAACCCCAATACTTTAAAAATATTTATTTGGTTATTATTTATTTATTCGTTCATTTGTATTGTTATCTATCTTTATCTTTATATTGATAACTCTCAAAAAAATGTCCTTTATGGCATTCATACCTGTTACATGCACTGGACTTCAAGTGGGTTAAGAGGACTGACACTTGACTGACCTCTAAGGCTCAAAGACTAACCTACGTAGCTCGTGCCTGACTGTCCCTAGACTGAGGGCTCACAATGGGGTCATGGCGTACGACTAATGTTCCTATAAAAAGGTGCTCCTTCTGTACAAATGTTGCACTGATGATCATGCCAGTGTGTCACTATGTGAAACCGAGGTGGGTAGTACAATCCAAATTTCTAAGAATATTAAACTTCACATTAAATACACGAAGTACAGATAGCTTCACCAGTAACAACCACACTCACTTAATGAGTATAAAATACTTACAGAAGTTGACAACACAATGGGTCCGAAACGGGCCACGCCCAACGCCCCCCCCCCCCCCCCCCCCCCCCCCCCCCCCCTCCTAGATAAACCTTTATTACAAGGAGTATTTGCAAATACATGTAGAGAGTGCTCTTGCACCAGATTTCCAAGTATCAAGAATGAAAACAAAGTAGAACAAACTCCATTGCCCAAGCCCAAGGCAAGGGGTGTTTCCAGCTTCACACCAACCTAGTGTGGATCTCACAAGAGAAGCTCAGTCTCACATAGTCTACTATGTGGACCTCACATGCACTCCCAGTCTCACACTAAACTAGATGCTCTTACAGAACCTTGGCCACTTGGTCGTCAATCCAAATAGAATCACTTGTTGCAACATCAATCACAATGCACATACCTTCCGTTTGTTGATCTTTCAAGACACCTGTGGCGGACTACTTGGAAGCCACGAACCTGCTGCCAAGCTAAGCAGGAGGAAATGTCACATGCACTCTGCACTGTAGTGCATGGTAACAAGATGTCTCATCATCATCAGTGCAACATTGTACATTATTAGTACCTTTTGGGATGATATTAGTCGTATGCTGTGACCCCATTGTAATCCTCAGTCCAGGATAAGTCAAGCACGAGCTACGTAGGTCATTCTCAGCCTTAGACAGTCAGTCAGTCAGTCAGTCCAAGTCCCTTAACCCACTTGAAGAGATGCATTCATGCATGTAGAGTCGGTAGAAGCCTTAGGGTTTGCATTAGAAAGCACTCTGCATACTACATAGCATTCATCCACTGCATTTAGACCATGGCAGAAGCCTTCAGATACCATCTAGCATTCATCAGAATTTATCCAGTATTATTCCCATAATTTACATCATTTATATATTTTAGCCAGGACAGATACAGTCAGTCAGCTCTATAGCCAGCCGACCAGCATCACAAGTCCATATAAATAGCTGAGCATATAATCTATTCATTCATTCATATCATAATCAGCATTGAAGAACTCAACGCTTGGAGCCTTCAGCACAAGGAGCATAAGCGATTGCAAAATTCAGCACATCAACCTTCAGCGTTTTCCTCATCAGCATATAGGAGCATCAACGCTTGAGCAATTCAGCCTTCCTTCCGTAAAATGCAGCATCTACAGCATTCAACCTACACTACCCCTTGCGTTTTCAGCATTCATACAGTTTTCAGCATCCTCATATGCATCGTTTTGCTACAGCCACTTGGTGAAGGTAAAACTCAGCATTCATACATAGTCTAGAACAGTCCCAATCAGCCCCTTTTCTCAGTCTCAGATTTGCAGCCTTCCTACATCCATTGGGAAGAGTGCATAGACTCAAGATTGGTCATCATTGGTGCTTCTACAGCCGTGTACAGTTCAGCCTGACTCTTGGTCCTCCGAGATCTTGCGTTTGGCTTATCGTTAGTCTCTTCAAAGAAATAAAGCCCGGTAACAGGATAGAGGGCCCTTCAGTAGGTAATTCGGGACCCCATATGGTCTACAGCTTCTATCTCTTTCTCTCTCAAATCTCTTAAAGTTTTGAAGTCTTAAAGTGGATTGCTAAACTCGCGAAACTCAAGATACAGAAGACGGTGTGAGCATTTGTGTGACAGGATCCTCAATTACGAATACTTCCGCTACATGTTACATCGGGTGCAGGGAAGAATGAGAGAGAGAGAGAGCCCTTTCGCTTCAGTGCAGAGGGTGGTTCTCTTTGCTTTTATTACGAATACTTCCGCTACATGTTACATCGGGTGCAGGGAAGAATGAGATCCTCAATTACGAATACTTCCGCTACATGTTACAGCAGGTGCAGGGAAGAATGAGAGAGAGAGAGAGAGCCCTTTCGCTTCAGTGCAGAGGGTGGTTCTCTTTGCTTTTATTTTCTTGTGTGAGAGAGAACATCGACACTTGAATCGTCTTGCCTGCGGGAGAGAGAAAAGGGCATCGAAACTACCTGGTCGCTTCAGCCCGTCGATGAAGAAAAGGAAATTCTGCACTTAGGTTGTCGATGTGTGGGCAAGAATCCGAGTCCTTCGCCAGCCAGCCATCCCTCCCCCCCCCCCCACGTCGACCACCATGCTATATGCGTGAGAGGGCTCCAGATGTTCTTACGTGGCCATCGATGCCCTTCTAATTTGTTTTATTTCAAAATGCCATCAGCCTTCGTAAATGACTTAGAAAACTTGGGTGTCCCTTGGGGTGTTCACACCCATTATTAATGTGGGTGTGAACACTCCACCTTATAAAATGTAACTAAACCTTAGACATGGGTTTTGAACCTTTTCGACGACTAGTTTTGGTGCCTGCAAAAAGCCAATCACAAATTAACAAAGCAAAGGCATCCACACAGTCTCGTAGCCAGTAGTTCTCGGCGTCCCCAGTGCTACGAGACCGAACATAGGCAAGCATGCAGGACACGAAAACAAGTCATGCATCTAATAAATCTTTCATCTTCGCACATACATAAAATGAAGTGCATATGCAAATATACATTGGAAATCCCCCATTCTCAAGCCATGTATCTCACTCAGGGGTCTAGTCATACTAGATGACCCCGAGTTCCAGTGTTCCCAGTCATACTGGTCACACCTCCAGGCCTACTAGTCACACTGGCACTGCCATGCGAACTACTGATCATATCAGCAAAGTTCTCATCCCTCTGGAAATATCAATCCATCTCATAAGACTACTGATCATATTAGCAAAGCCCAAATACTAGACATCCTGAGGGTGATTCACCAGTCAAACTGGTGTCCAAATGCATAGAAAGATCCGGAGAGAATCTATCTTTGCATTTATTTGAGGATACCTTGTTGTTCAGGGAGCCAAATGGTGACATTGTGTACCCCATTGCAGGGTGCACGTGACAATACCAATACAAAACCCCCTGATTCATACAATACTTGTACCGTACAGAACATTCCATGTGCAGTACCAAACACAAAAGCTTTTGGCCCTGTACGTTATTTCCCAACCCATAAGCCTCATCCATGCAACATGTAGATGCTTCCTCCGTGCACAATTCTTACAGTATATTTTATATTCAAACTTTTTCAAATGGACGCACCTTGCGGAAAGTATCAGAGCGACGTTGATGTCTCTTGAAGTCATACACGGGTATCTGCACGGCTTCTCCTTGGCTCAGTGTTCGAATGCAATCCAGAAGTTGCTCTGTATCAAATGCATCTGAAAGAGTCCATCAACAAAGCATAGCACAAATCAAATGGTCGTACATTCAAGCTGTCCACAGCTTGCATCAAAAAATTAGCATGTCTTCATTACCCAATTTTTGCTTCAGAGCTATGTTCTGTGCATATGTGTAGGAATCTGCTTACAGATAACAAATCAAACAAATACGAAAGATCTCGATAAAACAGCAATGCCCCAGACAAACAGGAACCTGAAATGTGAGCCACTAGGATATACAAGAGGAGCAGGCCTGTGACAAACCTCTCACAAATGGTCCAGATTAGAGGGTTTGCTGGTATCTTGTCCCGTACAGGCAACTCCAACATAATCACACACGCAGATCAGAGCAGGTTCATGCTACTTATGCCAAGACTTGCAGCTTTGGTCAATCAGGCACTGGCTAGCTCATTTACCGGAGTCATCAATGCAAGGAGATTTGTGTTCGAAGTGGTGGCTTGACCGTCAACACAAATCAAAAAAAGAAGATCATGCCAACATGAAAAAGCCAACTTAGCAATAAACGGTATGCATTGAAGGGGGCAACTAAAAGCAGTTCAGCTTGAGAAACACCAGACTCATCCAGCCCAGTCAAAATGTGCCAAAATCTCTCTCTCTCTCTCTCTCTCTCTCTCTCTCTCTCTCTCTCTCTCTCTCCCATGTCAGCGCTTGATAGGATGTTGTCGTTGAAAGTTGGGCATTCCTGTTTTTGAAGTAAACAAGGTTAAGGGCTAACAGTACCTGGGTGATCAAAGTTGTACTCTTGGACATGTGCTAGCTCCTCCGGAGTCAGTCCACGGTAAAATGAGTCCTGCAATGCTTCCAGGGACGTGAATACAAGGAATAATAAGCTTGTGTTTCATTTGTTTTCTGTCAGAAACAGAACATCATAACACATCAGAAAAAAGAGGGACAGCCTTATGCATTCATAACCAAGAGACATGAAAGTTTACCTGGTTGACAAGGACTACACGATGATCGTGCAGCTGCTGAATGATCATATCACACACAGTTGTTTTCCCTGATGCAGTACCTCCAGCTACACCTACAAAGTTCAAATGCAGCCATATATTTGTCCCAGAGGTGATAATTCATCTGCTTCTTACTGGCACAGTCCAATATTGCTCTTAAGCTCTCAAGAACTAATCATTCCGCCCCTGATTAACACAAGTGTCCCCCAGTGGCAAAGTTACATCCCTAATCAGCACAGTTAGGCTACACCCTTGATTGGCACTGTTGAACAGCCCCTAACTGTCTGATCAAGCAGCCGTGAATATCACTTTTAAAGCACACACAGCTAAACATCCCCTATTAGCACAACCTAGGCATCCCTTAACTGGCACAGTTCAACATCCCAGATTAACCCAATGATAATCTGTCTCTGATTAACACTGTAATTCGACACAAATAAGCATCCCATTAACACTGTAAGGCCTCCCTGATTAACACTGTTCAGCATCCCTGATTATCAACGTTAGGCATCCCTGATCACACAGTTGATAAACACTGCTAAGCATCCTTGATTAACACTCCTACTCATACCTCGTTCACATTATAAGCATACACTCAATTTAGCACTGCAGCAACACGAATGGAGAAAGAGCACACCTATGACAAAGGGCTGCTTGTGGACGGACTTTGTTGTGGCCAGATGCCCAGCAACATCCAGCCGCAAACCGGAAAAATGTGCATTTGTCGCAGCCTCCATGACACTGTGTCCACCTCCAGCTTCACTTCCAAACTTTTCCAGATGAGAGAAATTCTCCACTAATTCATTGCTCCTGAAGCCACAAAATGTGGGAAGGTGAATACCACTGTTTCGGTCTCCCAGGTCCATGAAACCCTAGACTTTGCTTAATTTCTGCACGGAAACTAAGTGCCATAATGCTCTCGTGTGTGTAAAAACACAAAACCCTAGATTTTGCTTACTCTGATATATCAAAAAGCATGGAAACCATGAGTGCTCCCAAGTATGTGAGACCACAAAACCTTAAATTCTGCCTACTCTGATGCATCAAACAATATGGCACAACTCCTTTCCATTTTTTAAAAGGAAATCTTCTCCACTGTTACCATACGTGTATGTAAAACCCTAGATTTTGTTTTGTCTGGAATATCCAAGTGCCTTTTCGACTGACGTTGTCGGATTGCCAAGCAGGAAACCAGAACAGAGATCGACCCAAGGAGGAGAAATCAAAGCTTTGAAACAGTTGGCTATGGTGGAAGCCTACCTGTTGAGAAGAATAAGGATCAGAACTGATGATGAGCACCAGCTCTCCAGTCTCAACTGGAGAACTCAAATGGCATCTTGATGTCTGAAATTGCTTTTACAAAATTGGCTTAAATCCCAAAACAAGAGAATATTGTACGTGAAAGAAAAAGAGAGGTGTGTGTGTGAGAGAGAGAGAGAGAGAGTGTGCGTGCGTGTGAGAGAGAGAGAGAGAGAGAGGGGGACGGCGCTTGAGCACCTTAGGCTTATAATTGTGCATCTTGTGCTTTACTTGAAGAAAGAATCATATAGTAAGAATTTTTGTCTTGAAAAGTCATTGTATATCTTAGCCTACATAGTAAGATTTTTTTTGTCTAAACAATAATTATGTACTAGTATTGGACCCGCGCGTTGCTGCGGCCGACAGGTAGAGTTCTAGAAAAAATAAACTCAGTTTCTCCAATTTAGGTCATGTTTTAAGTAAACACAATACATTATTTCAAGTGACTTTATATATATATATCTCAAAATAACATCCATGTCTCGTAGATTTATGGCGAAAACAAAAATATCATAGTAATGTAGCATACGAAGATGCAAAAAAGGACCAATATTACATATTCTCAAAATGCACCACAAAATACGTATTCTCAGTCAGTAATGTCAGAATCAACAAATTGAATTCTTCTCTTGTGAGAAGAATCATTCAATTGTCTCCTCATCACAATACGCTCTCTATTGTAAAGCGGTGATCCATTCCGCACATGCTGTACTATCGATGAATGCAAAGGACCTGCACAAACGAAACAATGATAAATCAAATCTGCACATAACGACACATCGATAAATAAAATCTCAAAAAAATCTTATAATAGAAAAACATAATCAAAATTACCTCGTACAATAGAACATCGAGTGGATGGTACATGAGGAGCTCTAGTATAAAACGCATAACAAATACCAATGGTCATGATGGATGTAAGAAACAACCACTCATCGGGTACTGAATACCCCTCAAATGATGCAAAGCATCTGTCCATCTCTCTCCAAAACAAATAGACACCCCACTCCTCATCAGGAACACCAATCCCGTACATCTCGATGCCTTCGTCAACAACTCTTACCATAAACGTATCAATGTCATGTAATATCCTAAAATCAAAGCATAACAAATAGGTTATACAATTATTTATATATAGGTTCAAAAAATATTTATACAATGCCTAACAATTACACTTATACTTACCCATCCCTATAAGCATCAATCATAATCCCTGCTACGTGACCTGCAGTAATAGGAGCTGACCATAGCGGTGGCTCTGTACAGATAGACATTAGTATAGAATGTCATGTTCCATACTTTGTAATCAAGAAAAGTTAAGCAAATATAGAGAAAAACTCACGTACTATCCTCGACAAAGGCATGTCCAATGTAAAGGTAATCTTAGACATGTCTGTCAAAACATAAACAACAAAAATAGGTACTTTTACCATGGACAAATATGTATAAAAAAAGAAATCACAACAAAATTAATCAAATTGCAGAACTTAAATAAGAAACCTGACTTGTCACTCTGAAGTCATCAAGATCTCCTTATAAACAATATTGTTTATTGTAGGTGTATAACTTTGAAGATCATCAAATGAACACTCCACATTAGCGTTATCCTCAAGTAACACCTTCACAGCATGAGGAGACCATGCTCGTGATAACGCGACATACAGTTGTCCATGAGTAAACACTGGAGTCACCAAATACAACCCCAAGACATTTAGGGTTTGGCCTTGTGATTTGTTTATTGACATGCCAAATGCCAGCGGCACGGGAAACTGTCTCCTCCTCATGGTGAATGGTAGTTGGGCCTCGCTGCATATAAAGGTAATCCGTGGAAGAAATACTCTTTCACCAACTTTAGTACCAGTGATGATTTCAGTCTCCAAGACTTTAGAGTGAAAGGCCTTACATATCATCCGTGTACCATTACAGAGTCCACGTCTTGGATCCAAGTTACGAAGCAAAATAACAGGAGCTTCTAACTTTAAAACCAAGCAGTGAGGTGGATATCCGCCCCGAAGGTCGATTGTGTTCAAAAATTCTGTGGAATATAGGAATGAATTTTCATCATTTTCAAGAATTGAATCTGCACTGAAATATTGCTTAGGCTCACCAGGCATTGCATCCAAAGCTGTCTTATTCACAATATCCACTTGACTGTTTATCGGAGCAAGAATAGCACGCTCACTAAAGTATGAAGCATATGTCGTAGTGATAGCCAATTCAGAGTATACCCAATGTACCAAGTCTTTAAGACTCGATCTTTGCAAGACCATATTACTTGGTAGTGTCACCATCGTATTATCATCGCTACAATCCACTCCATTCCCAATATTCATGACCCACTGTTTAAACTCATTGCATCCATTAGTATTGCTTGATTGAATACGCATATTTCCAGTTAACTTTAGAACTTTGATAGAGTTCCATAGAAAGGAACGACACAATGCTACATTAACAATATCCTCACGTCTTCCCTTCATAATAACAGGCAAGATTTGTCTAAAATCTCCTCCCATTAATACAACCTTTCCACCAAATGGCTTATCTGAGAATAATACATCTTGTAAGCTCCTATCCAATGCTTCAAAAGCATAACGATGAATCATTGGAGCCTCATCCCAAATAATGAGCTTACAAACTCTCAAAACCTCAGCAAGTTGTCCATGTACAGGGATTTTGCAAGTTGAAGAATTGTTTAGCTCCAGAGGTATCTTGAATCTAGAATGTGCAGTACGTCCATTCGCCAAGAGTAGAGAAGCAATACCTGACGATGCAGTGGCCAAAGCAACATACCCTTGTCCACGTACTCGCGCAAGCAAGCAATTATACAAATAGGTCTTGCCCGATCCCCCCGGACCATCCAGGAAAAAAATGTCACCTGCATCTGTCGCAATTACATGCATTACAGCATCGAAAGCAACACGCTGGCTATCTGTTAATGTTGACTCCATAGCACTTGACAGGTTATATTGTTCCACAGTATCAAAAGATCTCTCTTCCAAAAGCAATGTATTTTCACCCAAGACTTCCAAATCAGTTCTGTTTAGTTCAGGCATTCCTTCAAAATCTGCCAATGTCCGTCTCTGAGCACGAAGAATTTCTTCTAAATGTAGTAGTGCATGAGTTTCAGCTAATTGTTCAATACTAATAAACTGACCCCTGCTTCTCGATAACTGGTATAGAAAATCTTCTATCATTTCTTCTCGAAATCTCTTCCACAATATTCCTGGACAGGAAGGCTCACAAAATAGCAATATAGTACCAAAAAGACATCTCGATTGCAAGGCATTTTGCATAGATGATGCTTCCTCCATACATGCAACCCATTCAGAATCATCTTCCAGTATCCCTCTGGCAATGCAAGCTGCCTTGAAAGAAGGATAGATGTGACCATTGAGCAAACGCAAATCTTCAAATGACTTAGATCCTTTACATATTGTAAGAAGTAGGCGAACATAGTATGCCTCACCTGCCAAAGGAGCTACAAAGTACATGCGCCCTATAGTGTTTCCAATCTTTCTTTTGGTCCATTTCTTCAACCTGGAGTTCCAAACCCATTGTTGAGGGAAATCACTATACAATGTATTGTTTGCTTCAGGATGTTGTTGATTACAGGTAAACCATTCAGTCATAGTAGTCTTGCCTACATTTTCCCTCTGAAAAACATCTGCAATATTATCACCATCTTTGAAGATAACATTATGACCCCCATCTAAGTGTACCTGCAACCGTTGCACATCAGGCTTCTCATTGTGTAAATCATACTCAAAGAGTCTCCAACATGCCTCTGATGCAGAGACATAACGTGCATCCAAATACCTCTGAATCTCATTGACTACGCGCAGCATTAACATCCCCACCTTGTACAATGCTAAATCTTATTGTTACTCTGTCATGCCCCTTGTATATGTACTTGTAAAGATATTTCACTGCTGCTATTGTTGAGCATATTTCCACATTTACATGAGCATTATATGTGACTGAAAGATAAGGGTTATATGGCACAACCCATCTATTATCAACATTACACTTTTTCAATGCCACAGTTCTTCCATCATTTCGACGCATATACACGGGGTAACCACTCTCATCCACAGTAGTCTCTTGTGCAAAAGCTCGTGGATAGTTCCTTGTGCATTTCCCTTTATCCATACAAATTGCACTTGGATTGAATGGCCCACAGGGCCCATGGATATTGCAATGCAACACGACATCATGCAGAACAGGAAACATTTGCTTGTCAGGCAATTCGGCACATACTAATCTGTCATAGTCTTGGAGAGTCTTAGGTTTATGGGCACTATCCAAGATCAATAACATGTGTGAATGAGGCAATCCTCTTTTTTGGAACTCAATGACAGTCACATATCCAATCACCTTACCAAAGAGCTCCTTCTTCACGATATTTT